>NC_061513.1:77399720-77723276 GCF_022539505.1 Lolium rigidum
CCATCACCATCATCTCCACCATCATCACCGCCGTCTCCACCGCTGCACATCATCACCGCCGTAGCAATTTGGGTTTGATCTTGATTGTTTGATAGGGGAAACTCTCCCGGTATTGATTTCTACTTGTTGTTGATGCTATTGAGTGAAACCGTTGAACCAAGGTTTATGTTCAGATTGTTATTCATCATCATATCACCTCTGATCATGTTCCATATGATGTCTCGTGAGTAGTTCGTTTAGTTCTTGAGGACATGGGTGAAGTCTAAATGTTAGTAGTGAACCATGGTTGAGTAATATTCAATGTTATGATATTTAAGTTGTGGTGTTATTCTTCTAGTGGTGTCATGTGAACGTCGACTACATGACACTTCACCTTCATGGGCCTAGGGAATGCATCTTGTATTCGTTTGCTAATTGCGGGGTTGCCGGAGTGACGAAACCTAAACCCCCGTTGGTATATCGATGCGGGAGGGATAGCAGGATCTCGAGTTTAAGGTCTGTGGTTAGATTTATTCTTAATTACTTTCTTGTAGTTGCGGATGCTTGCAAGGGGCATAATCACAAGTTTGTATTAGTCCTAGGAAGGGCGGTACATTAGCATAGGTTCACCCACACAACACTTATCAAAACAATGAAGATTAATTAGCCGTATGTAGCGAAAGCACTAGACTAAAATCCCGTGTGTCCTCAGGAACGTTTGGTCATTATAAGTAAACAAACCGGCTTGTCCTTTGTGCTAAAAAGGATTGGGCCACTCGCTGCAATTGTTACTCTCGCACTTTACTTATTCGTACTTTATTCATCTGTTACATTAAAACCCCCTGAATACTTGTCTGTGAGCATTTACAGTGAATCCTTCATCGAAACTGCTTGTCAACACCTTCTGCTCCTCGTTGGGATCGACATTCTTACTTATCGAAGATACTACGATACACCCCCTATACTTGTGGGTCATCACCCACACACTAGGGCGGCGCGGCCCCACCCTTGGCCGCGCGGCCCTGGTGTGGCGGCGCCTCGTCGCCCCACTTCGTAATCCTTTCGGTCTTCTGGAAGCTTCGTGGAAAAATAAGACCCTGGGCGTTGATTTCGTCCAATTCCTAGAATATTTCCTTACTAGGATTTCTGAAACCAAAAACAGCAGAAAACAGCAACTGGCTCTTCGGCATCTCGTCAATAGGTTAGTGCCGGAAAATGCATAAATATGACATAAAGTATGTATAAAACATGTGAGTATCATCAATAAAGTAGCATGGAACATAAGAAATTATAGATACGTTTGAGACGTATCAATGTTCAAGCTGGCTCCTCCGTCCATAAGGCACTTGGAGAAGTCATAGCCGTCGATGCGGGGACTTACGACCAATGCATAGCACTCCTTCGGAACGATGGTAGGATGATCCTTTCTGTCGAACGTACACGGAGTTTCCGACCACCTGACATACTGCGGCACAGCCGGAACTATGGCGTTCAGGATCCGGAGAGCTGATTTACTGGAACGGACTGTTGGGGTTCCGAGGAAGGTGTGGTACGCACCCACACTCTTTTTGACAAAGGGGTTAGGTTTAGCTGCGGATCCTTCCTTGGGATCCGGCGAAGCATCATCCTCGTCCATTGCCTAGGAATTGTCTTCCTCCTTATCCTTGTTCTTGCCCTTGCCTCCTTTGCCACGTGGGCGGTGCTTCCGGGCTCGCTTGTACCCTGCTTCCGGGTCAGATTTAAGATCATTGACCCACTTGCAGTTGCGGATGGTCTGAGTGGACTTCCCCGTAGCCGGATACAAGTGGGCCAGGTAGGGCATGTCTCTGTACTCTTCATAGGTTTGGGGAGCGCGGGTTACGGCAGCAGTGACTTCATCACGCTGTTGGCCCCTGCCAGCTCCGCCTCCGCGGCCGCGTCCTCTTCCGCCTCCTTGACCTCCGCGCTGGAAAGCCATGGCGACCATTTCGGATCCGCCACTCTTCTGGTCATCGAGGGGATTTTTCCGCTTGCTGCCGTTGCTGTTACCGTTATCACGGTTCTTCTTCTGCTGATGTAGGGGAATTGTTGTAGCTGCTAGATCTCCGCCTGCGTCGTCATCGATAGCAGTATGATCGCTGGCAATGGAGATCATGTCATCCAAAGTCAGTTTATTTGCGTTAGCCAAGCAAGTGAGCTTGTGCCGCAGAGTCCTCCCCGCTGCAATCCACCTATAAAGGCGTGCATAGCTGTGGTGTGATCGACATTCTCACACTCGTTCCTGGTTGCTAGCCATCGGGTGAGGAAGTTCCTTGATGTTTCACCCTTTTTCTGGATACAGGCCTGGAGGTCGCTTGTTGTGGCAGGTCTTTTGTAGGTGCCCCTGAAGTGCTTTTCAAAGGCGTTCTTCAGGTCGAACCAACAAAAGATGGAGTTTTTCTCGAGGTCACTTAGCCAGATCCGGGCTGGACCTACAAGGTACAGCTGAAGCATGCGGCAGGCGACATTAGGGGTTCCTCCGGCGAAGGTCACTGCATTGTAGTAATCCTAGATCCAGGTATCCGGCCTTTCGGTGCCATCATCGTTCTTCAGGTTTCCGGGTAGCTTGAGGTTCATTCTTGGCTTTGGTTCCTCTCGAATCATCTTGCCAAAGCATTTTGGGCCGATGTAGTCAGATCTGTATTCGTTGAGGCGTTCCCGCGCGTCACGCGAGCCGTTGCGGGGGGATTTTGAGCGTGAGCGAGATCTCCGGCCACCGCCTCCGCCTCCACCTCCGCCTCCACCGCTGGGTGGTGGGGAGGGAGATCTGCGAGGGGGTCGGTTCGACCTCTTGCTTCCGCCTTCTGATTCTCCTCGTCCTTCGCGGTGCTGACTCCGGCTGCGATGGCTGCCTTCACCATGGTGCTGGCTGCCCTCATCATTCCGGCTTCGGCGGGGCTCTGGCTCGCGTTCGTCGTTCCAGCTCCTCCTTGGCTCGGGCTCATGATTGTTGTTCCGGCTACGGCAGGGTTCCGGCGTGCGCTCCCTGCTCGTATTCCTCTGAGGTACCACGTTGTCGCGGATATTGATTCCACCTGGCCCATGGGGTCTGGTGTTTCCGGCTGGACTACGACGGCGAGGGAGCGGAGGACGCGGGTATCCCTTAGGCGGAGGTGACGGATTTCGGTACTTGTTTTTACCAGCGTACATCGCATCCTTTCCCTTCTTTGGATCTGACGGAGGTGTCTTTGATGGTACAGGGATTGGATTTGGGTGTACTCTGGTTCTCCTCCTGCGCTCCGAAGATCCGGTGCGCGATTCGTCATCGCGATGGCGATTATCGTAGGCGTCCTTCTGTGCGGTAGACATGCAATGATCTGGGTGGATTCCAACCTGCGCAAAGTATATGCCTTGCTCTGCTGCTTCATTGCTGAGGCAACGAGCGTTCGGACATAGTTGATATCAATCTCCTCGTCCTTCTTCTTCAAGATCTCCGCAGCCTTTTTCATGTTATCCTTTGGGGTTGCGAACGGCTGTTGTTCAGTAGGAGTTGCGAAGGTGATTTTGCGGGGAGCTACAGCTTCGCGCTTCATCCTATCAGCTTCCTGTTGAACCTCGCTGATCTTGTCCTTCCAGTGCTTCCGGAGGTTCTTGACTTGCTCCAGTGACTCGTCCACCTGACGTTCCCGCTGGAGGAAATTATCCACGAAGTGTGCGGCCTCTTTCCTTTCCTCCAGCATTACAACTGCAGTGGTGGCGAATTTTTTGGCTGTTGCCAACATCTCCTGCCTTTTAGCTTCTAGAGCTTCCGGGTCTGCTGCATCTTCAGGAGTTATGGGTTTGTTGAGGATATCCGAGTGTGCGATTGCATCCATGCCTGCCTGCTCAACCAGTTCTTCTGGGACAGGACATACTCCCGCGATAACGGAGATCCTGCATGGGATGGCTGAGGATCGGATTGAGTGTTTTCATCTGAATGTCGCTGATCCAGCGCCGCCGAGGTTGCAAGGACCTGCTTAGGCCGGGCGGATTCAAATTCAGTTTCATCATCACCTCCGAACTCCTTCATCCAGTGATCGAATTTCTCGGTATCCATGGAGGAGGTATCGTAAGAAGTTGGGCTTAGATTACCCAGGATCGATTCTTCACCCGGAGTGTCGCTTTCTCCGACAGCCTCCTGCTGATCCGGAGCGGCGCTGTTTTCCGGTGCCTCAACCTGCTCGGGACCAGCTCCGACTTCTTGAGGGGCGGTTCCGGCGGTGTGGGCCAAGAAGTGTACGAAGTGACACCTTTGCTTTTCTAACACCTGGGAGACCCAGGCGGATCTGCATTGGTCTTCCACCTTTATTTCCTGCTCAGGGGCGGATTGGGTGGGTTTTGACTTTTCCAGATCTAAGGCGGAATCTTCCTTAGGAAGCTCATGTTGACGTGGGCTTTACCCTTCGGGTAACCGACATTGCCCTATCCTGTATTAACTAGTTGGAGGCCCACGAAAGTACTTGGAGGCAAGATGGGCCGCCTGGATGCGCACCAGAAGATTCCTTGGCGGGCAAGACAAGGAAGCAGCCGAACAAGGAAAGATTAGATTTAAAACTACTGTAAACCTAGTCGTACTCGGTTAGACCTCTTGAGAGGACAGAGATCATGTGCCTTGACGTTCACAAGGCACAGCTTGCCTTGTGGCCTCTCATCCACCATTCATACAGATCCAACGGCTAGCAACTAGATCAAGAGCAAATCAACGAGTTGACCGGACGAGTCACCACGTGACCGAGCTTCGTCCTCGACGCGGAAGGGGAAAAATCACGCGGGCTTCGCCATGCCGCCGTGGGAGGGGGAGGGGAGAGATCTCGGGCGGCTGGAGCCGGATATTACGGCGCCGGTGGGGCACTCTGCGCCCACCACGACGGGCTCCTGGCTCCTGCGCCTCGCCCCGCCCCAACGCCGACGACACCCTGTACTCCGCTCCGGCGAAATCCTCTACAGCCGTCGAATCCTCTTGCCGGTAGACGCCGCCAGCACACATTTTCTCGTGTTGCCGATTGACTCCTGTAGGTAGCCATGCTATTATTGATTTTTTGTGATGTCTTATGCAATTGAATGATGTGTTGTGAATTTAATCTGTTGCTCATTGCGTTTATGTGCTGTGCAATTTGACATGATACAAATATTGTTAGTGTTGTGCATTTGCAAATATTGTGCAATGGGAGAAATTGACAGGATACAATATTGTGCTATCCAATGGGCCGTCATTGGTGGGAGGCAGAGGCAGACGTCGGAGGGCCATAGGAACGGGCGGAAGCAGCCGCCGACGAGGCGGACGGAACAGCCGGAGGTGGGCGCCGGAGCTCAACATGGAGGAGCAATTGGACTGGCTCCTCGGGCCTTCCGGCGGCGCGGCTCTATTCCTTTCCGGCGGCGCGGTCGGCGCGGCGACGGGAGCTGCAGCGGTGCGGTCGGCGCGGTGATAGGAGTTGCGTCGCGCGCGTGAGGATGAAGTCGTGTAGCTGTGAAGCTGGGTTTTGTGGTCAACCTGGTTGATTTAGTCTTGATCTATTTTCTACCGTTGGATCTCCATGGATGGTGGATGAGAGGCCACAAGGCAAGCTGTGCCTTGTGAACGTCAAGGCACCTGATCTCTGTCCCTCTAGAGACCTGGCCTCCTATATAAAGGCCAGGAGAGGGGCTACCGAGGGACAATCAATCTTAGCAGTTTAGCCACCAAAAATCTAGAGCTAGGTCGCCGCGGCACTTAGCCTCTCGACGAGATCTCAGCCGAACTATTCGGCACCCCATTGTAACCCAATATTATTATAATCAAGAACAGACAGGCAGGACGTAAGGGTTTTACCTCATCGAGGGCCCCGAACCTGGGTAAATCGCTCTCCCCGCTTGTCTGTGAACCGATGTCTCGTGTCGGCTTGCGGGATTCCGTCAACCCTAAGCCCCAATCGGAGGGCATTGCCGAGGAGTACCCTCGACAATTGGCGCCGTCTGTGGGAAGCCTGTCGGCACCAGGCAAGTCATCGGCAGTACCAGTCACGTCCGCGGCATTCTTACTCGGCTCACCGACGCCAGCAGAACCGAGAGATTCAGTCCGCTACGGATCCTTCGAGTTCGTGCCGCACCGCGAAGCACCTCACCCGATCCCTGCGGAATCACCTGGCGACATGGGCGCTACTTTCGGTGGCGTCCACTTCATCATCGACTCTGGAGGTTTCCTTCGCCTCCCTTGGGGCGGCGCACCCGGCTTGAAGGCCGTGGGTTCGGAAGGTGTTCCCCCGAGGGCAACCCTGACAATTCCACCCAGGAGCATACTAGAGGGCAACCGAGGAGACTTCGACATCATGACAGGGCGAAGGAAGAGACGAAGGGACCCGCACCGCGAGGAGGAAGGACGAATAGCAACTCACCTTCGTCAGTTCGAACAAGGAGGCCACGACGCATTATCAATCAAGGGTCACACTCGCTCGCCATATCTATCGGCTACAGAGCAGCTTGAGGCACCGTGTTACCTCCACTCTTACATCGATCCAAAGGATGGTCTAGAGAAATCCAGCCACCTGCTAAGGAACTGTCGACACTTTCTGGAAATTCGGCAGTTCTGCGATGACCTCAGAGCCGAGGCCACGTCGAGAGTTCACGCAATGGAGAGAAGGGCAGGGTCCTACAGTTATCCACCAGAACCATATGTACCGGAGCCATACGTACCAACAAGGGGAGGCGAGCATGTACCAACTGAGGTGTTTCCGGAACCATGCGGGCAAGTCAACATGATCCATAAAACCAGCTGTTCAAAGAGAGAGATCAAGAAGTTCTCCCGGGAAGTAAAATATGCGGAAGTCGCCATGGTCGACACACCCAATTTCATCGATTGGTCGGATCAGAGTATCTCCTTCAGTAGGGCGGATCACCCGAAGGCCGTCCCGAGGCCTGGCCACGCAGCCCTTGTACTAGAAGCACAGATTGGGGGGTACAACATGAGCAAAGTATTCATGGATGGAGGAAGTGGCCTGAACCTGCTATTCACCAGCACAATGAGAGCAATGGGTTTAACAGTCGATATGTTAAGAGAGTCCGACACAGGATTCCACGGCATTATACCGACCCAACCCGCTTATTCTCTTGGTAAAACATCATTGAAAGAGAAGACCGAATTCGAAGTAGTCGATTGGGAATCTCAGTATCATGCCATCCTCGGCAGGCCTGCATTTGCCAAATTCATGGCCGTACCTCATTATGCGTACCTAAAACTGAAGATGCCAGGCAACAACGGAACCCCAATAACCATTCACGGAAGCTTCACCCGATCGGACAACTGCGACAGGGAGTTCCAGAAGATCGCTTCGAAGTTCGGATCCAAAGAAGAACTCAACGCGATCGATACCGTTACAGACCACACTCAACCACTAGCCGACAATCGAAACGTAAGATCCGACGAGTTTGACGCTGCAAAGGAAGCCAAGAAGTTGCAGGTGCACCCTACTGACCCGAAGAAAACGGTCAACACGTCGGCTGACCTTACTGACGCATAGGAAGGCGCGCTCATCGAGTTCCTCCGTGAGCGCTAGGAGATATTTGCATGGGAACCATCCGACATGCCAGGTATCCCTAGGGAACTCGCTGAGCACGCCCTTAATGTTGACCCGACAGCCAAACCAGTGCAGCAATCGATGCGTCGATTTTCCGAACCAAAGAGGAGAGCAATTGGAGAAGAAATCAATCGACTCCGTAAAGCAGGATTCATTCGAGAACTCAAGGAATCTGAGTGGGTGGCCAACCCTGTCATGGTGCCCAAAAAGGACACCACCGCTCTGCGCATGTGTATCGACTACACCAGCCTCAACAAACATTGCCCAAAGGACCACTTCCCGCTGCCTCGTATCGATCAGATAGTTGACTCAACGGCTGGATGCATACTCCGGGTATAATCAGATCAAGCTGAAAAAAGAGGACCAGGAGCTAACCGCGTTCATCACCCCACACGGCGTTTTCTGCTACAACGTCATGACCTTCGGGTTGAAAAACGCAGGAGGAACTTATCAACGTTGCATGCAGGCCTGCCTAGGGGAGCAGATTGGAAGAAACATCGAAGTCTACATCGACGATATCGTAGTGAAGACGAAGCACGCCGCCACCCTCATCGACGATTTGCGGGAAACTTTCGACAACCTAGACAAGTATAAAATGAAGTTGAATCCCAAAAAATGTTTCTTTGGAGTGCCAGGAGGACAAGTACTCGGGTACTTCATCTCTGCCAGAGGAATTGAGGCCAATCCTCTGAAGATCAAAGCTATCCTCGACATGGAGCCACCAAAGAATCTGCACCAAGTGCAGCAGTTGGCAGGATGTTTAGCAGCGCTCAGTAGATTCATCGCCAAGCTGGGAGAGAAAGCTTTGCCCTTCTACAACTTGATGAAGAAGTCGGAAAAGTTCGAGTGGACGAAGGAGGCGTAGGAGTCCTTCGATAGCCTAAAGAAAATCTTGTCGACGTCCCCAGTCCTCGTTACTCCGCACGAGAAAGAAACATTGCTTATGTACATAGCCGCAACAGCGCAAGTCTTCGGCAGCGTTTTGGTTGTTGAACGAGAAGAGGCAGGAAAAGTCCACGGTGTCTAGAGGCCTGTTTATTACCTCAGCGAAGTACTCACACCCGCAAAGCAGAGATACCCACATCATCAGAAGCTGGCATACGCGGTATGGAAGTCGGCTCGCAAGCTGCCACATTATTTCATGGAGCATCCGATTATCGGCGTCAGTGAAGCACCATTAAAGAGCATAATGACTAACCCAGAAGCCACGGGTCGAGTGTCACAATGGGCCATCGAAATAGCACCACACGACATAACTTACGTTAATCGAACGGCGATAAAATCACAAGTCCTCCCAGATTTCGTGGCAGATTGGATCCAGTCACAGACAGCAGCAGCACCTGACATGTCGGGATCATGGACAATGTATTTCGACGGGTCAAAACGGAGCACGGGCGCAGGAGCAGGGGTAATATTGATATCGCCGCAGGGAGATAAGATGAAATACGTACTACGTATGAATTTCTACCTGCCGACGAAAAACGAAGCAGAATACGAAGCACTGCTGCACGGAATGAAGATGGCAAAGGCATGCGGGGCAACCCGCCTAGAAATCTACGGAGATTCAAACTTGGTGGTGCAACAGTCGATGAACTTATGCGATGCGGTCAGTGACAACATGATCGCCTATCGACAGTTGTATCAGAACATGGAAGCTAAGTTCGAAGGATGTGAGCTCAAACATATCGGTAGAGCCAGCAACGAAGAAGCCGACACTCTGGCAAATATCGGGTCCACATGCTCCCCCATCCCAGACGGAGTGTTCTATGAAGTCATTGCCCAACGGTCGATAAAAGAGAAAGCCTCGGCACCCTCAAAACCGTCGGCTGATGAATTGGAAGCAAGCCAGCAACAAACTGTCGAAGAACCCTCACCCTCACCAGCGGAGCAAGTCCTCCTCCTCGAGCCACTGTGGACCAAACCATTTCTAGCATACTTGACGAAGCAGGAGTTGCTGGAAGATCATGTGGAAGCGAAGCGAATCATCAGACGGTCAAAGGCCTTCGCTGTGGTCAATGGCGAACTTTATAAGCGTAGCGTCTCGGGTATCTTCCAAAGGTGTATCGCCATTGACGTTGGAAAAGCACTGTTGCGTGAGATACACGAAGGAACCTGCGGACACCATGCAGGAAGCAGGGCCCTTGTGGCAAAGGCCTTCAGGGCAGGATTTTATTGGCCAACGGCAGCGTCGGATGCTCGAGATCTAGTCATGAAATGTGACTCCTGTCAGCGCTTTTCTCCAAAGCCGCACGCCCCTGGAACAGATCTAATGACAATACCTTTAGCTTGGCCCTTTGCTCAGTGGGGACTCGACCAAGTTGGACCACTGCCGAGGTCGTCGCCTGGAGGGCACACGTACTTACTCGTCGCAGTCGACAAGTTCACCAAGTGGATCGAGGCAGTACCCGTGCGAAACCAGAAAGCCGAAACAGCAGTTCAGTTTTTCAGAGGAATAACTTGTCGATTTGGTATGCCCCATAGTATCATCACAGACAACGGATCTAACTTTGATTCCAAAGAGTTTCGAAAGTTTTGTGATGATGGAGGAATCAAATTGAAGTTTGCATCAGTGGCCCACCCACAGACCAACGGCCAGGTGGAAAGGATCAATGGTCTAATAGGGGATGGCCTCAAAAAACGCCTTAGAGGTGCAGCTGGAGCCTGGGTTGAAGAGTTACCATCCGTACTTTGGAGTTTGCGTACTACACCTAACAGATCGACTCAGTACACCCCATTCTTCTTGGTGCACGGAGCCGAAGCAGTTCTACCAGCCGACGTTCGGTTCGAAGCCCCTCGGGTGACAGCATACATAGAATCTGCTTCCAACATCGCGCTGCAGGATGCTGTGGACCTCCTCGACGAGGCACGAGATATTGCCTTAGCAAGAACGACGGTATACCAACAGGCGCTGAGAAATTACCACAGCCGACGGATACGCAGTCGAAGCTTTGACGTCGGGGACATGGTACTTAGGCTGAAGCAAGAAAGGCACTTGAAACTCGAATCCCCATGGGAAGGACCATACATCGTCACTGAAGTGATACCAGGAGGAGCATATCGGCTCAAAAACCCAGCTTCAGGAAAAGACGTTGAGAATCCATGGAACATCGCGCAGTTGCGACGGTTCTATACATAGGATACAATTGTTTTTACTCGACAGCCTTTAAGGTTGCCTTTTGCACTATGAATAAAGTTCTAATCAGGTTTTCTACCTTTTTTCTTAATCCAGGCCCTATCACCCGAACATATCGTTCGGGGCCCCTACCATCGGCCCTTACTCTCATCGGGAGCGCTGGCCTAAAAAACACGCCTGCCAAGTGCCATTAATTAAATACTCTCAACGGGAGCTAAGATTAATGGCACACCCAAAAATGCGGTTACACAAGTGTCATTAATTAAATACTCTCAACGGGAGCTAAGATTGATGACACACAAAAACAACCCTCGAGAAAATACGCGAGTGCTGCAGTCGATGGTTACATTATCACAAAATGAGGCTCAAACCGGTGCACCGTGTGACGAAGCCAAGCGTCTAATTCCCTCGACTAAGTCGACGGGTCTCGCTCTCACAAAACTTACATATCGACTTCGCAATAACATTGCAAAATTCAACGAAGTCGTCGAGAGAGCAGGTTGAATTGATCACTCAGCCGCCCTCGACAATAAAATACCAATCAAAACATAGCGTGCAACGCACGCAGTAAATTTGTACAAAAAAATCTTGTGCAGGTACAAGATTATTACATTCATGACTGGGCTCCCTGGTCCCCTTGGGCCCTCAGTTCGCTCTCAAGGCATGACTCCATCCGAGAAATAATGGTATATGCAGGACCTCTAGCAATATCATAATATTGGCCTAAACTCCTCTCGGTGTTTGCTACGGCTCTCAAGTCTAAAGATGGATGGCATGCCAATACCAAAGCAAAGGCAAGTTCAACACCGGCCAGAAGTTCTTTCCGCACCAAGTGTCGAATCCTTTCGGGAGACTTGAATCGGGTGAACAAGGCAGATAAAGTTTCGGGTGCTTGGTCCAGAGGAAACAAAGTCTTCCAAACCATCTTGAGATGAGCATGGAACTTATCAAAGTAGTAATGTGCCTTCTCCACCCGGTGCTCAAACTTCGCCATGATAACAGCCTTCGAACGTTGCAGCCACAGGTCGTGCTTCGGGTGAGCGGCATCAGTCATCGCTTCGACCTTTTCATGAATCTTCCTGTTCTCCTCGGATTTATCTGAAGATACAACTGAAAAAGAATGAATATCAGCCAGAAAGAACATCCGAGCTACGTCAGGAATCAGAAGATGAAAATTACACTTACAGCCCTAACTTTCGGTAGCAACATGAAGACCATCGAGAGCGTACTGCTCGATAGCAGTTGCTATTTCGCCTTTTTTTCTTCACCAACGCTGCCATGGCCCGGAGAGAAGTAATGTCTTTATTTAAATAGGACACTTGGTCACGTAACCGGCGAACAAGGTCTGACTCATCGTTAGTCGAAGAATTTGGAAAAAGCTCAGCACGAGAAGAAGATGAAGGAATCTGCAGTGCAATCTTCGATTCAGGACAACATTAACATAAAAACTCCCATCGGGAGTGCTAGGCATATATGTTACATTCAAAAGATTGTTCAAAAGTTTGGCAGCAGAGCCGAAATAAAACAAGGCTAAGTCAAATTACGATCGGTCTCATTTACAATTAATGAAGTAAGAGTTCAAGGAGCTGCTGACGACGAGCCAGGGACAGCTTCGGGTGTAGGCTTGGCCTGTGCGTCATCTACCAACTTCAGAAGTTGATTGGCACAAGTTACTGCTGATCTTTTGAAGGGCTCAAGGTCGACTAGATGGTTGTTGTCATCCATAGGCAATGCCTTAGATAACTTCTCCAAGTCAGACCCCATCCCATGACCCATTAGCAGCTGGAAAGTAAGAACCGCCCCAAACAAGTGGGAGCGACGTTTCAATACCTCCACAGGCTCGGGAGAATCAACAAGAAAAGCATCCGCCATCTCGCCAAGAGTCTTGTCCTGCTTCAGTTTCGGGAAGATCATCGAGTACAGCCTCGACAGTGCTCCTCTAGTCTTCTGCAGAAGCCCGAGGACTTGAACATTAGACTCAGCAGCAAGCGAAAGGGCATCGGATGTGGAGTCCTCCCGAAGCTGATGGCGACGAGTGATGGTTGTGTCGGCAGCCTCTGAAAGAAAGACAGATCAGTGATCAATAAGGAAAAACCAAGAAAGAGACTATGTGTCGAGAATTTTACCCAATAAGTCCTTGATGGATTCACGGAGAACGCCTTCCTTCTCATCAGCTGCAACTGCTGCCGCGCGCCTGGCGTCTTGCTCATCCTTCATCTGCTGCTTTAGCTTCGACAACTCCTCTTCCAGAAAGGCATTTTTCTTCTTGGCGTCGGTGGCAAGCCTGTTGGCCTCCAGCACTTGATCAGCCGAAGATTTGACGGTCTTCCGAAGCTGGGCGTTTTCAGCCTCTAGTCGAGTAAACTGCTCAGCGAAATCTACCACAGCATCGACTGTGGCATAAATCGGCTGCAGCAAGAGAAACCAAGAAGGCTCAGTTAAGACGAAGAGGGTTCAGCAAGGAGGGCTTGGATTGAATACTTACGTGGTCACGAGCAGCCGATGAAGTAGGAGCATCGCCAGGAGAGATAACCCTCGACTGGGGAAGCTTTTCCATGACCGTCCTTGCGGGAGGCGTCGACTTGACAGGAGGAGGATTCAGCTCTTTAGTTGATGTTGTTATCTCAACAGATAATTTAGCCCTCTTTGCGAGAGGAACATGATCATCATCAGAGCTACTTAAAAAAAAGAGGGATGATTAGCATACAAGGTGACAAAAGCCAGAACGCGGAGGAGTAAAAATGCTCACAGGTCCAGGTCATCTTCGGCAGCAAAGAAGCCTGACGCCCCCCTGTCGGCAGGAGAAGGCGAAGAAGCTTCAACGGCATCATTATCTTGTCCACTGGGACTTGATTCAGCCGTGGCAATAAAGTCTTCATCTATCTGCAAGCGACGCTTGCTCCGGGTGAAAGCGGCCTCCTCGACGGTATCGTCTTCTTGGACATCATTGTCCTCAAAGACCTTTTGAATCTCCTCGGTTTCTTCAGAATCGTCATCATCATCCTCTGGCTCCACACCGCTTTCAGGCGTAGGAGGATAACATTGAACGACGGAAGAAGCCTATCATGAAATGAAAAAGGGGAAGATCGTAAAGCGTAGAAAGAAGAAATAAAAGCAAGCAAGGAACGGCAAGAGATTACCTCAGTCGGGAGATGGTCAAAATCGTAAGGAGAACGAGCCGATGTTAGAACAATATTGTCCTTCATACTGAGGCACGTCAAGCGGCGAACCCCGTCTCGAAGTTCGTCTGCCGACAGGTCGACAGAGCTGACCCGTGACTTTTCGCCTTTGCCAGTATAAAGCCATAATTGATGGGGACGAGACATTAGCGGCTGCACTCGACGTTGCAGGAACACTGAAACCACTTCAGTGCCGCACATCGTCAGGCCTCCCGTATTCTTCAGGACGACGATCTGCTCGAACAGCCTGTCGGCTGTCGCCCTCTCTTCGGGAGAAAGGGCGTTTTGCCAAGACTTCTTCTGGTGAGCTATCAGGACGTCTTTGAAGGGAGGGAGATTCGAGCGCCGCCCGGACACCACAGGGTCTCGCAGGTAGAACCATTTATGGCGCCAACCCTGAACGGATTCCTTCATCGGGTAGTCGAAGTAGTCGACCTCCTTCCTGACGACAAAGCCAACGCCACCGATGACGGGGGGGCATTGCTGTCGTTGTGACGCTTCACGTAGAAGATCTTCCTCCAGAGACCCTAGTGGGGGTCAATGCCAAGAAAGGCTTCACAAACGGTGATAAAGATGGAGAGGTGGAGAATGGAGTTTGGGGTCAGCTGCCAAAGCTAGATCCCGTAGAAGAAAAGAAGGGAACGAAGGAACTCGTGGGCTGGAAGAGAAAGACCACGAAACAATAAGGCAACGAACATAACAGTGAAGCCCTTCGGGGGCTGTGGACGAGAAACGGCACCTGGGAGGCGGATGTCGTCGTCAGATGCGGAGACGAAGCCGAGGTTGTGCAGCTTGTTCACATCGCGATTCGAAATGGTGGAGGCGCTCCAATCGCGGCTGACTTTGACCACGCCCGAGGTGCTGGCGCTCTTCTTCTTGCCCATGGCTCGCGGAGCTTTTGACGGAGGAACAGAGGAGGCAGGAAAGCTTGAGCGAGAAGATGAGCAGTAAGAGGCGTGAAAAGTAAAAGCGAGGAAGCCCTCTATTTATGTCGTAAGAATTTGTGCGAGATCGTGGCCATAACTCCACATGCGTCGTGGGGGGTGAGGCAGATCTAGCTGTACATGTGGCGTTTTAAGAGAAAAAAAAAACGGAACCGGCGGCTCATTATTCCCACGTCGTGCGAAAATCGAGGAGACGTCTCGGTCGCCGTGCGTGCACTGGTCAAATCCTAAAAACTGCCCGCGCAGAACTAGGGTGGGCCCGTCAGGTCAAGTCTTGTCAATCACACCACAGCAGCATCACGTTAACAGTGACGTCATAGAAAATGTTGTAAGCAGTCGAGGAAAAAATGAAAGCGCGTCGGATGGTGAACTTGAGTCTATGCGCAGACTGCAAAGCATCTTCACTTAGACTCGGGGGCTACTCCCATCGGGAGCGCTGACGCGCACCCGATCAAATGAGGAGTCGAAGGAAAAAAGGACTGAAGAAGGATCGACTAATCAGCTCGAGTCCGCACCCGGCTACAAGCACCCGCGCTCAGACTCGGGGGCTACTCCCATCGGGAGCGCATGACGCGCACCCGATAGAACTTTTTTGCACTCCAGGATCATGCCCGGGGACTTGATTCTGTGTGGAGTAACGTTGTTTTGCCATCGGTAGTTAACCAACAAAAGTTGGGCACGTTATTCATTATCCCTTGCATGCAGAAAATATATCGGATGACCGAGGAAGACTTGCAGAAAAACTTCGGCAGAGCAAAATGTTCGAGTGGTACAACTTGAGTCTACGCACGGATTGCACGCATCCGTACCTAGACTCGGGGGCTACTCCCATCGGGAGCGCTGACGCGCACCCGACAGAAGAAGATGAAGCTGATTCAAGATGTAAAAAGGACAATCAAGGAGAAGAACATCAGAAGGAGATATGCTTCAGTCTCTACCCGAACTATGTTCGGCTAGACACTCGGGGTCTACTGACGTGGGCATTACCCTTCGGGTAACCGACATTGCCCTATCCTGTATTAACTAGTTGGAGGCCCACGAAAGTACTTGGAGGCAAGATGGGCCGCCTGGATGCGCACCAGAAGATTCCTTGGCAGGCAAGACAAGGAAGCAGCCGAACAAGGAAAGATTAGATTTAAAACTACTGTAAACCTAGTCGTACTCGGTTAGACCTCTTGAGACCTGGCCTCCTATATAAAGGCCAGGAGAGGGGCTGCCGAGGGACAATCAATCTTAGCAGTTTAGCCACCAAAAATCTAGAGCTAGGTCGCCGCGCCACTTAGCCTCTCGACGAGATCTCAGCCGAACTATTCGGCACCCCATCGTAACCCAATATTATTATAATCAAGAACAGACAGGCAGGACGTAAGGGTTTTACCTCATCGAGGGCCCCGAACCTGGGTAAATCGCTCTCCCCGCTTGTCTGTGAACCGATGTCTCGTGTCAGCTTGCAGGATTCCGTCAACCCTAAGCCCCAATCGAAGGGCATTGCCGAGTAGTACCCTCGACACCTGTATCTCAGATCGGATCTTCGCGACTGCTTCCTGCTCAGCGGCGGTCGCGTCAGCGTTACTTATCAGTGCGTTTCCGTCGGAATCGACGGTTTCGCTGATGAAGATGTGAATGCCGCCAACTGGAACGATGGAGAGCTTGACGGGGTTAGTCTTAGCCGGAATCCAGCACTCATCCGGAGGGACGATCGGCAGATTTCTGGCGTAAAGGACACGCCCCACAGCGATGGTTTCGTCGTAGCTTCCCGTGGCGGAACCCTCCCGGTTCCGGCCTCCAGACGCCGCTGGCCCCACGGTGGGCGCCAACTGTCGTTGCCTAATCGACGGTACCTCGGAGGAGGGATCCTCACGAGGGGGAGAAGATGTAGGGGTCATAGGGCGGAGAGCACTCGGGATGGTGGTACGCGATTTACCCAGCTTCGTAACACTCGCACGATGGCAAGACCTACTGCTGCTTGTCTGGAATTATCTGGGCGCTTTCGCGTTGTTACAATAAGTTGTGGTTGTGCCTCTAGGGCTCCCGAGATCCGGCTTATATAGGCGCACGGATCTAGGGTTTACATGGAGAGTCCTAGCCGGATTACAGGTTGCCTAACTACGGTACAATGTCTTGCCGTGTACGTCAAGGTTCCGCCTTCCTTCTACGTCGTACTGGATCCGGGTTCCTCATGGGCCTTGACGGATCCGGGTTCCTCCGAAGGTCGGTTGGGATCCGGCTCCCTGATCCTGGGCTGGACTTCATCCTTCATGATCAACAGCAACTGGGCTGCCCGATGGGCCACATACCACATCACTGTCTGTGGGCCACCCGGGCTTGCCGGATCTAGGCACTGTCGATGGTACACCCATGAACTATACCCACAACACCTTGAGAATCAAAGTTTTTGTTGGCTGGTAATTAAGAATAGAGTGCAAACTAGGAATATTTGTAAAAGGAGAGGATGGAAAGGGACAGAATCTTTGGAACACTTCTTATTTACGTTTCCTTTGTCTAAGTATGTGTGAAATGTAGCCTATGTTTGGATGGGCATACATTCTAGACCTAGTTCTTTCGATGATCTGCATTAAGGTTGGTTTGTGGCATCCACATGTAGAGATAGAAGTTTTTAATAATTGGTACTTCTGCTCTTTTCTAGATTATTTGAAAAACAAGGAATTAATCTTGTTTTTAAGAGATTAGACCTGGTGATCCAACTAATGTAGTGATATATTTGTGCCACTTTCTGAACGAGCAACTTGAGGATTTGAAGAATTCGCCTAAAAAGCTACTACCTCGTTTGTAATAGGGCTAGTGGTTGGATATGCCGAGAGTCTTGCAGAAACTCAATTTGGCTCCGAGGAGCATATGCTCCCTCTACTAATTTTTTTCCCATATTATTGAAATTTTTTGACACAAAATTTACATGTAGATCTCCATAATATATGTGTGTTAGCAAGTTTCGTGAAAACTGATATTTTTTGTGGTCTATCTAGAAAAGTGAAGAAACATCGTGAAAAGCCTTGTTTTTAGTATCAAATTTGCATTTTTTTGCACCAGCATCATGACAAGTTGTTTTTTTATGAATCGACTTTGTGAGTGTGTAGACGTGAAGATGTATGTGCAAATTTTTTGACATTTCAAAACATGTTTAAGATGCATTGCAAAATAAAGGGAGCATATGCTTCCATGTGCCAAACTATCACTCGAGAGTCTTGGTACTTTGCAGTAGTTCTTTTTATAGATGGGTTTCAGTTAAAGTCTGTTGTTTGTTCAGGAAGTGCACAGCAACGCCTAGGCACTGGTGATCCCGGATCACTGTAGCGCTGCGTATTTTGTATTTTTCTATCTTAAAATTTTTGAAATAAAATGTTTACATGTAGAGGATGCACGTCTGTATGTGTATACCTAATTTAATTTCGTATCTAAATTCAAAAGTATGTAGGTTAGGAAAAATGACAAGCTTCAGATAAATAGTATGAAGAAAACTGACAACTCCCGAACCTTCCAATTTTTTTGTAACTTAGAGGTTGGACACCATGTAACTTAATGGAATTTCTAAGTATAGTCGGATTCAGGATTGTTCTAATCAGGTTTAGCAGGACTTAGGTCCTGAAAAATCGCTTTATGTTTATTCCAGCTTTACTTGCTCTAGGTATGCAAGATAGGATGTAACCTGAGTTTCTCCAATTTTAGGAATGAAATTGGGGCCGCAAGGTTTTTTTACCAAGAAAGAAATAATTGTTTTTGGCCACACCGCTTAAGCTGGAAAAGTACACTTAAGTCCTCCTTAAGTACACTATGTACAAAAAAATTAGAGTCGGGTTTTGTTAGACTAAGAATTATGTATTGTAAAGAGAAGGATTTTGTTTTGGATTGAATTAGAACTAGTCCCTGTTTTTGGTTCGAAATCGATTTACATCGTGTTGACTAAAACAATCATATTTTTGTTCATACGGAATCCATTTTAGCCTATAACTGGTCAAATTATTTAGAAAAGAATATACGCATCTAATATTATTTGCCAAAAATCAATCACCCCTTGTCTCCGCAGTCCGCTCGAAAAAAAAGGGAGATGACCCGTGCTCGACAAAAAAGAAGAAGCGCTCTAGGAGATGGAGATGACGCGAAACAGCGAGAACATCTCCAGCTGTAAGCCTGCACGACACGTCTCTGTAGAATATATGTTCCGGTGCGCGTGTACCTTCTACTTCGTACTAGCACCTTCGTGTCGTCGCCAATGGCCGTTTCCCAGGTTCACCAGCCACGTTGTTCCGAGAGATCGAGGTTGCTAATGCTCCAGCTCGATCAACAGCTATAAAATACTGCTCGCATATTAGCTCTGCTTCAGAACTGCAAACTGAAATCCCAGCATTGAGTCCCGAGTCACCTGCGTTTGCTTGCGCGCCAATTATCTCGATCACCTAGACAAGGCTATTCCACTGTTTCTGATCACACACAGTACTTCGTTGTTCACCAGACCACAGGTCTACATCTGCTCCGTGCTTCGGTTGGCAAACCTCCCGAAGGATCGAGATGGCAACCGCGGGTGCAGCAACGCTGTCCGTCCCTGCCTCCGGCATCAGGTACAGGCCGTCGTTTGCCGCTCCGGCGATCAGGACCGCCGGACGTCCCGCCACCTCCATGAAGCAACTCACGTCGTCGGGCGGCGAGAGGCTCTCGGCGAGGTTCAGGACAGCAGCTGCCGCGCACAAGGTGAAGCTCGTCGGTCCGGACGGCGAGGAGACGGAGCTGGAGGTGGCCGAGGACGCCTACATCCTGGAGGCGGCGGAGGAGGCCGGCGTGGAGCTGCCCTTCTCGTGCCGGGCGGGGTCTTGCTCGACGTGTGCCGGGAAGCTGGCGTCCGGCGAGGTGGACCAGTCGGAGGGGTCGTTCCTGGACGACGCGCAGATGGCCGAAGGGTACGTGCTCACCTGCGTCGCACAGCCCAGGGCGGACTGCGTCATCTACACCCACAAGGAAGAGGAGGTCCACTAGACTATGGTCACACCAGATCAGATCGCGCCACCGCTCCAGAGTAGTCGTGTCGTGTCCCTGTCTTCTATATGGTGCTCTGATTTTCAGTGGCGCCACCCGAACGGTGTTGAATTAAATATTTGAGGCGCCTTCGCCTCGTGCCGTGCTTTGGATGCGTCTCTCCTCAACCACGTCCCTCAATCTTTCTTTTACATTAAAATAATTTTTTCATTTATGTTGTATTTTCATAGAGAGGAGGAACATTACACAAACTTCCAATGAAAGTTATCTTGAGATTTATCAAAATTTATATGTATCTTGACACTAAATAGCATCTAGCTATATCTAAATTTTAACAAATTTCAGACAAGTTTTCGTGAGGCGGAGAGGGTAGATCACTCTCGGATACTTTTAGTCACCTAAACTAGGAAAATCCAACTGATCTAAACTGAAAAATTCAGCTGACTCTGAGAGTGCCATGTTGTTGTTCTTTGATGCGGAAGAAGAACATACAAAAACATACATAAAGAAAGAACACTGGACATATTCAATTATCGTCCTTTTCATCGTTGGTGTGGTAGTGCCAGCGGTAGGACGTGTCATCGAACACATTCACACTAATCTCATCATCGCCTTCATAATGGAAGGTGAATGGAAGGTGAGCACGTAGCCGGTTTGGAGGTTGTGGAAGCGCGTGAACTTCTCCTAACCGATGTGGATGTACATCTTGCTGCACCCGTCGAAGAGCACATCCACTGCCTACCGGCAAAAGCTGGCAGCGAGCCTCCCGCAGCTGCAGCACGGCCGGCTCGTTGCGGGCAACGAACTCGCCGAACTTGTCCGGCAGCCTCTGGATGCCGAGTGTCATTATTGAGGACGACGATGAACTCGAACTTCCACTCCTCGGAAGACGACAGTGCAGGCAACGGCGACCGTGCATGCGTTGCTGCTCCAGCACGGCCGCTGCGGCCACGCCCGCGAACTCGGCCAGCCCTGGAGCGTCCCGCGACCTCGACTCTTGACATGGTGGTAGCTAGGGTTGGGGATTGCGGCGCTAGGGTTTTCTGTGAGGAGTGATGCGCGAGCGCCCCTTTTTATACGCCGGAGGAGGCGAGGGAGCGGTGGCGCACATTAATGCTAGCACGAAGTGCTAGGCGTGACGAGACGTGTCCCTGCGCCTCTGGCAAAACTGCACCGTCACTGCGCGCCGTTTACTTTCGTCTAGAGGTAGACGACGGTTGCATGGCGTTCGTGTCTCAATGATGCATGGGAACCGCTCCTTCCCGCCTCGCTTTTCGCTCTGCTTCGGGGCGCCGGACAACGTACTAGACCGCGTCGGACGAAAAGTCCCTTTGAAACACACGGGCTGGGAAGGTAAAATAGCCGAAGGAAAAAAGCTGGACTTTCTTCTGAAGGATCACGGGCATACAATAATTACTATTTAAAGAAATAAAGTTTACTTCCAATTGAAGGATCAGGGGCATATAAGGTTTGAATCCAAAAATTTATCTTTGAATTGCATCGGACAAACTCATGCGGTTCCTAATATTCCAAAAAAAATTCCCCATAAGAAAAAATCCCTTAGGAAGATAATTCCTTGAAATCCTATGAAATTCCTTTGAAGCAAAGGAACCTTTATTCACTCAAAGATCTCACATTTTTGTATACTTTTATTATAGCACAATTCGATACCCTGTGATGAAAACTCATTCGTTATTCAATACTCCCTTCATCTAAAAATATAAGGCGCACTTGTTTTTTAAAAGACTAGGACAATGCCCGTGCTTCGCTACGGATACGGGATACCTCATGGTAGGACGCACTACGTGCGACTACGTTACATTACATAATTGCGTCGTTTCCCTCATCTATTTTTACACCATGCAGGCATTCTCGTTTAATTATAACCTCCTTGCATGTTATGGGATACTCCTCTACAATTACATTGTTACGGTAGACATGTTGTAGCAACAAAAATCTACCATAAATCTAAAGATTATTCATTCTGTTCATTAATTTTATGTTATTAATCGGGAAGAAACATGAAAAACACAATCACCGCGATTATGGTGAGAATCTGCATGATGAAACTGCTTTATCTGCAAAAGGAACTCTCTAGGTATCTAGTAAGGAAGCGTGGAGATCCTTCAATGGCCGGTAACTGCTTCTCGTGTGTGGTGGCCTCATTGCGAGCTAACAATGGTCGGCAATGATTTCACGAAGTTAGACTGCACATGTGATGCACCGTCTCGGTCGGTGACGAGGTAGTACGCCTGTGAGCAATGCAAGTCGCTCCTGGCGTTGTGCACGACGCCGTACGCGTGGACATCGGAGGCAACGACATGGAGCCGAGCGTGAGCAGCGTGCTACCAGCCCAACGCATAGGAGGCACAGCGGGGGGTTTTGTCATGGTCGCCGTTGCCGCTGCTAAGAGCCGGCCTGTAACCCTGAGCGCTCCATCGGGCAGCGACGCGATTTCGGTGATTGTAATGTTGGGAAGCGTTGCCTCACTAGTGGAGAAGAGGCCTTTGGTCCCAAGCAAATGTCCCACTGCTGAACCAAACCGGGTCCAATGCCCCCATTGGACCCGGTTCGTTTCTGCCCAGGACGACCCCACCCGCTAGCGCCTGTCCTGTAGCGGTCTTTGGACCCGGTTTGTCATACAAACCGGGACTAAAGGGTCCACCGCAGGGCGCGGCAGGCCGTGTCAGTCTGGGGAACCCTTTAGTCCCGGTTTGTATGCGGCAGGCCGTGTCAGTCTGGGGAACCCTTTAGTCCCGGTTTGTATGACAAACCGGGTCCAAAGGCCCCCCTCTGGCTATATAACCTTGCCCCTGCCCAAGGTGTGAGCCACACTTAGCCATTTTTTCACTATCTTCACAAGAGGGGTGTATTGCTTTCCTCTCTTCTTCACATGCACAAGAGGTGTTCGATGAAATGCTTAAGAGGATTTGCCACTTGAGTTTACACAAATCAAGCCACACTTAACTTGCTTTTTTCTTCTTCATCGAGGTTAACAACTTTATCCTTTTCATCTGCAATTGATAAAATGCATGTGTATATATACATCGTGATGTTCCGTAATGGTTTTGATCAGCTTAATTATATCATGCGGATGAATCGGCAATGGATGTACATTGACCGACGGTTTGACGAGTTCACTCGCGGGCCTGGATAATTTTATGGCCGTGGCGGAGGTAAACAAACATGGTGGCTTCATGTATTGTCCATGTGTGGACCGCAAGCATACCGTAAATTACGCTCACTCGAGTCTCATTCACAGCCCACCTTCTGCGATCCGGTTTCATGCCCAAGCTACTATTGTTGGACCAAGCACGGAGAAAGAGGGGTTATGATGGAAGACAATGACGAAGAGGAAGAGGATGATGACGGTTATCCCAATTTCCCGAATACGATGATACCGCGAAGGCAATGAAGACAATGAAGTAGAAGATCAAGAGGCACCGGATGAGCCTCGCTCGATGATGATCTTGGCCGGGCCATTGCCGATGCAAGGAGAGAATGTGAAACTGAAAAGGAAAGGTTGGCCTTCGACAAGATGATAGAAGATCACAACAAATTGTTATACCCAACTTGCGAAGATGGCCATAAAAAGCTAGGCAAGCACACTGAAATTGTTGCAATGGAAGGCGTAGAACGGTGTCACCGACTCAGATTTGGAAAGTTGCTCGACAATAATTAAGAGGAAGCTTCCAAGGGGTAACGAATTGCCCGCCAAGACGTACGAAGCGAAGAAGATTGTCTGCCCTCTAGGATTAGATGTGCAAAAGATACATGCATGCATTAATGACCGCATCCTCTACCGCGATGAGTACGAGAATTTGGATGCATGTCCGGTGTGCACTCGCATTGCGGTATAAGATCGACGAGATGACCCCGGTGATGTTGAGGGCGAGCGCCCCGGAAGAGGGTTCCTGCCAAGGTTATGTGGTATGCTCCTATAATACCACGGCTGAAACGCTTGTTCAGAAATAAAGAGCATGCTAGGTTGTTGCGATGGCACAAAGAAGACCGTAAGAAAGACGTGATGTTGAGGCACCTCGCCGATGGCTCCCAATGGAGAAAAATCGATAGAGAGTTCCCAAACTTTGCACAGATGCAAGGAACTTACGGTTTGGTCTCGCAGATGTATGGCATGAATCCTTTTGGAGAGCAGAGCTGCAGCCATAGCACCTGGCCTCGTGACTCTTTGTATATATAACCTTCCTCCTTGGTTGTGCATGAAGCGGAAGTTCATTATGATGCCGTTGCTCATACAAGGCCCGAAGCAACCCGGGAACGACATTGATGTGTACTCGAAGCCATTAGTCGAAGAACTTCTACAGCTGTGGTCCCTAGCAGGTGTACGTGTGTGGGACGAGCACAAGCAGGAGGAATTTGACCTAAGAGCGATGCTTTTCGTAACCATCAATGATCGGCCTGCTCTTGGTAACATTTCAGGACAGTCAAACAAGGAATACAATGCATGCACACACCGTTTACATGAGCTCGAAGGTGATTATTTGGAAAAAGGTCGAAGGTCGTGTACTCGGGGCATCGTCGATTTCTTAGGCTTACCCATCCCGTAAGAAAGAAAGGCAAGCATTACAACGGTGAGGCTGATCACCGGAGGAAGCCTCCCATCGTGATGGTGTTGATATATTTGGTATGGTCAAGGATCTAGATGTAATATTTGGAAAGGGTCCCGGCGGACGGTCCTGTTCCGAATGACGATGCCGGACACGCGCCCATGTGGAAGAAGAAATCTATATTTTGGGATCTACCCTATTGGGAAGTCTTAGAGGTCCGCTCTTCAATCGATGTGATGCACGTGACGAAGAATCTTTGCGTGAACCTGCTAGGCTTTCTCGGGTGTGTACGGGAAGACAAAAGATACACCGTAAGCACGGAGGACCAGCAACGTTGGAAAGACCCCAAAAAGCTGCATGAGAGAGTTAAAGGACGTCATTTATCCAGCTACGCTCTTACAAAAGCAGAGAAGGAAATATTTTTTGAATGTCTTAGCAAGCATCAAGGTCCCGTCCGGCTTCTCCTCCAATATAAAGGGAATAATAAATATGGAGAAGAAAACATTCCGAACTTGAAGTCTCATGACTGTCACGTGATAATGACACAGCTTGCTTCCGATTGCATTGAGGGGGCTTCTACCGGAAAATGTTCGACCGCCCATTGTGAAGCTATGTGCATTCCTCAATGCAATTTCTCGAAGGTAATAAATCCAGAAATTCTACCGAGGTTGCGTAATGATGTGGTCCAATGTCTCGTTAGTTTTGAGCTGGTGTTCCCACCGTCCTTCTTCAATATTATGACACATCTCCTCGTTCACCTGGTCGATGAGATTTCCATTCTCGGTCCTGTGTTTCTACACAATATGTTCCCCTTCGAGAGGTTCATGGGAGTCTTGAAGAAATATGTTCATAACCGTCGTCCCGGATATTCTTTGGTGGAGGTCTTATGGGCCACGGTCGTTTCAGAGGGAGCCGGCCCCGCCGGAGGAGGTAGCTCAGCGCATTGAAGCGGAGGACCAGCACGTTCGCCGTTACATGTACGCGTTAGACAACATGTATAGGACCGGATGGAGCGTTATGCGGGGATCTCATGTTAGCTATGCTCCCGTTGTTGTTCCGTGGCTTTGGGGGCACACCCGGCCGCGGCTCGAGGACCCGGTCGGCGCCCTCTAGGACCCGGTCTGCGCGGTTGAGTGGTTGTAGTAGTGATTGATATGTATTAGGGTTAAATAAACATGAACCCGATCTATGTATGCATGTAATCGCAGTATTCTGCTTTCAGCACTATATTATTGATCCTTAGTTAAGAACTACACATATGTAACTCCATTTTCAGTTTTCTCGCATTATCCTTAATTTGATCATATGATGGTTCCTATGTATAGCTTGCGGGTCGTTGTAGAAAGCATGGACAGAGATGAAATTCAAGAAAATTTCATGGAGGAACTCATAGCAAACGGTACTCGGATGATCGCGACGACGACGTTATTCCAGATGATGGCGGTGACGATGTCACCGCAACTTATTTGAATGACTCCGGTGAGGGAGCGGAGGATATTGACGAAGAAGATCCTAGTGGCGCCGGTGAGGAACAAGATCATCATAATGGCTCCCGAACTGTAGTTATCACCGAGGTATATAAATTAATTAAGCCGCTCGTTGATCGACTAGATGCATTAACTAATGAAATTGTACCGACTATGAACTATTTCTTTTTTAGCCCTCCGGATCGAGCACTTCTTCTGTAAAGTCGAGGAAGCGAGGCCCGGCCAAAAAGTTGGATGACGGTGTTAGGCACGACATCACCCACATCGAGAAGGATGGTAAACCGATTGCTCCAGAGAAAGGTGCAAAGTCATTTATAGCTCAATGCGAAGTGCTTGTTAGGGACCACGTCCCGATCACCGTTCGAGAATGGCACAAGCCGAAGGGACTAGTGCTGTCTGCAGAGGAAGAAGCTCAAGGTCTTTATATCGATGATGTAGCCAAAAACAGCATTATGAACAAGCTCATGTCACATTTCAACATAGTACCCGAAGAGGGGGTGACGCCGAAAAGGCCAAGATGGAGCAGGCCCTCCGCGAGTTTGGCAATAAGAAGATGGCCGAACTATTCAAGAGCCACAAGAAAAGATTGCGCCGCCTTATCAAGTTAAAGAAGACTCCGGACGGTGAGAAGGTAAAAAATCACCGGGACGAATTCGTGAAGTACAGCACGGAGTCAGAAGAATTTTTGAGAAGGTCGGAAATAAATAAGGCAAATGCTGCGTTGAAGCTATATCACCAAATTCTGGGTCCAGGTGGATACAGGGCTAACCGTCCTAAGTGGCAGGCAGCTGAGGCGGAACTGACCAGTAAAGGAATCAGATTAGGGACACACGGTTGGATCGAACGGTGCAAGGAGTGGTTCTACGGGATTGGGGGAACGTTGGATCCAGAAACAGGGAAGTGCATCTATAAGAAAGCTCATCTGAAGGTTCCCATTGATGCCCTGGAAAAAGCACATAGGGACGTGGAGGCGGGGTTGTTCCAGCTCGAAAGAGAGAACGATGAGCCGACACGCGCCCTTGGGAACAAAGAACACGGCGGACGAACACGAGGCACAGCAGGCTCCGTTCCGTGGAAGTATGGCTTTCCCGGAAAGGAAGAGATTTCCCGATAAAAGCCATGAGAGGAGGAAGGCAAGGGAAACAGACCGCCCGGCTAACTTAGAGGAGGGTATGAGCACCATGCAAGCCCAATTAACCATGGTAACCCAAGTACTTACATCTCGGATGGCTCGGGGCAGTGCTGTAGATCCTGCACTCGCTCAATGCCCTCGCCCCGCCGCAATCTCAAACACACCGGAAAAGCAGCGTGGCTTCCTCTCGGCGAGTGGATAATGATGATGATGATGACCAGGTGGTCGAGCCTCCTCGCTACCCCCGTGGATGATCTCACCGAGAGCCGTCCTTGTGAGCTGCATGTTAAAGTTTTCAACCTATCCTTCAAGGCAGCGGTCGGCATCCTCTTACCTACAAGGTCTTACCATTGCCGTCCGGTCCAAGACGACTTTGCTCGTTGTGATGGTGGATGAAGTGTTGAGAGAGTATGAGGGGTTGGTGCTTGAGCACCCTGCAGGTGAAGATGGGGAAATCAAAGAACCGGGAGAAGCCCGTAGAACCACCGTGCAATGGCGGAAGGAGAACATTGTGTTTCCGAGTGAGAAGCCAACAAGCGAGCCACCTCCGCCTCCTCCGCCACCTGTGCAGTCTCCTCCGCGTGATGATTCTCCTCTCGCGCGATGATGATTCCCCTATCCATGACCAGTCTCCTCCGCGTGAAAATACTCCGCCGCCTCCTCCTCCTCGTCAGGAGACTCCGCCGCTTCCACCTAAGCAAAAGAGGAAGCGGTCCGCGGCACCTCCTGAAGGTCCGAAGAGATCATCAACTCCAATGAGGGCACAGACTCCAGAGTTGTTACCACATGAGCAGACTGAAGAGCAAAAGGCATTTCTTGCGCCGAAGAAGATGTTTATTCCACCGCAGACAGTGAAGCACTTTGCCGAGACGAGAATGAAGAGACCTGAGCTGAGAGCTGATTATGACCGCTCTCTTGGACAGTCCTCTAGAGCGAGCAAAGAAGCAAAAAAGTCGCCCAGCCTTGGACAGCAGGACATTCGGGCCGCACCCCACTTCATTGTGGAGCCATATCATGATCCGGAGACGGCATCGATGATCGAACGGGCGGCTAGAGCTCAGGGAGCATCAGTTGAGTACGAAGATTACTATCCAACGGCTCAAGTGGTAAACAAGTATAGATACGGATCTGATCTCGTCAAACCTGGCGAGCTCGCGCGTCTAGGGACTCAGATGCGAAGGTTGCATGACCGGTACCCGAAAGCCTGTCGAAGATGTGAAAGCTACATCACGGTGTATCTTAGAGATGAGCATTACTTCCGGGGGGAAGACGAGATAAACCTTGAGTTAGAAGAACTGTTTCAGTTATTCAATCAAGACGCCCTCGACAAAGCTGTCATCAGTTGCTACTGCCTGTAAGTGATTTATTTGTGTAATTAAGTTTGTAGCTCATTCATTTGCACTAACAATTATCCTCATTATATTCTTTGTGTACGCTATACATTTAATTATGCAGAATGAAGAAGTCTGGAATACAAAAGAGGCAAGCTCCTACCGCTGGGGTTCATAGACCCAAACACAGCTCATGAAGTTACGGTTCGACGGTACCCCAAGGACACAGAGGACAACATCGTAATGTTTTTAGAGAAGCAAGCAGACAAAGAGGATATATTCTTTCCCTACAACTTCAAGTGAGTGTTATATATAACATACATTATGCTTGTGCACCTTCCACTTTATTCTCGTAATCATTGAGCTATGCTTGTGCAGTTTCCACTTTATTCTCCTAATCATTGATCTTCACCTTGGAGTCGTAAACGTCATGGACTCGAAACGTAAAGAATATGCGGAATGGGCGGACATGGCTGCCATCCTCCGGAGGTAGTTTCAATCAATTTCGTATTGGCATCTTCATCTGCTCTAATTCGAAGATATCATCAACTAATCAATTACTCATTTACTCATTATTTTTTGCCGGGCAGGGCTTGGAAACGGTTCATCAATACTGTTCCGGGTGAATGGAAACCGGAGCTTACATTTAGAGATTACCCCGTAAGTAGTACTATATATATAGCTATGTCCGTGAAACTTTATATATGATATTTACTTTCAATACGATGCTTGATTATTAGTTTGATCGAACTATTTTTTCGTAAAGTGTATGAGGCAGGAACAAGGGAATAACTTATGTGGATACTACGTCTGCACCTTCATGCGTGACATGTCATGTCCCAAGGGTGGGGATGCCCAAATACACCACACTCGTGTACGATAACAAATTTTCACAATTAATCTTAATTAGTACCATCTATTGTATTGAGTTCCATTCATATATTGATCTCCTTTTTTAAATATAGATGACACGCCTGCGGGACACTCTCATAACAGCGGATCAAATAAAAGCAATTCAAGAGGAAATCGCGGGATTCTTTATTACCGAGGTCCTTACCCCGGTGGAGAGCACTATCGGAAGATCGTGACGGCGGAGGATATTCGTTCGGGAGATGTTGTATTGTAAATATGCATGCATTACGTGTACCTGTGTTGACTATGTCGTGTACCGTTGACGATGTCTATATATATTCATGACGATTTTTTGTGGTTTCTTGAATGATATATATATGCATTGCTGAAACTCTGCCGCGGCGAGAAACGCTCTGTTTCTCTGCCGCGGCAGAGAAACGCTGGTACAGCCTAAATCCGTGCCGCGGCAGAGAGATAGCAATTCTCCGCCGCGGCGAGAAACATAGGCCCGGTTCGTACCACGAACCGGGACCAAAGCCCTTCCACCGCGAGCTCCCCGGCCGCACCACGTGTCGAGGCCTTTAGGCCCGGTTTATCTTTGAACCGGGACTAAAGGGTACCCCCTTTAGTCCCGCCTAGTTGGTCCCGGTTCGGGAACCGGGTCTAAAGGCCCAAATGGACCGGGCCTATTGCCCCGTTTTCCACTAGTGCCTGGCCCTCTGCCAGACTGCCACGACGCCATCGATAACTTCTCGATACGCTCTTCATCGCTAGACCCTAGACAGGTCTTCAGGTGCGGAGCCGTCAGGTGAGGTCGTGAACGGCGGACGAAACGACATACACAGAATACTGAGAACAGATGGCCGAAGTCGAGGCGACAGCCGCGACGCCTGACAGCCAGCACGTAGCGCAGAGAAGCCCTTCGGTGCGACTGCACTCTCCCATCTACGATCGATGAATAGTTTTTTTTATTGAACGGATAATGGATCGGACTAAGACAAAGAGAAGCTCGGCGAAGTCCTTGAGGCAGCAGCAACGACGTTGCAGAGGAGTGGTGCTGGGGTAGTTGGCGTGCATCCAGAGCGCGGCGTGTAGAAGCCTGAAGCCGTCGTCGGATGGACTCGCTGGTGCCTGCTGGTATGGGGTTTTCTGCTCGCCGAGCGGATTCGTTCGATCCGATCTCGCGAGGAGGTGGTTGTTGGTTCCGTCGCTATATATCCTTGAAACAAAGGTGGCAGCTATGATCCGTTCTGATTTCCTAACGTGAATCGAATAATCAGTATTTAAGGCTACATACGTCTTGCAATTGTTTTCTTATTTCAGGCAAGAGAGAAGAGAGACTTGAGATCAACTGGGACTCGGTAGACGACCGGGACTTGAGAGACGATGTTTTAGGACAGTCGGACAGCCGGATAAGTGCGACGGACAAAAGCGCCTAGCGGGACGGATGAAAGCGCACAATGACGGACCAAACTAAGGAAACCTTAGCTTTTATTATTAGGTATAGAAGTATTTAAGGCTACATACGTCTTGCAATTGTTTTCTTATTTCAGGCAAGAGAGAAGAGAGACTTGAGATCGACTGGGACTCGGTAGACGGCCGGGACTTGAGAGACGATGTCTTAGGACAGCCGGACAGCCGGATAAGTGCGACGGACGAAAGCGCCTAGCGGGACGGATGAAAGCGCACAATGACGGACCAAACCAAGGAAACCTTAGCACATTTATTATTAGGTATAGATATAGATAGTAATATGGTTGAATTCATTTTGTGAGATAAGCCAAACAAAATACACGAAGTAATCGCTTGTGAATGTTAAATTGCAAAAAATATTGCTTGCCTTATTAATTTTTGCAGGGAAAAAGATATTCAAAGTGGCATGATTTTGGGACAGAGAGCCATTGGATAGATGGTTATAATTAACCCTTACTACCTAGGGATCAAACCGGAGTAAATTGTTCTTTTAGTAGGAGGTGATGTTTCTGTAGTTTTTAGGACGCATGTAGTGATTTTATCGGTTTTGAAGTTCCTAACTCTAGTCTTTTGACTACTAATGTGCTCTTCTATGTTGCAATCAGTATTTCTCGAGGAATTAGAGCCATAATTTTGTGTTTGTTTCTAGCCTAGAATACAAATTGTTATTTAAAAGTAATTTGCATGTCTGCATAACACATCCATATTTCACCGAAAAGTATTTTCAACATTTGTGGAACTTCTAAATATAATTTTGAATTCTCTAAAATTGTGGGCTCTGGCTCCAAAGTGTAGCACATGGAAGTTGTCCACACACTTCATCGTGAAACTAGACAGCATAGCTGGGCCGCAAATCCTATGTGTCGACCAGTTCAGCACTTGCACCACACAGGATATCCCCGTGCGCGGTGTGGGCCGACCCGGTTAGACCATAAGCTTTTGCATTTTTTGCATTTCTTTGTTTTTTATTCTTTTTTTCTGATTTTTCTGTTTCTTTTTTTTGTAAGATTCAAAAAATGTTAATTTTTTTTAGAAATGTGCAGACTTTTATAAAATGTTCAAATTTGAAAATGCTCAACATAAAAAATGTACAAATTTTAAAATTGGCCAAGCACTAAAATTGTTTAAATTAAAAGTTGTTCAAATTTGAAAATTATACAAACTCTAAAATTGTTCGAATTTGAAAATTTCTCAAACTACAAAATTTGTTCAAATTTAAAAATGTTCAAATTTACAATTTTCTATTTTTTTATATTTATTTTAAGTTGTTCAAAGTATAATAATGTTCAGATTTTTATAATTTATTCTGAAAATGTTTTTTCTGAAAATATTAGACTTTAAAGAAACAAAAAATATTAGTACAAACGAAACAGAAAAGGAAAAAAGGAAAATAATCATACCTTATCAACGGGTTGCGACCCAGCCAACTCAACCCTACCTGGGGGTGCGGCGCCCCGCAAGCGACGACCAAGTCGGTGTAGAGCGACGCCCTAGCTGGGCAGCTTGGCTTGAAAATCCTAGGAGGTTCTGGGACGGTTTTCCCTACTTCCTGCTCATTAGCGCGCCGGAACATGCTATCTCCTGAAGCGGAACCCGGATGGGTCAGCCCATTAGTTCGTTCGGTGAACAAATTAGAAGTACTATATAGTTTTCTTTCGTTTTTGTACAACAGATGAGATATACCGTAGACGTGTCAGCTCCTTCGCCCCTAGCCGACACCAGGGATCAAATCCCCTTATCAGCATGTATGCATACACTTTTTTCGAGCTTAAACAAATTTCAAAACCGAGCAAAATTTAAATATGATAAAATTTCAAAACCAAGCAAAAATTTAACCGGAGCAAATTTCAAAACTAGGAAAAATTTAAATCTGAGCAAATTTCGAAACCGAGAAAATTTTAGTTTTTTCTCTAGTTTAAAATTTCTCAAATTTGAAAGTTGCTCCAACTTAAAATTTGCTTGAATTTTAAAAATATGATCTGAACAGAAAAATAAAAGGTAGATACACCGAAAAAATAAAAAAGCGATAAACCGAAAAAAAAAACGAAACCGACAGAAAACTAAGAACCCAAGAAAAAAGAAAAAAAAGAAAAAAACCATTCCAAATGGGCTGCTGCTTGCTTGCCCCCGCACGCGGGCGGGCGTTAATCCGTCCCGCAGCTGGGCGGGAAATAGATTTTTCCGGCTAGGACAGAGATTTAGGTCTAACGATCGGGCCTGGCTGGACCTAGACTTTACATTTTGATAATTTAAGGAAGAGGCCTGATCTGACGGGCTTTTGCATGCTCAGGCTAGGATTGGGTTGTAGATTTAGGCCCGACGGATCGGGCTTGGGTATGTAGCATTGGCTTTTCTCGGCTTGGCTTGAAGCTTGATGCGGCCTAAACAATGGAGAATGGACTGTGGTGTTTTTACACGAACGGCGAGAGGCTAACGGAGAAGCGCATCGTCTAGCTAGAACTACTACAACTTTAAATTTCGGTAGACATGTGTGGTTTCTTAATCCCCCGGACAATATGGGGATTCCTGTAAACTTTTTGTTAGTTGATCAATAAAGCTTGCCGTTCTACTAAGGCTGGTGCCAACGCAGGCGTGAGTGAGGGCGGTAGCGGCGGCGTCGGGGCGAGAGGCAGGCGGGAGTGGGGCGAGATGCTAGCGGCGGGCGGTGGCGCGGGCGCCCGGCGGTAGGGTGCGGTACCGCCCGCCTATAGCCCGCGTTGGAGGCGAGAGCGGGGCGAGAGGGAGGCAATAGCGGTGCTAGTGGGGGCGGTAGGGAGGCGGTAGGGAGGAGAGAGGAAGTGAGAGCCGAGTACTATAGCCCGTGCGACCGCAGCACCGTGGGCGAGAGTGGGGCGAGAGTGGGGGTGAGAGCTGACATGGCGAGGCTATAGTGGGGTGATGCATTGGCACCAGCCTAAAAGAAAAGACTGTGCGGAGGCTGTCAGTATGCTGAAGAGTGCCAGCGATGAGAGATTGCCTGAAATTTTCCTGGTGAGAAATAAAGCTCCTGCTTGCAGGTGCGGTCGGGTTTAAGGTGGAGTTGACTAGGGGCGTGAGCAGAACTCGGTTAACCACATTCTAGCTAGTTTTAGTGAAACATCTCTAATGACCTCGTGATTCCGTCTATCTGCCTAAACGATTGTTATCTCGATGGTTAACTAATGTCATTATATCTCATCATTCTGAAAAAAATACCAATGACATCTCGGTTTTACTGTATTCATAGCTTACTCAAACAGTTCGTTCGCCTCAGCTATCTTGTCAGCCTAGATAAGATACTGCCTAACTCTAGCATACCTGGGATAATAGGAGTTGAGAAAACCATTCCAGTGATCCAAACTACTGCCCTGCCTCGTCAGCACGATGCCGACATCTTCCGAGCACCGTCGACGGAGGCAGCCGACAGGCACCGCGGATCGTATGGAGTCAACTGATCTACACCATTTAGGGTAGGTAATAAACCGCACGAGCACAGACAGTGAAAGACGAAGTTCACATGCACGTGCAAATTAACGCATTTAAGGTTGTCGTTATCCGTCCATAACCCGAATGAACCTTCCCGGCTTCCCGGCCGCCGGCATCGATGATCACCGGCGGCTACACTGCTGGGACCCAATGGGGCATGTAGCCACGAGAATGTAGCTCTCGATGATGTGGAATTGTGGATCCTTACAGTTCGGCTAACGGAATTACGTGGAAGCTTTGACCGATCAGTCGTCGTCTAGTCAGCCGGGTCCAGTTCCAGCGTGGCTGGAAAATACACACGTGCGGCGACGTACTTCCGTTCAACCAGCTCCGTTGAGTTTTGACGCCGCCAGCAGTGATTCTGCTCCCCTCGGATTAATCCGGTCCGTTTCTGGACAAATCTTGCCGAATTCCTCTCCTAACCATACCCTTGACTGTGAAGTGTCAAATCTACTGTTCGATTCAGCTATTGCTGATTACCACGGTCCTGATCAAGCAACAATATCAGTAGTTGGTGCCTGTTTTGGTTGTTGCTGGCCAATTAGCGATTTGATTCACACTGCAACATGCTTTAATCTCTTTTATATGAGCAGATTTGTGCTTGGACTTCTCCGTCGGCAGAGAGGAAAAGCGGTGGAGCTTTACGTTTTTTTTTTTTTTTGCAAAAGTTCACCAAAACCTAATTATAATTGTTTTTAAACAGTACGAGAAATCCTGAAAGTAATAAATATTATAAATATGTTATTGGATCATTTACCTATTGCTACAAACACTCGAACAAGCTGAAGGTGTTGCCATCTTGCCCCACCCTCCGACAATGCTAGACGCACCACTGGGACGAAGATTAGACTGAATGAACTTAATTTCATTTTCTGGGAGTCACCGCTACCACGTTTTCCTGTGTTCAACGTGAACCTTAAATATACTAAGGAAAACATCTATAAAAAAATAAAGCCCTCACGTCGAAAATAATCGATATCTATGGCATCGTTATGGCTGTAAGGCCACGGGAGGTGAGCGTTTCTCTCTCTAGTATGAAGAAAAAATTGTAGCCTTCCTTGACTGTCAGAGCATCTCCATGTCCCAACCGTTATTCAAAGGGATTTGGGACGCCGCTGGATGAAAAAAGTTTTCAGCCGTTTAGCCGATTTTTGTCCGGCACGCGATACGATGTCCGGTGCGTCCTGATCGAGACTGTTCCTGCCCCACAAGGGACGGCACGCCGGACACAACGAAAAGCGAGACGTGGCGGGATCGACGCGTCAGCGGCACATTCAAGTTTTCACCTAACCGTCGCCTACCTCGCGACGGAAGTTATTCGCGCGCAGTGACGCACGACCGAAGCGTCGCACCTTTGTCTTAATGGCGATGGAGGGGCAGACGAGACGTCTCATCGGTGCTGCGCAGCCTCCACGCGTCGCCAGCGTTCGCACGCCACCACGTGTTCCCGCGCTTTCTTCCCGCCGCTTCTGGCCTTTTACCGCGCTTTCTTCCCGCCACCGGCGTCTATAAAAGCCGCCCCCCCCTCTCAATGGCAGCCACCACATCCGCCAGCACACCTTTCTCCGCCGCAAACACAACCCTCGTCGATCGAACACCGGATCCGTGCTTCACCACCCCGGCGTCGGGAAGTTTTCTCCACCGCTGTCTTCACCACCACCTCCACCACCGGATCCGCGCATCGGCATCGACGCCACCGCGGAGGAAGAGTCGCGCCGGCGCCAGGCGGAGCTTTGGCATGCAGAGCGACGACATCGGCGGGAGGCAATGGAGCAGTGGGCCCATCATCAGCGTGAGGCGGCGGCGGAGGCGTCAGCAGCGGGAGACCCCGCAGCTGAGGAGAACACGGCGTGGGAGGAGGCGGCGCTGGTGGACACCATTGCGGAGTTCGACACCGCCATGGCGGAAGAAGCGCGGCGGCACCGGACGGAGGAGATGGCCCAGCGGTGGTGTGCAAAGCGCCAGCACCAGCGCATGGAGCAGGAGGCGCAGTATGCGTGAACAACGGGAGGCGATCGAGCGGCGGCGGCGGGAGGCGATAGAGCGTGAGCTGCAACAGACGGCGGAGGAGCGTCAGCAACGGGAGGCCGCGCTGGCGGCAACGGAGGCGGCCTGGGGGGGCGGGCGGATGCGTTGGTGGCACAACCAGAGGCGCAAATGGAGGAGGAGGACGAGGCGGAGGAGGAGGAGGATGCGGCGGAGCAGGAGGACGACGACTTCGAGTGGTCCGACGACGACGGGGCGCACCCGGACGAGGCGGCCGATCAGCAATGGACGCTTGTTGAGTCTTTCGAGTCGGAAAAGTAGGTCCAGGACGACGCCCGTGCCCGCGAAGAATCGCATATTCGCCGCGCCGTCGAGCTCTCCCTCTAGGCGGCGCAGCAGGGAAGGGCAGGCGACGACGCACTGCTGGAGCAGTGGCGTCTGGTCACCACCCTACGCATGGAGAGGCGGCGCGCGCAGCAGGAGCTACGGCGGAGGGGAGACGACGACAGGGCAGAGCCGTCGAACGCACCGCCGGGCGGTCAGTAGGCTAGGGTTTAGATGAAATCTAGCCATTTTCATTCAAACTTTGTAAACCTTTATTTCCGTGCCCTAATATTCATTCGAGGTAGGTGTTTTGGGGACGCGGCTGGGAAGCGACATCCTCCAAACACGACACGAACGAAACACGTCCCCCAAACGCTCAATCCGACGTCGTTTGGGGACGGTTTGGGGACTGGAGATGCTCTCAGAAACTAAAGTTGTTTTATATATCTAGGGTCTTTTTGACATCTGATCAGGTTAGCAACATGAGCAATCGTGTACAACAAGGAAATCAAGGTGCATATCACACTTATTGTATGGGAGAATGCTTGAAATACTCAAGATCCAAGACGTGAACAGAGTGAGAAAGAAAACCAGGAAACAAAAAGATCTTCGATAAACTAGTGTTTTTAATACGAAAGATCAAGATTGTCGGCCACATCTAGTTGAACGATGTTCCGTCAATGCGTTATGACGTTGCCCACGACGCCGCAAAATGCTTTTTGTATGTTATCCAGTGTTTCATGCTATGTTTTTAAACGCGACGGTCGACCAAAGGCACGGACACAACGCAAATCCAACCTGAATTCTAACACGGGACTACACTATGTACCAAGTAGTATGAACTATAGCTAGCTGTACGCAAATCCAAGATTTCGAAGTAGTAGCAGTTCTTTCCCGGTGATCTCAGGCAGCCTGAAGCAAACTTATTATAAAAAAAGCAAAAAACAAAATATGAACTGATGAAAACTCTATCAAGCACTTCTCTAATAGGATTTTCTTGTTTATTGGTCCCTACAAAATGGTAAGCCAAGATATTTCTCTAATGGAGACGCGAAAACGGACGCTTAGCTATCGTTTTTGTCCGCCATGACCGAAATCTGGGTCCTGCTCCAGCGGAGCGACGCAAACTGACCGGGCCGTCCGTGGCAACGCAAACCTGGCCCAAATATCGTTAGATTTGCGTCTCCGCGGACGCTGCGCGGTCGCACCGAGCGTCCTCCTTTTCTTACCTGGTCCCGCAAGTCAGGGACAGCAAAATCGGCTTCGATTTGCTTCTTTTTCCCCTTGTTTGCTGCCCTAGTGCGACGCCACCACCCCAACCCCACTCGCCGCCGTCCCGCCGCAGCAACGCAGTACTCGCCGTCGGCTCGGTTCTCGCCGCACAGAAGAGCAGGATCGTAGTCGGGGTTGGCTCCGACGCATATCTGCCGCCTGTTTTGGGGCCAAACATTGCCAGTTGCGCCGTCCGGCCACGCCGCCCACGACTATTCGATCAATTGCGCCGGTACGTGTCTTACTCATGTTTTCGGCGCTATTGTGCGCCACCATTGATCCACAGTTTGTACCCACGCAGATGGATATCAGGCAGATGCTGGACAAGTTCCGCGCGGAGATCGTTGACTCCTCTTCCGACGAGGAGTCCAATCAGCCCATGCAGACATTGGCAACTACTGCGGCCTCCATGATCCACGAGTTCAATTCAAACCAGGGGCCGGTGCACCGGGGCTCTGTCAAGGGCCGCTCAAAAAACCTGCCGCGCAACAGAGTGGAAGGGCAGCTCCGGCTCCACAAGGACTACTTCCACCTCACCGATCCGGTGTACAAGGAAAAAAAATGTTCCGGCGCGAGTACATGATGTCAAGGGAGCTATTCATGGTCATTCTACGGGGCGTCAGACACTAAAACCCCTACTTCCAATGCAGGCGCGATGCAACAGGTGTGCTAGGCTTCACCTCCTACCGAAAATTGCAGATATTCACATGCTATCATATGGAATGGCTGCTGATATATTCGATGAGTATCTTTGAATGGGTGAGAGCACTCATTGATGTGTACAGGTTTTGCCGAGCCGTGATTGATGTGTTCGGACATCATTACTATAGGGAGCCAACTGTTGAGGATACAAGGCGGTTGTTGTCTATCAACGAGTCTAGAGAGTTCCCAGGAATGATTGGCAGCATAGATTGCATGCAGTGGGAGTGAAAAATGCGGAGGGACGGACTATCATTTTTGAAGCTGTCATATCTCAAGATTTATGGATTTGACATTCATTCTTTTGGCATGGCCGGTTCCAACAATGACATCAATGTGTTGCACCGATCACCGGTTTTTAACGGGCTCATGCAAGGTAAAACTCCCCGGGTGAGCTACGAGGTCAATGGAAATGAATATGAAAAGCCATATTATCTTGCTGATGGCATCTACCCTGGTTGGGCCACACTGGTGAAGTCTGTCCGTAATCCAAACTCCGAGAAGACGAGGAGATTTGCCAAGATGCAAGAGGCTTGCAGGAAAGATGTGGAGCGTGGATTTGGTGTGCTCCAAGCTCGGTGGGCAATTGTTCGTCACCCGGCAAGAACATGGTCGCTGAAGACCATGCATGAGGTGATGACATGCTGCGTGATCATGCACAACATGATCGTTGAGAAAGAGCGTCCTGATGGCCGTAATGAGAACCACTGTGAATTCCAAGGTGAGATGGTTGCGCCACTCTCTATGGCTTTATCTTGGGAGGACTATCTGCATATGAATGTAGAAGTCATTGACGAGACCGTGTGTAAACGACTGCAGACGGATCTGATTGAGCATCAACGGGCATTGGCTGGCCATGAAGACCTAGAGGAATACCGTTTTATTTTCATGTAGATTTTTTAAAATTTGGATGTAATAACTATGACTTCGCTGAATCTCTTTATTTTGTTGTTTTCAAACATCATAATTCATGCCGACGTGGAAATGCGTCGGGCCGCTGGAGGCATCCCTAGGTGCAAACGGACGCGCGGACAAAAACGTTCTTTTTTGCGTCCGCCGCGCGACGCAAACGGACGCACGCGGACACCGATTTGCATCACCCAATTAAAGATGCCCTCGGGAGAGTAAGAAAAACACAAACAAAACGGTACTATACCGCGTTGCCCATTCTACCAACCAGAGTGACCTGCTAAATCAAGGTAGCTAGTAGTCTAGCTACTGTTGTTAGAATATGTACCAGCTGGCGGTATCGTCTGGTTACGATACACTACAACAATGGGCTGATATACCGACGGCTAGGTACCCTTGATGTAGCCGGTTTTGGCCGTCGGCATAGGCTACGACTAGGGCAGCCCTCGATATAGCTCCTCGGCAAAGATCTCCCTCAGCAGAGCCACTATTGTCGTCGACGTAGCCCGGCTCTCGGCGTAGCACGCTACGCCGATGGCAAAACCCTCGACATACTAATTTAAAAATTCAAATTTCCTTTTTTGATTTTTTTTTTCGAAAAAACGCTATGCCGACGGCAAAACCCTCGGCATGTAGTTTTAAGTTTTTTTGAATTTTAATTTTTTTACACCATTTTTTTACTTGTTTATCTTTCACTTTTAACTCTAAGTACACTTAATCTTAGGTTAAATAACAATCATGGTTAAACTTCCTAGTTGGTCACCCATACTCACATTACTCCAGCTTCAGCACGCTTAACTTCTTATTTCCATTCGGATGAGGTTGCATTAAAGAATTGACACCTTACTGATAATAATAGCATATCAACCCTATTAACCCTTGGACCGTGATGTCACACCTCTTTATTCTTGAATTCTAAACAATTACTTAAGTAAACAACAATGAATATATTAGTAATAATAATATTGAATTCAAATAACAATAAAATGATTTTATTTGTTGGTTTTTTTTCTATTTAATATGGAATAATTAATATCTTTAAATCGAAAAGTCGAAATTCCACAAATAATATATCTAAATCGATAAAAAAATGAGAGGAATCTAAATATAACATCCATATCATCGTTTGAACCTAAAAATTGGAGAATCCAAATATGACATCCAGTTTTCCATCTGGCCAAAACGCTCCCCCGGGAGATGCGGAATGGCCGTACCGGGCGCGCTAGTGTACCATTCACCAACACGCTAAACAGACAAAAATTAGCACATAAAGTGATTTTTATAGACCTAAAAATATTTTTCCCGAAATTTATTGATCGACGGAAAGTGTACCGCTAGTTCAAATCCGATCAGTTTCCAGCGGATTCGGCGGGACACCGCAAGAAGCCGCAGGGATTCCCAGATAGCTAGCGCGCCCATATGGCATGTGATATGTGGTGCGGAGGCGGTGTCCTAACACTACACGGAGGTCTCGTGTAATACTAAAATGCGCCCCATGTAGCTGCTTCACAAAAAAAAAAACCCAGTTTGGCTCTCTGAAAATTAAAAACCATCGCCCATGGGTCGGGTTGGAAATCCGCTCCCGCGGCCTTGCTTCCCATCCCAGGGACCACACACGGGTCAAATATGGCCTCGTTCCGAAAAACTTTGCGGTGTCATGGGCCGTTTCCTACTCATTTCCACTAAAAGCCATAGAACTCCGGACATGATAGCCCTATTGTGAAGGGTTTTCCAAAATAATTTCCATATCCCAATTCCGACTTTTGGAGTGGTTACTAGGAGACATAAAATGACACCATGCGGCTCCGTGGGATTTTCTGACTTTGTTTAAATTGCTATCATGACAAAACGGGTCCCCCCACAGAGATGTTGTATGGCCGCACCGGTCGCGCTGGTGCACCCGTTCACCATCACGCTAAACGGAAAATTTTAGCACATAAAGTGATGTGTCGTAGACCTAAAAATATTTTTCCTAGAATTTATTGAGCGACGGAAAGTGTATCCCTAATTCAAATCCGTAAAATTTCTAGCGTATTCGGCGGGACTTAGCAGGAAGCAGCATGGATTCCTAGATAGCTAACACACACATATGGTATGTGATAGGTGATGCCAAGGCGGTCTCCTACCACTACACGGAGGTCTCGCAATACTAAAATACACCCCATGTAGCCGCTTCACAAAAAAAAACCCGTCTTGGCACCCCGAAAATGAAAAAGCCATCGCCCGTGGGTCGGATTGGAAATCCGCGCCTGGAGCCTTGCTTCCCATCCCAGGGTCCACACACGTGCCAAATATGGCCTCGTTCCGACAAACTATGCGGTTCCCCTAAAAGCCATAGAAATCCGGACTTGATAGCCCTGTTCGTGAAGGGTTTTCTAAAATAATTGCCATATCCCAATCCCGACTTTTGAAGTGGTTACTAGGACACATAAAATAACGCCATTCAGCTCCGCAGGATTTTCTAACTTCGTTTAAATTGCTATCTAGCCAAAACAGGAACCCGAGTACATATAAGAAAGCGTTTGAATTGTTACTATGTTAACATGGTACTGTACATGATTCAAATATGCATGATTTTGACATAAAGGGATAGAGGATGTTTTTATGAACATTTTGATACCTTATACGCATTTTTCTGACGTCATATGAATTAGTTATGATTTTTACAAAATTAGACAAATTTGAAGTATGGCCTACGCCGAGGGTGGCCGTCGGCGTAGCCCTGTCTACGCCTAGGACCAAAGATATGCCAAGGGATGCCCTTGACGTAGACCTTGCTACGCCGATGGCAACGCTACATCGAAGGTATTTTTGACAGGCTGGCCTAGCCTGGCCATACGCCAACGGCTCCAACTTTTAACCGTCGATGTATAAAAAGCCCTCGGCGTATGGCGCCATTACTGTAGTGATAACAGGGTCAGCGAGTGGAAAAAAGAAACATTATGCTTGGGCGAGTGCATAGAACTTGCTTGAAATGTCACCACGCGTACGCGACAACAGCTACCTATGCCTAGGGATCTTAGGGCATCTCCAACGGCGCGACGTAAACGGACGCTGAGCGACCGTTTGCGTCCGCCATGACCGGAAATGCTTTTGGGTCCTGCTCCAGCGGGGCGAAGCAAAGTGACTGGGCCGTTCGCGGAGATGCAAACCTGGCCCAAATATGCGCCAGGTTTGCGTCTCCGCGGATGCTCCACGGCCGCGCCGAGTGTCCGCCGAAAAAGACGTAGGACTCGCGCGTCAGTGGCAGGAAGGCCGATATTATTCCCGCCAGTGGCCATTCCCCGCGCGAAAAATCAAAGTAGACCGGCGCGAGCAGTCCAGAAGTGATGGACATCCTCGCCACCGCAGCCACCACCATGGATGCCGAGTAAACCCTCGCACCCGCCGCCGCCCCACACTCTCCGTAGCCACGACCATAGACACAATGGAGGCTGCAGCTCCGGCAGAAGCAAAGTGGACCGCCACCGGTAGCCGGGAGGCAAAGCCGAAGGCGGCAAAGAAGGTGCTCTCCAAGGAGGAGAAAAGTGTCGAGGCCGCGAAGCGTCGAGGCCGACACAGGAACCTGAAGGAGAAGACTGCTGCGGGCGCCAACCAGGAGGCATGGCAGATTCAGATGAAAGCCGGTGTCTCGCAAGTAGCCCTCCATCCAAGCTTAGCGGAGGGCTACATGCTCGTCAAGCGAGAGGGCATTGCCGGCGTCGCTCCTCCGGCCTCGTCGGTGAGCTCGGTAAGTTCCCAGCTGCGTCCTGGAACTCCCGCTCCCTTGCAGGGCCACCCGGCGTCACGGTTCGCCTCCGGCGTGGTGCCGCTGCAGTTCAATGACGCGCCGCTGCAGTTCAACGGGGTGCCGGTTCTCGACCTCAACCGGACGCCTAGAAGCGGTGACTCATGCTCGGGCGCGACACACAAGATGCGGCATCTGGCGGAGGAGAGCATGCAGGAGCCCCGTATCATGTTCGACGAAATGGCAGCACCTGTCCCGATGATGGATGACCCGGTACGTGAGCTCTCTCAATGTGTGCGACTGCCGTGTATCATGCATCTGACGTGCGGTCATTCGTAGGCCTATTGGAAGGACCGCCATGAGACAGACATCCAGGCCATGATCTTCGGCGGCGGCTTCGTTGGCGACGACCAGGGCAGGACATGCCCGCAAGATGAGTGGGCACTGACGTAAGATGCAGAGGACATCGCTAACGCACGGCTGTTCTCCACCCAGCCCATGCAGCCAACACCCGTGTGCGTCGATGACTTTGACGACGCGCCAAAAGAGCTTGTCCTCACCACAGACAATGCTACCTATAAGAAGGGGGAGAGCCACATGACACAAGGATTCATCGACGATGAGGATAAGTGTTTGTGCGACGCGTGGCTGGCAACAAGCCACGACTGTATTAATGGCGCCCAACAAAAGGGCAAGGTGTATTGGGCCAAGGTCATGCAGGAGTACAACGAGACCAAGATGCACCCGTCCTACCACGTCCCAAGCCCTCGCACGGAAGAGTCCCTCAGAAAAACATGGAACTGCATCAAACAAGAGACAAGCAAGTTCTGCTCGGCCGTCGAACATACTAAGAGGCACCCCGTAAGCGGCGCTGACGTCATTTCAGTGGTAAACAAGATACAACCATCATCATTCTATTCTATTATATCATTCTATGTGCATCATTGGCGGCTTTGACGTGATTGTAGGTATCCCGGGCCTTGGAGAGGTTCAAGGCAGTGCATAAGAAGGGCTACCACATGGTCCATTGCTGGGAGAGGCTCAAGGACGCGGAGAAGTGGAAGACAAGCTTTGCGGCCTACGATGAAGTTGTGAAGAACGGGACAGCGGTCAACCTCGACGGCGAAGACGATGATCAAGGCCGTCAAGCCCTTCCACCTCGTCCCCGAGGCCATAAGGCTACCAAGACCGATCTAGCCCGGGAGGCACAGGCCATTGCGTTCACCCAGAGCCTCGAGAAGATGATGGCCGACAATCATGCCGCCTTGGCTGCTAGGGACGAGAAGAGGCATCTAGAAAAAGAGGCCACAATTGCCATCTACCACAACCTCGCGAAAGAAGTCATTGAGGTCCAAAGGATGGACGTATAGGCCAAATTGCGTGACGCCGAGACCAGGAGGATGGACGTCGAGGCCAAGACCCGTGCAAAGGACACAAGGATCATGCTAGCCGACTTGAACGGCGTCGACGATGACACCAGAGCCTGGTTCATGAAGAGGCACGCCGAAATCCGCGCGCGAGACGCCTGATCGCCAGCACCATGCGTCCAACACCTTGGCCTCTTTTTGGACTTTATTAATTGTTGTTCAGGCCTTGTTGCACCCCTTTTAGACTCCACTTTACGCCGTACCATGTGCAAAGTGTGATGAACTTATTTCAGATCTCAATTTGAGGCTGTAATTTCGTGCAAATTTGAGGCTACAACATCTTTTTTGAATTCTGTCCCGCTCCGAAAATACGTCGGTCTGCTGGAGCCACCCCCAGACGCAAACGGACGCACGACCATTTCCGCGTCCGCCAGGCGACGCAAACGGACGCCCGCGGACAATTTAGGTGTCCGAAATGCGTCGCGCGGTTGGAGATGTTCTCATAAAAAACTACCTATGCCTAGGCATGTAATTTCCTTGTCATGCGAACAATCATATTTCCAACCCGGCACATCACACATCTCCAGTCGTGTCTCAAACTCTCAATACAACGTTCGGCAGCACCTGAAACGGGTGTTTGGATGTGCCGGAACGAATGACCTCGTGTGGAGGCGTCTTTATCGAGTCACGTCTTCAACTAATATTGTTCAACTAAAATTCAACGAAATATCTCGAATGTCATTCAACTTCTGTTATAGCTTATAGATAGCTCCTCTTTTTTGCAGACGCCGCTAGCGCCGGCACCGTTGAAGCTTGCGTCGCCGGTCGCGCTCTTCCGGCACCATTGCTGTCACGTGTCAGGTCAACGTGTTTGCCCGTGCCTCCGCCGAATAGAAAATGCCAATGAAGACCTAGTACAAGAACTACTACCAATATTTCTAGTTACAGATGCGCCATCGACAGAGGAGGAGAGGCCTCCCCACACAGCTCCTGTAGCTCCGGCATGGCCAACATCAGCGGAGCCATGAGCCCATCGATGTCCTCGCACTTAGAGGCAAACGACACATCGGGTTGTGACAACAGGAAGGACTTGGCGCGAGGGGAGAAACAAGCAAAGATGCAGTCTTCTCCAGCCATATGTGACTCCTCTAGGACCTTGTCGACAATGGCTTCATCACCCACCTTAACTCTGTCTCAGCCCTAGCGTCACCAACTATACACTAGTAGAAAAAGAGGCTTCCATCCGCCCCCATTAGTCCCCAAAATATAGGAACCGCGATTAAAGGGGTCTTTAATCGCGGTTCGGGAGGCGACCCGCGACTAAAGACCTGAGCCCAGTGCGCTCGGTGGCCAGCTGGTGGACGGGAGGAGCTTTAGTCGCGGTTGGCCAGGCCAACCGCGACTAAAGGTCCTCAGGCCTGGCCCGAAGGCCTTTAGTCGCGGTTGGCCAGGCCAACCGGGACTAAAGGCCCATCCCTATAAAAGGCAGCTCAGCTCACTTCACTTAGCCATTTGGTGCCACTTCTCTTCACAAGTCTTCACAAGGGGTGGTGGGTTTGCTTTTGGTTCCTCTTATGCACACAAGGTGTTCGATGAAATGCCCGAGAGCATGAAACAAATATGATATGAAGTGTCCGAGCCACACTTGAGCTTTCTCATTTATTTTTCCTCCTCGATCGCGGTTAGCAACTTGAACCTTTCATGTGTCATTGATAAAATATGCATGTGTGTAGTTCATTGTTTAATTTCTATTATTTGTAGCTAGTTAGTTTAACAAATGCATGATGGTTAATTATATACTTTATATAATAATAATGTAGATGAATCGGCAATGGATGTACGGTAACCGACTCTCCGGCGAGTTCGTTACAGGTTTGAAAGATTTCCTCGTAGTGGCTAATGCGAACAAGCAGGGGGGTTTTGTTATTTGTCCATGTGCTGCCTGTAAGAATCAGAAGGGTTACTCTTCCTCAAGAGACGTTCACCTGCACCTACTTCGGCAGGGTTTCATGCCAAGCTATAATTGTTGGACCAAGTATGGAGAAAGAGGGGTTAGAATGGAAGAAGATGAAGAAGGGGAGGATATCAACGATGGCAACTATCCTGATCATTTCGATGATACTTTCATGGAGGATGCTGAAGGTGGGGAAGGTGAAGGGGAAGGTGAAGAAGAGGCACATGATGAGCCCACTGATGATCTTGGTCGCACCATTGCTGATGCACGGAGAGGCTGCGAAACTAAAAAGGAGAGGAAGAATTTGGATCGCATGTTAGAAGATCACAAAAAGTCGCTGTACCCCGGATGCGATAATGGTCTGAAAAAGCTGGGCTGCACACTGGATTTGCTGAAATGGAAGGCACAGGAAGGTCTATCTGACTCGGGATTTGAAAATTTGCTGAAATGATGAAGAATATGTTTCCAAAGAATAACGAGTTTCCCGCCAGTATGTACGAAGTAAAGAAGGTTGTCTGCCCTCTAGGTTTAGAGGTTCTGAAGATACATGCATGCATTAACGACTGCATCCTCTACCGCGGTGAATACGAAAATTTGAATGAATGCCCGGTATGCACTGCATTGCATTATAAGATCAGAGGCGATGACCCTGGTGACGATGTTGAGGGCGAGAAACCCAGGAAGAGGGTTCCCGCCAAGGTGATGTGGTATGCTCCTATAATACCACGGTTCAAACGTCTGTTCAGGAACAAAGAGCATGCCAAGTTGTTGCGATGGCACAAAGAGGACCGTAAGTCGGACGGGGAGTTGAGACACCCCGCTGATGGAACACAATGGAGAAAGATCGACCGAGAGTTCAAAGATTCTGCAGCTGACGCAAGGAACATAAGATTTGGTCTAAGTACAGATAGCATGAATACTTTTGGCGAGCAGAGCTCCAGCCATAGCACCTGGCCCGTGACTCTATGCATCTACAATCTTCCTCCTTGGTTGTGCATGAAGCGGAAATTCATTATGATGCCAGTGCTCATCCAAGGTCCGAAGCAACCCGACAACGACATCAATGTGTACCTAAGGCCATTAGTTGATGAACTTTTACAGCTGTGGGGCAGACCTGGTGTACGTGTGTGGGATGAGCACAAAGAAGAGGAATTTGACCTACGAGCATTGCTTTTCGTAACCATCAACGATTGGTCTGCTCTTAGTAACCTTTCGGGACAGACAAATAAGGGATACAATGCATGCACACACTGCTTAGATGAGACTGAAAGTGTATGTCTGGGTAATTGTAAGAAGAACGTGTACCTGGGGCATCGTCGATTTCTTCACCGACATCATAACGTAAGAAAGAAAGGCAAGCATTTCAACGGCAAGGCAGATCAAGGGCCGAAGCCTGTAGAACGTACTGGTGCTGAGGTATTTGATATGGTCAAGGATTTGAAAGTCATCTTTGGAAAGGGTCCTGGCGGACAATCAGTTCCGCAGGGAGTTGACGGGCATGCACCCATGTGGAAGAAGAAATCTATATTTTGGGAGCTAGAATATCGGAAAGTCCTAGATGTCCGCTCTGCAATCGACGTGATGCATGTTACGAAGAATATTTGCGTGAACCTGCTAAGCTTCTTGGGCGTGTATGGGAAGACAAATGATACAAAGGAAGCACGGTAGGACCAGTAACGTTTGAAAGACCCAAATGACAGGCATTCGGAATGGTTTCAAGGTCGTCCTAGCTACGCTCTTACCAAAGAAGAGAATGTCATCTTTTTTGAATGCCTGAGCAGTATGAAGGTCCCATCTGGCTTCTCGTCGAATATAAAGGGAATAATAAACATGGCGGACAAAAAGTTCCAAAACCTGAAGTCTCACAACTGCCACGTAATTATGACGAAATTGCTTGCGATTGCTTTGAGGGGGCTCCTACCGGAAAATGTTCGAGTAGCCATTGTGAAGCTATGTGCATTCCTCAATGCAATCTCTCGGAAGGTAATTAATCCGGAAGATCTACCACGGTTACAAAATGATGTGGTCCAATGTCTTGTCAGTTTCGAGTTGGTGTTCCCACCATCCTTCTTCAATATTATGACGCACCTCCTGGTCCACCTAGTTGAAGAGATATCCATTCTTGGTCCTGTATTTCTACACAATATGTTCCCCTTTGAGAGGTTCATGGGAGTATTAAAGAAATATGTTCGTAATCGTGCTAGGCCAGAAGGAAGCATCGCAAAGGGCTATGGAAATGAGGAGGTAATTGAGTTTTGTGTTGACTATGTTCCTGACCTTGAGCCGATTGGTCTTCCTCAATCGCGACACGAGGGGAGACTAAGTGGAAAAGGCACGATCGGAAGGAAATCAACGATATGTATGGACGGCCATTCTATGACTGAAGCACACCACACAGTTCTGCAAAATTCCAGCTTGGTGGCTCCGTACTTCGAGGAATACAAGAATATTTTACGCTCGGACAACCCGGGGAAGCCTGAATACTGGATTAGAAAGGCCCACATGGAGACTTTCGGCAGTTGGTTGCGAAAACATTTAATGAATGACAATGATGTCGGAGATCAGCTGTACATGTTGGCCAAGACACCATCTTCGACTATAACGACTTTCCAAGGGTACGAGATAAATGGGAATACATTTTACACGATCGCCCCAGATAAAAAGAGCACCAACCAAAACAGTGGTGTCCGCTTTGATGCAGCAACTGAGACTGGGAAAAAGGTCACATATTATGGTTACATAGAGGAGATATGGGAACTTGACTATGGACCCTCCTTTAAGGTCCCTTTGTTCCGGTGCAAATGGTTCAAGCTAACAGGAGGTGGGGTAAAGGTGGACGAGCAATACGGAATGACAATGGTGGATTTCAACAATCTTGGTTACCTTGACGAACCATTCGTCCTAGCCAAAGATGTCGCTCAGGTTTTCTATGTGAAGGACATGAGTAGCAAACCGAGGAAACGGAAAGATAAGAAAACGATCAGTACAACATGCGATGATCCAAAGCGCCACATTGTTCTTTCTGGGAAAAGAAACATCGTGGGAGTGGACGACAAGACAGACATGTCAGAAGATTATAATAAGTTTGGTGAAATTCCGCCCTTCAAAGTGAACACTGACCCAAGCATTAAGTTAAATGATGAGGATGCTCCATGGATACGGCACAATCGTAAGCAAGCAGTGACACATGGGAAGAAATGATGTGTAATAATTTATTGTACCAAACTTTGTTGAATGGATCATGTGAATTATATTATCTGTGATGTGTTTGGTGTCCATTTTTTAATGATTCGATTGATTCGAGATACCACTGATGATACATGAAATTTGAACTACAACCAATGATGTGAAGGACATGCCTAGGCCTAGGAGTACATCTTGGAATGTTGGAGTGATTTAGTCATACTCCTGCCTAAGCGTATAATATGCATACTCGTAGTCTTCATAGTCGCCGACGTTGTACTGGTAGTCGTCGCCGACGTTGTACTGGTAGTCGTCGCCTTCTAAGTTGCCGCCGTCGTCGTCTCTGCCGTCGTCGCTGTCGTCAGGCGGCGCTCGTGGCTCGAACTGAGGGTAGCGCAGGCGGGGGATATCGCCGGCCTTGATGTAGTCCATGAAGCTATGTAGAGTCCGGCCATGCCACCATAGCCGATGGCCGGCCTCGTGGAAGTTCCCAGGAGGCAGACCGTCCTCCTCATACCTGCCGAGCGCCCTCTCACGCCGATTGATGAAGAAGGCGTCCCAACTATGCTGGTTATCGGGATGACAGCGGGGATTCATCCGCTGCTCCGGCGTGAGGTCGAGGTAGTAGTGGTTCGTGATGGCCGCCCGGCGCGCAGTACCCTGAGGGACGGGAGGGGCCGGCACGCCTCTGGCGCTTAGGCTCCAGCCGGCGCGGACGCGGTAGCCCGGTGGGCAAGGGTAGTTCGAGGTGCAAAGCTCCTCCACCTGCTGGTAGGTTAGAGTGGGCACGGTGGAAGCCATGAGAGAGTGATGAGAGATTGTAGAGATGTGATAATGCTGGCCAAGTCGGGATACATATATGTAGTGGGAAATGGCGGGAAAAATGGGAGCGAGAAGACATGAGGTGGCAAGAAAGTGGTGGCAAGAAAGAGGCGGGAAGAAAGAGGCGGGAAGCGGGAAGACAAGGAAGAAATAGCGGGAATAAGAGGAATCCAGAGCTGGTCATCTAACCTTTAGTTCCGGCTGGCGGGTGCAACCGGGACTAAAGGTGGTTTTGTATCATCTAACAAAACTGTCGGTGGGATAAGGACGTCTGGGTAAGCTTTAGTCCCGGCTGGTGGGTGCAACAGGGACTAAAGGTGGTTTTTGTGTCATCTAAGAAAACTGTCGGTGGGATAAGGAGGTTTGGGTAAGCTTTAGTCCTGGCTGGAGGGTGCAACCGCAACTAAAGCTGTCGGCAGGATAAGGATGCGTGGGTGGACGCACTGCTCGATGAGATAAAGCATGTAGCGCACGACGCCCTGTCGGAGGAACAAGACAAAGCACAAGCGGCGCCGTGCCTATAAAAGGAGCATCGATATGCCTTGGCAAGCAAACCAACAAGCCACCTAGCAGGTAGGGAGAGAGTTTCATCCCCATGGATGGAGTAAAGGGTTGGAAAATCTCCCGTGGCGCAGCTTCTCGAAGATGTCATCGGTGCACACGCCCTACGGCATCTTCGGAAGTTGCCTCGAGAAAATTTTCCTGCAAGCTCGTGAAAGACTCCATCTCCTCTAAAATTGTTGGGTAAAGTGTTGGAAAATCTCCCGTGGCGCAGCTTCTCGAAGATGTCGTAGGTGCACACGCCCTACGGCATCTTCCGAAGTTGCGCCTCGGAATTTTTTTCTGCAAGCCCGTGAAAGACACAGGCGGGAAGACAGAGGCGGGAAGAACTGGCGGGAAGAAGGGGGCGGGAAGCCAGAGGCGGCGGGAAGAGCTGGTGCAAAGCGGGGGGCGGGAAGACAGATGAGGGAAGAAATTGGATTTTTCTGAATTTTTCGATATATTATTTGTATTTTTAAGATTTTGAAATGAATTAGTTTTATTTTTCTGAATTTTTCGAAATATTATTTGTATTTTTAAGATTTTGAAATGAATTAGTTTTATTTTCTGAATTTGTTTATATATTATTTGTATTTTTAAGATTTTGACATGAATTAGTTTTATTTTTCCGAATTTTTTGATATATTATTTGTATTTTTAAGATTTTGAAATGAATTAGTTTTATTTTTCTGAATTTTTTGATATATTATTTGTATTTTTAAAATTGAAATGAAAAGTATTTTAAAAACACCTTTAGTCGCGGTTGGCCTCGCCAACCGCGACTAAAGGTCTTTGCGCGCGGGAATGAAAACCCCAGCGAAAAACCCTTTAGTCGCGGTTGGTCTGGCCAACCGCGACTAAAGGTCCAAAAGTATAAATTGCGCGCGCGTCCCCCAGGGCAGTTCACTTCTCCTCAGAACGACGCGCGCCGCTCAGAACGACGCCGGTAGGCTGCCCGACGCCGCCCTTGACGACGCCGCCGCCCTCTCGACGACTTGCGACCTCGACGCCCCCTCGACGCTGCCCTCGTACGTCGGCCGCCGTCGTCTCCCCCCTTCATTTCCCGCGCGCGTTTGGCCCCAGCGCCCACCACCGTGCGTGTCGTCGCGCGCCGTCGTTGCCGCCGCTCGCGCGCTGAGAGAGAGGAGGAGTGCGCGCCGCCGCGCGCGCTGAGAGAGGAGGAGAGCGCGCCGCCGCGCGCTGTGGTCGCCTGCAGGTGCCGCTGCCGGCCGGCCGCGCGCACGGGGATGAATGGAGATCGAGCGGCGCGCGTCTCAGAGAACTTCACAGAGAGAGAGAGAGAGAGAGGAAGGGGTAGAGAGGCGCCGAACTATATTTTTTTTGTGTTTTTTTGTTTTTTTAGTTGACTAGTTCCACAAAGAAAAAGGAAATTAAAATGACACAACAAAAAAACTTCACAGAGAGATAGAGAGGAAGGAGAGAGAGAAATCGCACACCGCCCCCATGCCGCCCTCCTAGCCGTCAGCCTCTCAATCCCAAAAAAACGACGTGTATACGGAGGGACGGCGAGGGGGGGCGCGGCGCACAACAATGCGCCGCGCGCCCCCTCGCCGCCCCTCCGTATACGCGTGGTGTTTTTTTTGGATCGAGAGGGGCGGCGCAGAGGATGGTGGCGCGGGGTCGGTGTTGTGCGGAGAGAGATGAGAGAGAGAGAAACACACCGTCGACCCTGCGCGTATACGGATGGGGCAGCGAGGGGGCGGCGCACAGTACGCTGCCCACCTCGCCGCCCCCTCCGTATACGCGTGGTTTTTTTTGTTTTTTTAGGCGAGAGTGGAGAGACAGAAACACACCGACCCCGCGTATACGGAGGGGGTGGCGAGGGGCCGCGCTGCCCCCTCGCCACCTCCTCCGTATATGCGCGGGGTAGTCGGTGTTTCTCTCTCTCCTTTCTCTCGCCTTTTCGCCACCGCCACCGCCCTTTCGCCACCGCTGCCCCCCTTTCGTCACCGCCACCGCCCCCTTCCGCCGCCCCCCTTTCGTCACCGCCACCGCCCCCACTCTTTACTTAATTAATTAGTATTTATTACATGTCTTCAGGAGTGACATATGGCGGATGATAGAGCTGACCCTATTATGGCCAACTATGATCCGGATGCTAAAGAACATATAATGGGCATCATAAACGGCGATGTTCCTTTTGTGCCGACCGAACAAGATGAAGAAGAGGATGTCTCTTCTTATCTGAACCTTGACGGTGAAGATGAAGGTCGTCAACGAGGTGATGACGAAGGAACGAACATTGTCGATGGAGATCAACCGTCGATAAACGACGATCTTGAATTGCAAGTAGCAACCACCTCCGGCGAGTTATATATATACATTGAGCCTCTGGTGATACAAACTTACTGATTTGAATAAATATGTATTAACGCGCGCGACTCTCTTTCTTTTTTTAGCCCTCGGCCGGATCGTCGAAAAAATCGAGTACGACAAAGCGTGGCAAAACCAAGACGATGAAACAAGGAGAAACATATACCATCGAGGTTGTCAGTGCAACCGGCAAGGCGCTGGAGCCCCAAAAGCACTCCACAAAGTTTATCAACCAATGTGGAGCCGTTGTTAGAGACAACGTCCCGATCACCGTCCAGGAATGGAATGAGCCAAAGAAGGCACGTCTTGGTTTCAGTTTTGTCGACAAGAGTACAAAAAAAGATTGCTGGAGAAAGCTTATGGAACATTTCATTCTACCTCCGGAATTCAACAAACGTGATGAACAGGGTAACGAGATTCCGGGTGGACGTGAGAGGAGGAGGCTAGTCAAAGAGTTCGCTCTTAAGAAGATGGCCGAAGCATTCCAGAACTTCAAGAAAAATTTAGCCCATGACTTTGTCAACGATAACAAGACTCCGGATTTCAAAGGACAATATGAGAAACTGAAAGATGATTGGCCAGAATTTGTGAGGCAAAAGAAATCGGAGCATTTCATTGAAATATAAAAAAATAAGGAAAATGCGGCTAAGAAAGAGTACAATCATATTATGGGGCCAGGAGGGTACCGCCTTTCGGAGCCTAAGTGGGAGAAGATGGAGAACGACCTGAGGGCGCGAGGAATCCCTCTAGGTACAGAGGGATGGGACCCAAGGGCCAAAAGCTGGTGGTACGGGCATGGGGGATCGCTAGACCCGGAGACAGGGGTGTGTGTTCACCGGAAGAAAGCGTTTAAACCCACCCAAGCCCTTATTGATGCAATGACCCAAGCTCAAGAGGGGAAGATCAAGTTCAATAGAGAGAATGACGCGCTAAAATTTTCCCTCGGGAATCCTGAACACCCAGGACGTGTACGAGGTAAAGGCACCATTCCGTGGAAAGTAGGGTTCTCCCAGGACGATGAACCGTACGGGTACAGAAGCCGTAAGAGAAAGACGGATCGGGATGCAGATTTTGTGGGGCACTTGGCATCGGAACTCCATCAGGTGAAGCAGATGGTGTATGAACTAGTAAAAGAAAGATCGGCTGCTGCAGGGCCGCATGAAGATCTCGGAAGCCAGCAGCGGAGAAGCATTGTGGCTTCCACGGAAGCCCCGCCTGGTGTTAATGCACCCTTGCTGGCCCCGGCTGGTGCTAATGCACCGACGATCGAGATTCGTGCACCGGAGCCTCACTACCCCGTGGATGATGTAAAGGAGATGAAAGAATGTGATCTGCATTTTCCAATGGGGGCATATGTTCCACGAAGGTAGCTACCGGCAGTGCTTTACCCTGTACACCTGGAGCACTCCACCACAACAACCCCATTGAAGATGGCTATGCTCGTGTCACGGTGGAAGAAATTGTCCAAGGGTTTGAGGACCTGGAGATTGACATTGCTACACCCGAAGGGGAGAGAAGACTTGGAGATGTCAAGCGCCAGTTCATTCTATGGAAAAATAAGTACATAGTGTTTCCAGGCGAGACGCCAAGGCTAACAAGTCCACCCCCCTCCGGTGGTGGTGGTGGTGGTGGCGGTGGTGGTGGTGGTGGTTCACCTACACCTCCTTCACGTCAGCCGACGCCGCCCCCGAATCCACAACCTCCGGCGGGTAACCAGCCGCCGCCCCCAGTCCTCCTCTGGCGGGTACGCCGCCCCCCAGTCCTCCTCTGGCGGGTACGCCGCCCCCCAATCCACCTCCGACAAAGAAGCGGAAGCAGGCGGACAACAAGGCAACCTCCTCCTGGACTATTAACCCGGACCCTTATGTACCTAAGACCACAAAGGTACCGAAGCCATCACTGAAGCCTCTCCTCCCAAGGCCTTGGGAACGTAGTGTCAAGGAAACTGACGCGGCCGTGGCTGCTCAGCATGAGAAATGGAAGGCGGAAATGAAGGCGAAAAGAGAGCCTGAGCCCAAGCCAGTATTTTCTGAGAAGGAAAAGAAGTGGGCTAAGTAATTTTTGAGCACACCGTCCCAAGCCGAGAAGAATATGCCTGACGACTATGGACGTGAACTTCGTAGGCAAGCACTCATATTGAAGGAGAAGAAAGACTTGTCGGAGAAGGAGAAAAAAAAAGCGGGAAACAAGTTGCCCAGCTCGGGGAACAAAATAAACAATCGATCCCCCCGCTCATAGTGAAAACCGCCGGTCCGGATGCTGAACTAATGGACCCCGCTATCATAGAAGTTGCGGCAGCACAGGGAATGACTATAACGGGTGCCAGAGAAAAAGCGGCCGAGATCGGTATGACTCTTCGTGCAGTGTTAGGCCTTGAGGAGGCGCCAATGAGTGAGGTAGCAATTACATATGTGCCGAACGGGCCTCTCGTCGAGTCTGCGCAGGAAGAGGATCTACCAGCACAAATGCAAAATCTACTACGTTGGTACAAGGGTTACATAAAAAATAACGCCGGCAAAGAATATATTTATGCGGAAGTTAGACATGAGCATCACTTCAAACATTACTATGTAACAGTTCATATGAGTGAATTGTTCCAGCTGTTCAATCTTCGCGAGCTCGACAAATCTATCATCAGTTGCTACGTTTTGTAAGTGATTTATTTCTACCTCATCTCGTTCATTGCCTGCACTATATATATTGTCCTAACTATATTGTTGTGTACGCTATTATGCAGAATGAAGATTGGGGAATGCCAAAAAAGGAACATCCATGATGTTGGGTTCATTGACCCGCACATCGTTAATGGATATGTGTTAGAAAAACACCCCCGCGACGTGGAGCAAGACCTGTTTGATTTTCTTACAAAGCAGCAGCTCAAAAGTGAAATTCTATTTCCTTACCATTTTGGGTGAGTGTTTCTGTCTTGAGCACATTCTCTTTTGTTTACTCCATGCATGGTATGTCTAATCGATAAGTTATGCATGACTGTGCATGTATCGTGTCTGCAGGTTTGATATTTCTCCAACGTATCTATAATTTCTTATGTTCCATGCTAGTTTTATGACAATACCTACATGTTTTATTCACACTTTATAATATTTTTATGCATTTTATGGGACTAACCTATTAACAATATGCCACAGTGCCAGTTCCTGTTTTCTGTTGTTTTTTATTTCAGAAAAGTTAGTTTACAAATATTCTCGGAATTGGACGAAACAAAAGCCCACGGACGTATTTTCCACGGAGTGTTCTAGAAGTCTGAAGAAGAGTCAAGGAAGGACAGCAGGGGGCCCACACCATAGGGCGGCGCGGCAGTGTGGCCCCCCGCGCCGCCATGTGGGGAGGGAGCCCCCTAGATCCCCCGACGCTGCCCCTTCGCCTATTTATTCCTTCGTCTCCGTAAACCCTAACACCGAGAGCCAAAATACGAGAAAAGTTCCTGGGATGCCGCCGCCGTCAATCCCATCTCAGGGGATTCAGAAGATCTCCTCCGGCACCCTGCCGGAGAGGGGAATCATCACCGGAGTGCTCTACATCACCATGCACGCCTCCGGACTGATGCGTGAGTAGTTCATCCTTGGACTATGGGTCCATAGCAGTAGCTAGATGGTTGTCTTCTCCTATTATGCCGTCATGTTTAGATCTTGTGAGCTGCCTATCATGATCAAGATCATCTATTTGTAATGCTACATGTTGTGTTTGTTGGGATCCGATGAATATGGAATACTATGTCAAGTTGATTATTGATCTATCATATATGTGTTGTTTATGATCTTGCATGCTCTCCGTTGCTAGTAGAGGCTCTGGCCAAGTTGATACTTGTAACTCCAAGAGGGGGTATTTATGCTAGATAGTGGGTTCATGCCTCCATTGAATCGGGAACAGTGACGTAAAGTTCTAATGTTGTGGATGTGTTGTTGCCACTAGGGATAAAACATCAATGCTTTGTCTAAGGATATTTGTATTGTTTACATTACGCACAGTACTTAATGCAATTGTCTCGTTGCTTGCAACTTAATACTTGGAAGGGGTGCGGATGCTAACCCGAAGGTGGACTTTTTAGGCATAGATGCATGCTGGATGGCGGTCTATGTTCTTTGTCGTAATGCCCGAAGTAAATCTCATAGTAGTCATCATGATATGTATGTGCATTGTTATGTCCTCTCTATTTGTCAATTGTCCAACTATAATTTGTTTACCCAACATGTTATTTATCTTATCAGAGAGACACCACTAGTGAACTGTGGACCCCGGTCCATTCTTTTACATCTGAAATACAACCTACTGCAATCATTGTTCTCTTTTGTTTTCTGCAAGCAAACATCATTTTCCACACCATACGTTTAATCCTTTGTTTTCAGCAAGCCGGTGAGATTGACAACCTCAGTGTTAAGTTGGGGCAAAGTAGTTTGATTGTGTTGTGCAGGTTCCACCTTGGCACCGGAATCCCTCGTGTTGCGCCGCACTACAGTCCTTCACCAACAACCTTCACGTGATCTTCATCTCCTACTGGTTCGATAACCTTGGTTTCTTACGGAGGGAAAACTCGCTGTTGTACTCATCATACCTTCCTCTTGGGGTTCCCAACGGACGTGTGCTTTACCGTCACAAGCAAGGTTCCACTGGATTCTACTCATAATTGAATTTCACACCTCCAGAGTTCTCATCATGGATTCTCTGAATATGGATCCAAAGCTTTGGGTCAACATGAGAAATATGATGCAAAAGTAATTATTTTCAATCATTTGCGCTCTATATCGATCGGCCTCTTTCGTTCATTTCCTAATATCAAGTAACTAATAACTCTCTTGTTCATTTAATTTTCTTTGCCCTGTATGGTTTGGAGACGGTTCACAGATGAAACGGTCGGTTAATTCAAAAAAGAGCTAGAATTTAGAAGGTTACTGTCTGGGGATATTCAGCCACCGGGGACCAATCTATGTGGATACTATATTTGTGAGTTCATCCGGAGATACACCTCTGAGCGGAAGCCGTCGGAGAACAACGTCAAGAGGAATAACTTGCGGAAGACGCTTAGTCCAGAAGCTCGATTCTGACCAATTCAAGAGGAACTAGCAGGATTTTTGATGAGGGAAGTCCTCCATCCTAAAGGAGAACACTATTACGAGGACGTAGAACTTCTGATGCCGTATATTATGTATGGAAACTTGTTCAAAATTGTATATGGTCATCCGAGATTGAATATATATTGTATATTCCTCTTGAATTCTTCTTGGTTCTAATTTCAAATTTGTTTGAAATTGTACATTCATATGCATGTATATAGTAGCGTAGAATATGTGAAACTCCTTCAAAATTAAAATAAAACACAAAATAAAATATAAAAGAAATAAAACAATACAAATTAAATAGAAACCAGATTTAGGGGGGCTAAAACCCTAAACCTGCGGAGACCTTTAGTCGCGGTTCGGCGAACCGCGACTAAAGGTCCTCCGCCCCGACGGTCGCCTGACGCCCACGTGGACGGGCCTTTAGTCGCGGTTCGTAAGCAACCGCGACTAAAGGGGGGCCTTTAGTCGCGCTTAATTGGTCCCGATTGCGCAACCGCGACTAATGGCAGTTGCGAACCGGGACTAAAGTCCCTTTTTGTACCGGTGATAGGTAACTCCTGCTCAAAGGACTCACATGTAGCATCCAAGTCACCACGCTAAAAAGAACAAGAGGAGTCACAAGAAACACCCAAGTCACCACACTTCAAAGCAGGAGTTGTCCTACTGTTCGTCATTGGCTGGAATAAAAATGTACGAAAACACTTCAGTTTCTTAATTCAGACCTAAAGGCTATTGCGTTCCTTCCTTTCAAAAATGTAATAAAGTACAGGTGTGTCTATTCTCATTCGGTATTTATAAAAAAAGTTTGACATAACATATGCAACCATACATGTGCATACCTATGGCTGGGGGGTCATGAGCTAGCAGCATTGGGTGTAGGTGTAGCTCACGGAAACCATGTGTTGTGGACGACGAGGTATACCCTAGTTCTGTAACCCGTCTGGTGACCGACGATTTAGTCATGTCTTAATGGAATACGAGTGTTCCATATCAAGAAAAAAACAGACCCATGCCCGGTCCAGCCCGGCCAATAACTCAAAAGCACGCTGGACAGCGGGCCACGGGCCAGGCCTCTTCCTTAAAGCCCATATGTGAAGCCTAGGCCTAGCATGACCCAGCCATCAGGCCTGAATTTCAAGCACGTAACCATGAATTTGGGCTAGGCCCCATTCGCCGGTACTGTGCGGTTTCAGTTTTCTTATGTTTGTAGCTACGTACCCAACTGTTTATTTGCCTCAGCTATCTTGTCAGGCTACATAAGATATAGATATTGCCTAACACTAACATGATTAGGGTACTAAGTTCAAAAAAAAAAAAAACATGATTGGGGTACTCAGACATGATTGACCCAAAGCCGCTGGGTTGATAAAACAAATTCCAGTGATGATCACATCTACTATCCTGCCTCGTCGGCATGATGCTGATATCTTCCAAACACCGTCAACCAGGCCCTGCCGTCAACAGTGGTAGCCGACAAGCACGCGGATCGTATATAGTCAACTGATCTACACCACACTTAGGGTAGGTGATAGATTGCACGAAGACAGTGAAAGCGGAACTTCAAATGATGGTGCAAGAAAGTGCATTTAACGTTGTTGTTATCCATCCAAAATCAGAACTAATGAACCTTCCCCGCTTCCCGCGCAGCGGCGTGGGTTCAAAAGCCGCAGCCGAGACGGCTAGCTCCCAAATCCCGATGCCCGTGGATCTTGGCTAAAGGACTGACGTGGAAGAATCGACCGATTGGTCAGCGTCTAGTCGACCTGGTCCAGTTCCAGCGTGGCAGGGAGAAAGGCGCACGTGCGCCGGCGTACTTCGCCGTTCCCGTTCAACCAGCTCCGTTGAATTTTGACGCCGCCGGTGATTCGGCTCCCATTGGATTAATCCGGTCCGTTTCTGCGCAAATCTTGCTGAATTCCTCTCCTAACCTTATCCTTGACTGTAAAGTATCTGATCTTTGCATCTTTGCTGGATTCTAATAACCCCGATAGCGAAGCAACAATGTCATTAGTTGGTGTCTGTTGGTTGTTGCGAGTAGCTAATTAGCGACTTAATCTACACTGCAACATGCTTTAACCACTGTTACTTGATCTGCTTTTTGGAGATGAGCCAGATTTGTGCTTGGACTTCTCTCTCAACAGAAAGGAAAAGCCATGAAGCTTTCTCTCCTTTTCAAGTTCTTATAAAAAACTAGCACTTTCCACCGCACAAATTTTAATTAAGTGGCACTTTACGTTTTCATAGCAAAATCCTACCACTCTAGTGCGGTTTGTTTTTACAATGTGCACTTGTTATGTGGCTGCTAGGGTTTGGGAGAGAGAGAGAGGGCTGCGAGGGCGCGAGAAAGCCGGCCGGGGGCCTTTTGCCCACGGCCGGGCAAGAGGGACGGGATTTTCTTCTTAATTCTTGCTTGATTAGATTGATACATCTCCTCTCCATATATAGAGAGGTTTACTTGACTCTCAAGCAAGGCTTACTTGACCCCTAAGCAAACCATAAGACTAACGGGCTCAGGCCCATGACGTACTCTAACACTACATTCCACCTGGACATGCAGCTCGTCCTCGAGCTGCAACCGAAACAAATCATGACTCGACGCAACACAACCCTAACACCTAAAACAAGCCTTTTACATCTCGGCTTGTTTTATTACTCTCAACCTGAAATAGACTGGGACGCTTTATTGTTGACCCCTGAAAATAAAGTGGACACCATTCGCCCGTCGGGACGTGCACATGTACAGCCACCTAGATCCCATGGAAACCAGCGGGACAAAAGGAGTCCGCGCGGCGGGCGGCGGCGGAATGCAGTGGTGCTACGCGGTGCGCTCCTGTCGGTGACACCATGCCTTCTCCCCGCCGGGTGACTGTCGATGGCGCAGACTTTGAGGTTGCTGCCCGTGGGAAAAACAACATGTCCGCCGCCCGTGGGGGAAACCGCACGCCCAAGATCCCCGACGCAGGGGACAAGATCGAGGTCCGTTGCGCAACGAAGCGCAACTTGGAGGAGCTGCAGCTGCAGATTATGCATCTCCCGCACACGCCAACGCACTAGGAGGCCGCGCGCAGCAGCCTGCAGCCTCACCGCCGCCGACACGTGGCGGATAGCGATCCAAGTCGGAAGCGGTGATGGCGACGGAGGGAAACAGACATGGTGGAAGGGCATCCCGGGCGGTGTCGATGTAGAGCCCGGGACCAAGGTCGCTCCCACACCGCCGAAAGGCAGGGACGGCATCGGTGGCGGCAGCAGCCGCTGCTGTGGTGTTGGTGGCGACGGCAGCTGCTGCTGCTGTTGCAGCTGCCCACCGAACGGCAGGGATAGCGGCGGTGAGGACAGCAGCTGCAGCGGCGGCGTTGGTGGCGGCGGCGGCTGCTATTGCTGCTGCAGCGTCCCAGTGGGGAAGAAGGCGGCCGGCTGCTGGAGAAGAGGGACCCCCGGCGCCGAGGAGATGGTGGACAGCGGCAGCGGGGACTGCAGCAGCCCGGCGTTGGGTGCCTGGGCCCGTTAGTCTTATGGTTTGCTTAGGGGTCAAGTAAGCCTTGCTTGGGAGTCAAGTAAACCTCTCTATATAAGGAGAGGAGATGTATCAATCTAATCAAGCAAGTATTAAGAAGGAAATCCCTTCTCTCTTGCCCGGCCGTGGGCAAAAGGCCCCCCGGCCGGCCTTCTCGCGCCCTCGCAGCTCTCTCTCTCCCTCCCAAACCCTAGCAGCCACATAACATTTGGTATCAGAGACCTCAGTTTCGATCATGTCTTCGGGCCAGCCCACCGCCACCACCGCCGCCACCTCTGAGACGCCGCCGGCCTCCACCGCCGTCGCGCACCTGCCGCCGCGCTCCACGGGCGATGCGGCGCCACTAGCGGATGCCGCCGACGCCGCTCCCCACCTCTCGCAGCAGGAGCTTTCGACGGCCATCCGCGATCTCACCACTGTTGTCCAGGAGATCTGCCTCTTCCTGGCCGGTCCCTACGGGCCGCCGCCAGCGGCGACGCTGCTGCTGTCGTCGCCGCCACCCGACGTCGGGCTGCTGCAGTCCCCGCTGCCGCTGTCCACCATCTCCGGGCCAGGCCCTACCTCGGCGCCGGGGGTCCCTCTTCTCCAGCAGTCGGCCGCCTTCTTCCCCACCGGAACGCTGCAGCAGCAACCGCTGCTGCCGCCGCCACCAACGCCGCCGCTGCAGCTGCTGTCCTCACCGACGCTATCCTTGCCGTTCGATGGGCAGCTGCAACAGCAGCAGCTGCCGTCGCCGCCAACACCGCAGCAGTGGCTGCTGCCGCCACCGACATCGTCCCTGCCTATCGGCGATGTGGGAGCGACCTTGGCCCCGGGCTCTACGTCGACACCGCCCGGGATGCCCTTCCACCAGGTCCGTTTCCATCCATCGCCGTCACCGCTTCCGGCTTGGATCGCTATCCGCTACGTGTCGGCGGCGGTGAGGCTGCATGCTGCTGCCCGCGGCCTCCTAGTGCGTCGGCGTGTGCGGGAGATGCGTGATCTGCAGCTGCAGCTCCTCCAAGTTGCGCTTCGTTGCGCAATGGACCTTGATCTCGTCCGCTGCGTTGGGGATCTTGGGCGTGCGGTTTCCCCCACGGGCGGCGGACATGCTGTTTTTCCCGCGGGCAGCGGCGACCTCAAAGTCTGCGCCATCGACAGTCATTCGGCGGGGAGAAGGCATGGTGTCACCGATAGGAGCACACCGCGTAGCACCACTGCATTCCGCCGCCGGCCGCCGCGCGGGCTCCTTTTGTCCCGCTGGTTTCCATGGGATCCAGGTGGATGTACAGGTGCACGTCCAACGAGCGGATGGTGTCCACTTTATGTTCAAGGGTCAACAATAAAGCGTCCCAGTCCATTTCAGGTTGAGAGTAATAAAGCAAGCCGAGATGTCAAAGGCTCGTTTTTAGGTGTTAGGGTTGTGTTGCGTCGAGTCATGGTTTGTTTAGGTTGCAGCTCGAGGACGAGCTGCATGTCCAGGTGGGGTGTAGTGTTAGAGTACGTCATGGGCCTGGGCCCGTTAGTCTTATGGTTTGCTTAGGGGTCAAGTAAGCCTTGCTTGGGAGTCAAGTAAACCTCTCTATATAAGGAGAGGAGATGTATCAATCTAATCAAGCAAGAATTAAGAAGGAAATCCCTTCTCTCTTGCCCGGCCGTGGGCAAAAGGCCCCCCGGCCGGCCTTCTCGCGCCCTCGCAGCTCTCTCTCTCCCCGGGCAAGAGGGACGGGATTTCCTTCTTAATTCTTGCTTGATTAGATTGATACATCTCCTCTCCATATATAGAGAGGTTTACTTGACTCCCAAGCAAGGCTTACTTGACCCCTAAGCAAACCATAAGACTAACGGGCTCAGGCCCATGACGTACTTTAACAGCACTAAACTGAAATTAGATAATAGCCTTTGTGACAAGTGAGACCCACTTGCAGGGATGATGTGGCAAAAATCTGAGCAATTTCCTAAGTGGGAATATCTAAATATTTAAAAGAAATAAAAAGTATTACAAATTTAGAAAAATAGAAAATTCCGTAGCCGTGTGCACCATGTCTGAGGGCCTGATATGGCTGGCCCTCCGCCCCTCCTCCTAGCCCTGGAGGTGAAGATATGGACATCGACGCGTTGCCCCGCCGCTCCATATCATCTCCCCTTCCAGCTCATCGTCTCTCTTTCCCTCTCCAGCCGAAACTGCCGCTGCAATCCCCATCTCCGTCTGACTAGCGGAAGAGCACCTCGTTGTCGTCCTCTTCTTCCCCCTCAAAGGAATCGTCGCATGTCGTTGTTAATCAACACTAAGGCATCATCCTCCCCACCTCTGGCCATCGTTGATCTCGTCGTAAATGTCTTCCTCCATCCTTTCTGGCCACCGAATCGTCGTTTGGCTGAGCATGAACTTCTAACCTTTCCTCCCCATGCTCTAGGTGTACGCCCTTCACTGCCTCGTGCCGCCGGCGCGCGGACCCTCCCCTGCCCGCAAACAGCTCTCGAGAGGATCGCCCCTCCCTTCATGCGGATTCCTTTGGTGATGGACGCCCTTCCCCTGCTTCCCCACTAACGGAGGTGGAGACGTAGAGATCATCTCCACCGACTAGGGCAGAGGCGTCACTAGTGGAAAATAGGCCTAATGTCGCGGGTCGTATGACCCTTTTGTCGCGGGCGGCCAGCCGCGACAAGGGAGGCGCGACATAAGGTCCACCACGTGGTAGGCGCGGGGCGCGCAGGGGATAGCCCGTTTTGTCGCGGTCCGTATCACGACCCGCGACAAAAGGACCTCTACGTGGCGCGCGCAAAACGCTGCTGCTTTAGGGTTTGAGGGCAGCACCACCCCCCACCGCCCCCCCTTTTATTTCATCTTTTCATTTCAAAATAAAAGTTGCATACGTTCATTCATTATATATAGATCGAGCAAACAAATATTGGAAGCAAAAGTCGATCTATTCGTAGATTCCCCTTACACATATACATGGTGCTCACTACTACCGGGACAAAAGCCCGTCGTCTATTCGAACTAATACATATACATGGAGCTCCCTACTGCCGATGCCTCTTTGGACTAAACCGGCCCTTGTCGTCTATTACTTCTGTCAACAGAAATGCCGCCAGTTCCTCCGTAATTCCTAGTACGTGTTCCTGTGGTTGGAGGGTCTCCCGCATGAGGTCGACCTATATAGGAAAATGAGATGAATATGATTGTATCAATCTTGATAACGAAGTATTGACGATAATAAATTAAAGTTGTGAATGTTATTGCTTACGTTGAATCTATTATCGTTGTGCTGCTCGATGGTTAACATGCGAATGGACTCGCAAACGTAGTATCCACATAGATTCGTCCCCTGTGGCTGCTGGGCGCACGGTACAATAGTAAATGTTAGCTTTTACGCGAAGTGCTCACCTGTAATAACCTCCTTGAAAGCTGTCCAAACCCTGCCAGGCAAAAGAATGATAGAATTAATATAATGGATGATTAATTGATGTCTCACGAAAGATATAGCGCGACAATGATTGAAATTACCTCTGGAGAATCTCCTGCAAGTCGCGGAACCCGTCCAGGACTCTATTCAATGGGACGATTACTTCAACAATTCCCTTATCCACTTTAATGTTTAGCAGAATCCAGTGGAAACAGCACATGTTTATATAGACGTCATGAATTAGACTTAACCAGGAACACCAACCGGCTTAAGGTCAGGAAGAAAGTCAACACAAAACTCAATGACCTCTTCAGTTCCGTAGCCCTTTGAGATACTTCCTTCCGGCCTAGCTCGGTTATGAACATATTTCTTTAATACTCCCATGAACCTCTCGAAGGGGAACATATTGTGTAGAAATACGGAGTCGAGAATTCTAATCTCTTCAACTAGGTGAACGAGGAGGTGCGTCATAATATTGAAGAAGGATGGTGGGAACAACAACTCGAAGGCGACAAGACATTCGACCACATCTTCCTGTAATCCTGACAAAGTTTCTGGATCCATTACCTTCTGAGATATTGCGTTGAGAAATGCACATATCTTCACAATGGCTAGTCGAACATTTTCTGGTAGAAGTCCCCTCAATGCAACCGGAAGCAATTGTGTCATAAGCACGTGGCAGCCATGGGACTTTAGGTTATGGAATTTTTTTCTCCTTCATATTTACTATTCCCTTTATATTCGACGAGAAACCAGATGGAACCTTGATACTGAATAGATCACGTCGATTGCAGAGCGGACTTCCAGGACTTTCCAATATTCTAGCTCCCAAAAAATAGATTTCTTCTTCCACATCGGCGTGTCCGTCAGCGTCTTTCGGAACAGGTCGACTGCCTGGACCCTTTCCAAAGATAACATTTAAATCCTTGACCATGTCAAATATATCAGCACCACTACGGGGGACAGGCTTTGGACGGTGGTCTGCCTCGCCATCGAAATGCTTGCCTTTTTTCCTTAAGGGATGCTTGCGCGGAAGGAAACGGCGATTGTACGGGTACACAACTTTTCTGCTCTTTCCCAAATATTTACTTTCAGTCTCATCTAAACAGTGCGTGCATGCATTGTATCCTTTGTTCGTCTGTCCTGAAATGTTACTAAGAGCAGGCCAATCATTGATGGTTACGAAGAGCAATGCTCGTAGGTCAAATTCTTGCTCGGTGTGCTCATCCCACACACGTACACCTGGTTTGGCCCACAACTCCAAAAGTTCATCAACTAATGGCCTTAGGTACACATCAATGTCGTTGTCGGGTTGCTTTGGGCCTTGGATAAGCATCGGCATCATAATGAACTTCCGCTTCATGCACAACCAAGGAGGAATGTTGTAGATACATAGAGTCATGGGCCAGGTCTTTGTGATTGCAGCTACTGCTCCCAAAAGGATTCATGCCATCTGTACTTAGACCAAAACCATAAGTTCCTTGCCTCACCTGCAAAATCCAAGAACTCTCTCCTGATGTTTCTCCACTGCCGACCATCAGCAGGGTGCCTCAACATCGCGTCTTTCTTACGTTCTTCCATGTGCCATCGCAACAACTTGGCATGCTCTTTGTTTCTGAACAAACGTTTCAACCGTGGTATTATTGGAGCATACCACATCACCTTCGCGGGAACCCTCTTCCTGGGTGGCTCGCCCTCAACATCACCGGGGTCATCTTTTCGATCTTATACCGCAATGCACCGCATATCGGGCATTTATTCAAATTCTCGTACTTCTCACCGCCGTAGAGGATACGATCATTAATGCATGCATGTATTTTACGCATCTAATCCTAGAGGGCAGACAAACTTCTTTGATTTATACGTACTGACGGGCAATTCGTTATTTCTTGGAAACAGCTTCTTTAGTATTATCATCAATTTTTCAAATCCCGAGTCAGTCACACCGACCTCTGCCTTCCATTTCAGCAATTCCAATATGCTACTCAGCTTTCTCTGCCAATCTTCACAACCTGGGTACAACAATTTGTGGTGGTCCTCTAACATCTTGTCGAACTGCAACCTCTCCTTATTCGTGCCACAATCTCTTCTTGCATCAGAAATGGCTCGACGAAGATCATCATCAACAGGATCATCAGCTGCTTGTTCTTCACCTCCTTCTTCTTCATTCTCTTCCATTGCGGTATCATCGCATTCAGAGAACATAGATCGGTAATGGTCATCGTTATCTTCTTCTTCATCGTCGTCTTCTGCTTGTGACGGTAAAGCACACGTCCGTTGGGAACCCCAAGAGGAAGGTATGATGGGTACAGTGATACGCGTACAGCACGCGTCCGTTGGGAACCCCAAGAGGAAGGTGTGATGCGTACAGCGGCAAGTTTTCCCTCAGTAAGAAACCAAGGTTTATCGAACCAGTAGGAGCCAAGAAGCACGTCGAAGGTTGATGGCGGCGAGATGTAGTGTGGCGCAACACCAGGGATTCCGGCGCCAACGTGAAACCTGCACAACACAACCAAAGTACTTTGCCCCAACGAAACGGTGAGGTTGTCAATCTCACCGAGCTTGCTGTAACAAAGGATTAGATGTATAGTGTGGATGATGATTGTTTGCGAGAAAACAGTAGAACAAGTATTGCGGTTGATTGTATTCGATTAAAAGAATGGACCGGGGTCCACAGTTCACTAGAGGTGTCTCTCCCATAAGATAAATAGCATGTTGGGTGAACAAATTACAGTTGGGCAATTGACAAATAGAGAGGGCATGATAATGCACATACATGATATGATGAGCATAGTGAGATTTAATTGGGCGTTACGACAAAGTACATAGATCGCTATCCAGCATGCATCTATGCCTAAAAAGTCCACCTTCAGGTTATCATCCGAACCCCTTCCAGTATTAAGTTGAAAACAACAGACAATTGCATTAAGTATGGTGCGTAATGTAATCAATAACTACATCCTCGGACATAGCATCAATGTTTTATCCCTAGTGGCAACAGCACATCCACAACCTTAGAACTTTACGTCACTTGTCCCAGATTTAATGGAGGAATGAACCCACTATCGAGCACAAATACTCCCTCTTGGAGTTAAGAGTAAAAACTTGGCAGAGCCTCTACTAATAACGGAGAGCATGCAAGATCATAAACAACACATAGGTAATAGATTGATAATCAACATAACATAGTATTCTCTATCCATCGGATCCCAACAAACACAACATATAGCATTACAGATAGATGATCTTGATCATGTTAGGCAGCTCACAAGACCCGACAATGAAGCACAATTAGGAGAGGAAGACCATCTAGCTACTGCTATGGACCCATAGTCCAGGGGTGAACTACTCACTCATCACTCCGGAGGCGACCATGGCGGTGAAGAGTCCTCCGGGAGATGATTCCCCTCTCCGGCAGAGTGCCGGAGGCGATCTCCTGAATACCCCGAGATGGGATTGGCGGCGGCGGCGTCTCTGGAAGGTTTTCCGTATCGTGGCTCTCGGTACTGGGGGTTTCGCGACGAAGGCTATAAGTAGGCGGAGGAGATAGGTCAGGGGGCCACACGAGGGCCCCACACAGTAGGTCGGCGCGGCCAAGGGCTGGGCCGCGCCGCCCTAGTGTGTCGCCAGCTCGTGGCCCCACTTCGTATCATCTTCGGTCTTCTGGAAGCTTCGTGTGAAAATAGGCCCCTGGGCGTTGATTTCGTCCAATTCGAGAATATTTCCTTACTAGGATTTACGAAACCAAAAACAGCGAGAAAACGACAGCGGCTCTTCGGCATCTCGTTAATAGGTTAGTGCCGGAAAATGCATAAATATGACATAAAGTACGCATAAAACATGTAGATATCATCAATAATGTGGCATGGAACATAAGAAATTATCGATACGTCGGAGACGTATCATACAGCAGCGAGTTTTCCCTCAGTAAGAAACCAAGGTTATCGAACCAGTAGGAGATGAAGATCACGTGAAGGTTGTTGGTGAAGGAGTGTAGTGCGGCGCAACACCAGGGATTCCGGTGTCAACGTGGAACCTGCACAACACAACCAAACTACTTTGCCCCAACTTAACAGTGAGGTTGTCAATCTCACTGGCTTTCTGAAAACAAAGGATTAAACGTATGGTGTGGAAAATGATGTTTGCTTGCAGAAAACAAAAGAGAACAATGATTGATGTAGGTTGTATTTCAGATGTAAAAGAATAGACCGGGGTCCACAGTTCACTAGTGGTGTCTCTCCAATAAGATAAATAACATGTTGGGTAAACAAATTACAGTTGGGCAATTGACAAACAGAGAGGGCATAACAATGCACATACATATCATGATGACTACTATGAGATTTACTTAGGGCATTACGACAAAGGACATAGACCGCCATCCAGCATGCATCTATGCCTAAAAAGTCCACCTTCGGGTTAGCATCCACATCCCTTCCAGTATTAAGTTGCAAGCAACAGACAATTGCATTAAGTAGTGTGCGTAATGTAAACAATACAAATATCCTTAGACAAAGCATTGATGTTTTATCTCTAGTGGCAACAACACATCCACAACCTTAGGGGTTGCTGTCACTCCCCTCATGACCCACAAGTATAGGGGATCGCAACAGTCTTCGAGGGAAGTAAAACCCAATTTATTGATTCGACACAAGGGGAGCCAAAGAATATTTGTAAGCCTTAACAGCGGAGTTGTCAATTCAGATGCACACTGGAAACGAGACTTGCTCGCAAGAGTTTATCGATAACAACGGTTTTATAGCGATAGCGAGTAGTGAAATATCGGCGAGCGATGTAACAAAGACAACAGTAGTGATTATAGTAAACAACAGGATTAAAATACTGTAGGCACATGGATGGATGAACGGGCGCTGCATGGATAAGAGAACTCATGTAATAATCAAGGCAGGGTATTTGCAGATAATAATAAAATAGTATCCAAGTACTAAACAATCATAGGCATGTGTTCCGTATATAGTCGTACGTGCTCGCAATGAGAAATTTGCACAACATCTTTTGTCCTACCAGCCGGTGGCAGCCGGGCCTCTAGGGAATCTACTGGTAATTAAGGTACTCCTTTTAATAGAGCACCGGAGCAAAGCATTAACACTCCGTGAACATATGTGATCCTCATATCACAACCTTCCCCTCCGGTTATCCCAGGGGCCCACCGCGCCGCCTTGTGGCGTGGGCGCCTCGTGGCCCCCCTCCGTCTCGTCTTCTGGCTCCGTCAATCTTCTATGAAAATAGGCCCATTGAAATTATTCCCAGGGATTTTCCTGAAAGTTGAGTTTCTGCACAAAAATAGGACAGCAGGGAAATTCTGCCGAAAACAGCGTTAATCCTTGTTAGTTGTATCCAAAATACACAAATTAGAGGCAAAACAATAGCAAAAGTGTTCGGGAAAGTAGATACGTTTTGGACGTATCAACTCCTCCGAAGCTTAGCTTATTGCTTGTCCTCAAGAAATTCAGTTAACAACTGAGTGCGATAAAAGAACTTTCATGAACACATTTGTTCATATGATGTAAATATTCTCGTGATATGGACAAGTACTTAGGCAATTCATAATAAGATACATGCAAATAAAGTCATCTAATAGTTATGTCAATCATGAAAAAGATACCAACAAATTAATAATAAGCATCAAGAATCATGTCTATCAGCCGGATTGCAATGTTCATAAAAAGATATGATAAAGTGGTATATCGCTTGCCCGTATTTGTACAGCAAAACATAAATGCCCAGGCACCTCTGAAATTCATGGAAAGACTAGAAGTAGAGATTATCAAAGATAAAAGTATCAAAGTTATACTACAGCTAATCATATTTTGGGACAAGCATATTATACTAAGAATGACAGTTGTGCTCTCAAGAAGGTGCTCAAAGAAAGGATGGTGACTCAACGTAAAAGTAAAAGATTGGCCCTTCACAGAGGGAAGCAGGGATTAACATGCGCTAGAGCTTTCCTTTTTTTTAGACAGAAGTAAAATTGTTTTGAGAGGTGTTTGTTGTTGTCAACGAATGGTAGTGGGCACTCTAACTACCTCGTCAACCAGACTTTCAAGAGCGGCTCCCATGAAGGACGTTATCTCTACCAGCAAGGTAAATCATCCCTCTTCTCTTTTTTTTACACATGTACTTTAGTTTCATTATGGATGACACTCCCCCAACCTTTGCTTACACAAGCCATGGCTAACCGAATCCTCGGGTGCCTTCCAACATTCACATACCATGGAGGAGTGTATATTTGCAAATTAAGTTGCTTACTGATAAATCAGGGCAAAACATGTGAAGAGAATTATTGATGAAAGTTAATTAACGGGGTCGGGAACCCCGTTGCCAGCTCTTTTTGCAAAATTATTGGATAAGCGGATGTGCCACTAGTCCATTGGTGAAAGTCTGTCAGGAGTAAATGATAAGGTTGAAAGATAAAACACCACATACTTCCTCATGAGCTATAAAACATTGACACAAATTGAGAAGTACTTTGAAGGTTTAAAGGTAGCACATGAGAATTTACTTGGAATGGTTTATGGTGGACACTTAGGAATAACTTGGTTTTCAGGGGTTCGGAAGCACGAGCAGCATTCCTGCTCAGTACAAGTGAAGGCTAGCAATAGACTGGGAAGCGACAATCAAGAGAGCAATAACTGTCATAATCATGCTTGTGACAAAATAAATTAACGGAGGCATAAGAGTGATACAAGAACTCTGAGGCAAAGTAAATCATCGAGGCTTAATTAACTTTTGTTCAGTCATATGCATGCGTGAGCATGTGCTAAGTCGATTCAAATGAATTATTCAGAGGAGGATACCACAATATCATACCTATCTATGAATAAAACAATGCAAGCAAATATTTATGACATGCTACTCATATTAATAAATTGGAGCTAAACATGAGAGATCATGAACTACTAGACTTCCATTAAATGACATATACCTCACATGAACCAACTAAGCGTGCTCACATGGATGAGTATATGTACAAAAATGAAAACAAATAGAGTTCATACCAGCCTCTCACCACAGTCGAGTTGTCGTAGATCGTCATTATTGTCTTTCACTTGTGTAGCTTGAATAATATGAAATGAAAACCAATCTCCAGCCACCGGAGACCGCTGAACTCCATAATAAACTTTAGAAACCCAAAGAAGAACAACAAATATTTTTGGTGTTTTCGAATTGGAAACAAGAACAAAAGGAAACAGGCAAACAAAGCAAAATCTTTTTGGATTTTCTCATAGCAAACTAGCAATAGTAAATAAAGCAAAATAGGAAAAAGAAACCAAAATAAACAAATCGTAAAGAGAAACAACAGAAATATTTTTGGTATTTTTGTGTTTTAGGAAAGAAACAAAGCAAAAACAAGAAAATGAAAACTAAAAGAGTCACATAAACACAAAGTAGCAGAAATTCGTCAAACTTGACAGCAGTACAGTAATAATTTTTTACGAAAATCTTCCGCTGTTCAACTCGAAAAGTGCTCAACTAATGAAAGTTAGATAATAATCTGGGTAACATGCACAAAAATTGGCTTCTCAAAATAACGTTCTGGCTGTTTTTAGGAATTTTTTTAGTATCAGACCAGAATCTGTTTTTAGACAGCACTTCCCCAAATATCATCTCCCTCATATTAGAGACCACCTTAAGAAGCGAAACAAGTATGTACAAGTATCCGGCAATTGTAATATGCAATTAATGAGTGATGCCGGCATACCTCCCCCCAAGCTTAGGCTTTTGGCCTAAGTGGAGATCAACCCCAGCGAGGGTCAGGGTTCCACGCCGGTGGATCATACATGGCGTGGTCATAATAAGGTCCCTGTGCAGAAGAAAAGGATGAAGGTTCCACATGCCCAAAATGTTGATGCGAAGAACTCGCTGCATCGGATGACAAGTCGAGGGGTTCCTCGGCCTCCTCCGTGCCATCCCCTGCATGATGGCCGCCCCCCTCTATGTATGCATCAAGTTCATCTTCTGTGACCGACCAATTTTCCCTGGAATCAAGGTTAAACAAAGCAGGTGCAGGCAATCCAACTAGCCTTTCAGTTTTAGTTGTTCTCCACTTTTTCTTGAAAAAGGTTATCTCATAGGACAGGTTATTCAAATTAGACCAATTAGAAACAAAGTCATGTTTTATCATGGAAACAATATCAAGTTTCTCTATAGAGAGCTGAACATCAAGAGGGTGAGGTTCTACACCATGCATAGCTAGCAAACGAGAGGCGATGAGACCTCCACAAATTCCTCCTTTATCACGGTTAGTAGCAAGCCTAAAAGCTATCAAAGCACCCAAATTTTAAGTCCTATCACGTTGCAAATGCAGCAGCTAGGAAAACCAAATCATGGATGGATAACTTATTTGCATTCTTTCTAGCAAGTACGCACTTGGTGATAAAATAAGAAAAATAGCGAATAGCTGGGAGTTGAATACTACGAATTTTACCACTCTCATCTAAGAAGCTTCTCCCTTGACAGATCATCTTGTATAGACTCAAGAGTTCCTGCGGCAGTCCCCTAACCTTCTCACATAATCCCCATTGTGGCACTTTAATAGCTGCACAAAAATCATCAAAGAGCAAGTTGATAGTTTTATTGTAGATTTATATCGAACCATGGGGTTAGGTTGGGACCAATGGAATTCAAAATCCTTCACCACTGACATGGTTAGTTTTGCATATTGGTAAGGTTCACCAACAACAAAATCTTCTAACCCTGCATTAGAAATTAGATTTTGAACATCCTGAAGAATTCCTGCACTCCTCATGAAATCGGTGCATGAGTAGTAGGAGGGGTATACTCCCTCTTCGCGGTGGACTCTCATAACTTCATGCACCTCCAATTCATGTTGGTTGAGTCGGTGTCTATTCCACTCCATTTTCTGAAATTTTTCAACAAACATTATAAAAGTTGATTTTGAGACATATTAATGAGGGAAACTACTATAGGAACTTGGTAGAGTACTAAACATGCATCAAAACTAATTTTTACAACTTAGAACAAGAATGCAAGCTCACTTAACATGTCACCTACAGCAGCAAAATACTCAAGATATACTCAACCAAACAAAATTCTATTTGGATAATCGGAGGAGTCACATACCGGAGAGCAAATGTGCCAAATTTCAGACAGAAATCTGGGCTGAGCAAAGAGATCGATAACTCCTGAGCTCTTGGGCAAAAACGCGAGCGAGAACGAACTGGTACGAGTTTTTTCGGGAGAGATAGTGGAGTGAGTGGAAGGGATGACTAAGTGGGGCCAGGAGGGGCCCTCACCACAGGGTGGCGCGCCCCCCTCCTTGGCCGCGCCGGCACATGGGGGTCAGCCCTGGGGTGCCCCACTGGTCAGCCCCAGGCACTCCCAGGTTGCATTTCGAAAAATAGGACCAACAATATAATTTTTGTAAATTTTTGAAAACTTTGAAAAATGCACATTTCTGGGTGTTAAAATTACTATTTCAGGACAGAAAAAGATTTTCAAACCTCTAAACAACTAAAGCACCTTGCAAAACAAGTAGTACTACAACAAGTAAAACAAGTGTGGAGGTTGTTTAGCTCTTCCATGCATATAAAATGTACTTGTTAACAAGGTTGATCAAGTCTTGCCACCAAATAAATTTTACATGACATAAGAAGAAATAAACCTCAAATCAATCATGTTACCTTATATTGTATTGATATGGATTCAATCATAATATTTTTGATATCCTTGTTTAGGCTCATATATAGGACACTCAATAACTCCCACTTTGATAGTTCTCAAATTAGAAATTGTATTAACTCCATATACTTTATCAATCCTCTTGGGAAAATAAACAGTATGCTCCTTGTCATCGACATTGAAAGTAACTTTTCCTTTATTGCAATCAATAATAGCCCCTACAGTGTTAAGAAAAGGTCTTCCAAGAATAATAGACATATTATCATCTTCAGGCATTTCCAACACAACAAAATCAGTTAATATTAAGAAATTATTAGTAACTTGAACAGGAACATCCTCACATATACCAACAGGAATAGCGAGTAGATTTATCAGCCATTTGCAAAGATATATCAGTTGGTATCAACTTATCTAAATAAAGTCTCTTGTAAAGAGAAAAAGGCATAACACTAACTTCTGCTCCCAAATCACATAGAGCAGTTCTAACATAATTATTCTTGATGGAACAAGGGATAGTCGGTATACCTGGGTCTCCCATCTTCTTTGGAACCTTACCATTAAAAGAGTAATTAGCAAGCATAGTGGAAATCTCCTCATTAGGAATTTTCCTTTTGTTAGAGACAATATCTTTCATATACTTTGAATAAGGAGGCAATTTAATAGCATCGGTCAAAGGGATTTGCAAGAACAAAGGTTTCATCCAATCACAAAATTTATTATAGTGTTCTTCCTCCTTTGATTTTAGTTTCTTAACAGGAAAAGGCATTTGCTTTTGAACCCAAGGTTCTCTTTCATTACCATGTTTCTTAGCAATAAAATCTTCTTTAGTGTACTTTTTATTTTTAGCATGCTTTTCGGGTTCATCTTCAACCTCTTCTTTATCGAAGCATCATTCTTATCATTATCTTTATCATGTTCATTACCACTTTCGGTTTCAGCATCGAAATAGAAATACTATTAGGATCATTAACAGGCTCAGAGGATTCTACAATAGTTTTATGTTTCTTCTTCTTTTTCTTAGAAGGAGCACTAGTTTCTTTAGTTTGTTGAGAATCTTGTTCAACTCTTTTGGGATGCCCCTCGGGATATAGAGGATCCTGAGTAGAAACACCGCCTCTAGTTGTTACTTCATAAGCATGTTTTTCTTTAGAAGTATTTTTTAACAAGTCATTTTGCATTTTAGTGAGTTGATCAATTTGAGTTTGAACCATATGAAATTTTTTAACAAGCATCTTAACATCATTGGAGGTTCTCTCCACAATATCATGCAATTTACTAATAGCATGAGAATTTTCCATTAAATGATTCTCTATTCTCATATTAAAATTATCTTGCTTAACAACATAATTATCAAACTCATCTAAACATTGATCAGGAGGTTTTGAGTAAGGAATATCTTCTTTATCAAAGCGTTGAAGAGAATGTACCTCAATCGTGGATGAAGGGGAGTTATCTTACATAAATCTTCTATGGGGGTAAATTCTTCACATCTTCGGATTTAATACCTTTCTCCTTAAGAGATTTCTTGGCTTCCCTCATATCTTCATCATTTAATTTAATCATACCCCTCTTCTTCAATATTGGCGTTGGGGTTGGTTCAGGTGTAGTCCAATCATCATGATTTCGGCTTATTCTAGCCATTAATTCTTCAGCTTCGTCTGGGGTTCTTTTCCTGAAAACACAACCAACACAACTATCTAGGTATGCCCTAAACTCAATGGTTAGTCCACTATAAAATATATCAAGTAAGTCATGCTTCTCCAGATCATGTCCAGGTCGAGCTCTGATAAGAGAGCAAAACCTTGCCCAAGCTTTTGGCAATTTCTCTCCATCTTCCTGGTCAAAACTATAAATTTTCTGTAAAGCAATATGTTGAGCACTAGCAGGAAAGTATTTTAGAAAGAAAACATCAAGCAAACTAGTTGGACTATCAATAGAATCAGGAGGCAAACTATTATACCAAGTTTTAGCATCATCCTTTAATGAGAAAGGAAAAATTTTAGCAACAAAATAAGTACGCTTCTTGATATCATCAGAAAACAAGCTACTCAAAGTAGAAAGCTCATTCATGTGTTCTACAACACTTTCTTTTTCAGTACCACAAAAAGGTGTTTTCTCAACATAGATATACGAGATAAATCAAGAGAAAAATCATAATCCTTATCCTTAATGTTTATATGAGATGTGGCAAATTTAGGATCAGGAGACAGTTTATATCTAACAGCACATTGTGCAAGAAGCTTTTTAATGTTACTTGCATCAGTAGCAGCATTACATTTATCAATAAAATCATCATCAAGTTCCACATAATCTTCATCAAGATCATCACTAGAGTATTCAACAGACTGAGGTGAATTAACAGGTGTAACAGTATTTTCATTAGGAATTTCAGTATTTTCAATTTGTCTAGACCTAGCAATTGTAGCATCTAGAAAAGGACCTAACGAACCATCATCATCAAGCACAGTAGAAGCATCATTGAAATTATAAGAGGAATTTTCAGATTCAGCAGAAGTACCAGCATGTGAAGCTTGTGGTGGTTAAACAAGTTGAATTATCACAGATGGTGAATCAAGAGTAGCAGAGGTATGATACGTCCAAAACGTATCTACTTTCCCGAACACTTTTGCTATTGTTTTGCCTTTAATTTGTGTATTTTGGATGCAACTAACGCGGACTAACGCTGTTTTCAGCAGAACTGTTACAGTGTCTCGTTTTTGTGCGGAAATCCAACTTTCGGGGAAAATCCTCGGAATTTATGCGAAAGGTCTTATTTTTCCAGAAGACTCATGGAGCCAGAAGGGCAAGCACGGGGAGGCCCAGGGCCCCCAGACAGTAGGCTGGCGCGGCCCAGGAGGGGGGCGCGCCGCCCTGTCATCTGGCCCCCTCGGCTGGCCTCCGACGCCCTCTTCTGGACTATTTAAGGTGTTTCGATCTAAAAATCGCGACCACGAAGTCGAAGTCGCCAGAAACCCTCCAGAACGCCGCCACATCACGAAACTCCGTCTCGGGAGCCAGAAGTCTCCGTTCTGGCACTCCGCCGGGACGGGGAATTGGAGGAGATCATCGCCATCATCACCACCGACGCCTCTCCATCGACCAGCCATGTTTTCCCCATCCATGTGTGAGTAATTCCCCCGCTGTAGGCCGAAGGGGGTGGTAGGGATAGGATGAGATTGGTCATGTAATTGCATAAGATTGTTAGGGCATAGTGCCTAGTGTCAGTAATTGGTACTTTGATGATATTGTTGCAACTTGTTATGCTTAATGCTTGTCACTAGGGCCCGAGTGCCATGATCTCAGATCTGAACATGTTATTGTTTCATCATGATATTCATTGTTTTATGATCTTACCTGCAAGTTGTATACACATGTCGCTGTCCGGAACCAATGGCCCCGAAGTGACAAGAATCGGGACAACCGGAGAGGATGGTAGTGATGTGAGGATCACATGTGTTCACGGAGTGTTAATGCTTTGCTCCGGTACTCTATTAAAAGGAGTACCTTAATATCCAGTAGATTCCCTTGAGGCCCGGCTGCCACCGGCTGGTAGGACAAAAGATGTTGTGCAAGTTTCTCATTGCGAGCACGTACGACTATAATTGGAACACATGCCTATTGATTGCTTTGTACTTGGACACCGTTTTATTATTATCTGCAAATGCCCTGCTATGATTGTTACATGAGTTTCTCTCATCCATGCAACGCCCGTTATCCATCCCCGTGCCTACAGTATTTTAATCCTACTGTTTACTATAATCACTACTGCTGTCTCTGTTACTCTGCTGCTGTTATTTCACTACTTATTCTTGCTATAAAGCTGTTACTACTTGATAAACTCTTGCGAGCAAGTCTGTTTCCAGTGCAGCTGAATTGACAACTCTGCTCGTTAAGGCTTTCAAGTATTCTTCGTCTCCCTTGTGTCGAATCAATAAATTGGGATTTACTTCCCGCGAAGACTGCTGCGATCCCCTATACTTGTGGGTCATCAAGACTGTTTTACGGCGCCGTTGCCGGGGAGCATAGCTTTATTTGGAAGTTCACTTGGATTGATATTGTTCGCTGCAAATTCTCCATCATGGGTAAAACTCGCGATTCTAAAGTCGCCATATTACCATCCACTACAAGAAAAGGTACAACTCTGAGTACCTCTGCTGCTCTTGATTCACCATCTGTGATAAGTCAACTTGTTTCACCGCCGCAAGCTTCACTTGCTGGTACGTCTGCTGAATCTGAAAACTCTCATAATATTGATAATGTTTCTGCTGTGCTTGATGATAGTGGTTCATTGGGATCCTTTCTAGATGCTACAATTGCTAGGTCTAGATAAATTGAAAATGCTGAAACTCCTAATGAAAATGCTACTACACCTGTTAATTCACCTGAACTTGATTATTCTAGTGATGATCCTGATGAGGATTATGTGGAGCTTAATGATGATTTTATTAATAGATGCAATGCTACTGCTGATGCAAGAAAAATTAAAAAGTTTCTCACACAATATATTGTTAGACATAAGTTATCTCCTGATCCTAAATTTGCCACATCTCCTATATGCATTAAGGATAAAGATTATGATTTTTCTCTTGATCTATCTCATATAGCTATTGTAGAGAAAACACCCTTTTGTGGTACTGAAAAAGAAAGTGTTGTAGAACACATGATTGAACTTTCTTCTATGAGTAGCTTGTTTTCTGATGATGTCAAGATGCGTACTTACTTTGTCACTAAAATTTTTCCTTTCTCATTAAAGGATGATGCTAAAACTTGGTATAATAATTTGCCTCCTGGTTCTATTAAAAGTCCAACTGAGCTGCGTGATGTTTTCTTTCGAAAGTACTTTCCCGCTAGTGCTCAACATATTGCTTTACAGAAAATTTATAGGTTTGACCAGGGAGATGAAGAGAAATTGCCTGAGGCATGGGCAAGATTTTGTTCTCTTATCAGAGCTCAACCTGGACATGATTTAGAAAAGAATGATCTACTTGATATATTTTATAGTGGACTAACCATTGAGTCTAGAGCATATTTGGATAGTTGTGCTGGTTGTGTTTTCAGGAAAAGAACTCCAGACGTAGCTGAAGAATTATTGGCTAGAATAAGCGGGAATCATGATGATTGGAATACACCTGAACCAACTCCAACGCCAATATTGAAGAAGAGGGGTTTAATTGAATTGAATGATGAAGATATGAGGGAAGCTAAGAAGTCTCTCAAGGAGAAAGGTATTAAATCCGAAGATGTGAAGAATCTACGTCCCATAGAAGATATATGTGAGATAATTCCCCCTTCATCCATGGTTGAGGTAAACTCCGTTCAACGCTTTACTAGGGAAGATATTCCGTATTCAAAACCTCCTGCGCAATGCTTAGATGAGTTTGATAATTATATTGTTAAGCAAGAAAATTTTAATATGAGAGTAGAGAATCATCTAATGGAAAACTCTCAAGCTATTAGCAATTTGCATGATATTGTGGAGAGAACCTCCAATGATGTTATGATGCTTGTTAAACATTTTCAAATGATTCAAACTCAAATTGATCAACTCACTAAAGTGCAAAATGACTTGTTAAAAAATAATTGTAAAGAGAAACATGCTTATGAAGTAACAACTAGAGGCGGTGTCTCTACCCAGGATCCTTTATATCCTGAAGGGCATCCCAAAAGAATGAACAAGATTCTCAACGAATTGAACCTAGTGCTCCTTCTAAGAAGAAAAAGAAGAAGAAACATAAAAATGTTGTAGAATCCTCTGAACCTGTTAATGAGCCTAATAGTATTTCTATTTCCGATGCTGAAACTGAAAGTGGTAATGAACATGAACATGATAATGATAATGATAAGAATGATGCTTCTGATAAAGAAGAGGTTGAAGATGAACCTGACAAGCATAATAAAAACAAAAAGTATACTAAAGAAGATTTTATTGCTAAGAAACATGGTAATGAAAGAGAACCTTGGGTTCAAAAGCAAATGCCTTTTCCTGCTAAGAAACTAAAATCAAAGAAGAAGAACACTATAATAAATTTTGCGATTGGATGAAACCTTTATTCTTGCAAATCCCTTTGACTGATGCTATTAAATTGCCTCCTTATTCAAAGTATATGAAAGATATTGTCACTAACAAAAGGAAAATCCCCAATGAGGAGATTTCCACTATGCTTGCTAATTACTCTTTCAATGGCAAAGTTCCAAAGAAGTTGGGCGACCCAGGTATACCTACTATTCCTTGTTCTATTAAGAATAATTATGTTAGAACTGCTCTATGTGACTTGGGAGCCGGTGTTAGTGTTATGCCTTTTTCTCTTTATAAGAGACTTTATCTAGATAAGTTGATACCTACTGATATATCTTTGCAAATGGCTGATAAATCTACTGCTATTCCTGTTGGTATATGTAAGGATGTTCCTGTTCAAGTTACTAATAACTGCTTGATATTAACTGATTTTGTTGTGTTGGAAATGCCTGAAGATGATAATATGTCTATTATTCTTGGGAGACCTTTTCTTAACACTGCAGGGGCTGTTATTGATTGCAATAAAGGAAAAGTTACTTTCAATGTTGATGATAAGGGGCATACCGTCTATTTCCCCAAGAGAATTGATAAAGTATGTGGGGTCAATACTATTTCTAATGTGAGAACTATCAAAGTTGGAACTATCGATTGTCCTATATATGAGCCTAAAGAAGGTTATCAAAGTCTTATGATTGGATCCATATCAATACAATTCAAGGTAACATGATTGATTTGAGGTTTATTTCTTCATATGCTATGTAAAATTTATTTGGTGGCAAGACTTGATCAACCTTGTTAACAAATATCTTTTATATGCACAGAGGAAGTAAACAACATCACTTTCTCCCTCCACTTGCTTTACTTGCTGTAGCACTTTTGATTTGCAAAGTTCCTGAGTTAATTAGAGATTTCAAAAAATTTCCTGTCCAGTAATAATAAACTTAATACCCAGAAATGTGCATTTTTCAAAGTTTTCAAAAATTCACAAAAATTATACCGTTGGTCCTATTTTTCGAAAATGCACCTGGGAGCACCTGGGGATGACCAGTGGGGCACCCCAGGGTGGCACCCCACAGGCTAGCGTGGCCAGCAAGGGGGGCACGCCACCCTGGTGTGTGGGCCCCCCTTTACCCCACTTCAGCATCTCTTCCTCCCACTCTCTTCTCTCTCCAGAAAAAATCGACACCAGCTTTCTCTCACTCGCATTTTTGCTCAAGAGCTCAGGATTTTTCGATCTCTTTGCTCAGCCCAGATTTCCGTCTGAAATTTGGCACATTTGCTCTCCGGTATGTGACTCCTCCGATTATCCAAGTAGAATTTTGTTTGGTTGAGTATATCTTGAATATTTTGCTGCTGTAGGTAACATGTTTAGTGAGCTTGCATGCTTGTTCTAAGTTGTATAAACTAGTTTTGATGCATGATTAGTACTCTAGCAAGTTCCTATAGTAGTTTCCCTCAATTATATGTCACCAAATCAAGTTTTATATCATTTGTTGAAAAATTTCAGAGAAGGAGGATGGATAATCTCAACTTTGGAGAAGTGTTTGAGAGAGAGACGACGAGCACCGGAAGGCCCTCTAGGACCGCCACCCGATTTAGGCGATCCTATAATGAGGATGTCATCGCACCAAGCTTCGAACCCGAAGAAGACAATGGGGCTCCTAACGCTACATCTTTCCCATGTTATGACTTTTTGCGTAATGCAGGGTTGCTGGATGATTTCTTTACCCTCGTTAACAAGGCGGGCTTAGCCGCCTACGTGGGAGATGAAAGGGAGCAATACTACATGCTCACCAAAATCTTTGTTGAGAGCTTCAAGTTCCACAACAAGCACTATGGCCCGACAGTTGCATTCAAGATTTATGGTAAACCTATTACTATGACATTGAAAGAATTTTGTATTGCATTGGATATTGCCCCTGTAGGTACATCAAGGAAGATTGATGACAACCCCCGGGACCTGTTGGAGCTCTATCGAGGGATCACCGATGATGATTGTCGCACCATTCAGCGTGGCAAGATAAGGAACATCCAACTCCCCGCCATTAAGTATTTTGCGTATTACATTGCTACTAGCGTTCTTGGTAGGGAGAACACTAGCAATATTTCTAGCTATCATCTTGCTTTCTTGATTGCTGCACTTACTGGACAGACACCTTATCATCTTGGTTCTCTTATTGCTCGCCGCCTGTCGAACAGGGGACCTATTTTTGGAGGAATTATTGCATCACGCATCTTAGCACATTTAGAACTTCCTCTTGACTCTAATGATGTGCCATTAACCCCCATGAGGCTTGATATTGCTGCTATGAAGCGCCATCAATTTGTCACCACTGATTCCACTTTAGATAACTTGGTCTATAGAATGTTGTTTGCTGACGGGGATGAGAAGGAAATTCCTCTTCCCCAGCCAGATTTGTTCAGTATTGACAGGGAACCATGGTCGCGCACTAAGGAGGAGGTGGATGAGAAAATGAAGATACAAGGCTTCCACCAGCAGCATGACTCCGAGGATGCCGAGCCCTCCTACGACTACACCGTCACATATCCGGGTGCTTCTTCTAGCACATACCCGGAATATGATCCATCTTCGTACTACGGAGGTGCTACCTCATGACCCTCGCTGGGGTTGAACTCCACTTAGGCCAAAAGCCTAAGCTTGGGGGGAAGTATACCGGCACCACTCATTCTTTGCATATTATGGTTGCTGGATACTTGTATATACTTGTTTAGTTTGTTTGAGTGGTTTTCTAATGAGAGGGAGACGATATTTGGGGAAGTGCTGCCTGAAAACAGATTCTGGGCTGTTACCGAACAAATTCTCAAAAATAGCCAGAACGGTATTTTGCGAAGCCAATTTTTGTGCATGTTCCCCAGGTTGTTATCTAACTTTCATTAGTTGAACACCTTTCGATTTGAGCAGTGGAAAAATTTCTTAAAAATCGAGTACTGTACTGCTGTCAAGTTTGACGAATTTCTGCTGCTTTGTGTTTATGTGACTCTTCTAGTTTGCCATTTCTTGTTTTTGCTTTGTTTCTTTCCTAAAACACAAAAAGACCAAAAATATTTCTGTTGTTTCTCTTCACCATTTGTTTGTTTTGATTTCTTGCATTTATTTCGCTTTATTTGCTATCGTTGGTTTGCTATAAGAAAATCCAAAAAGATTTTGCTTTGTTTGCTTGTTTCCTTTTGTTCTTGTTTCCAATTCGAAAACACCAAAAATATTTGTTGTTCTTCTTTGGTTTGTAAAGTTCATCATGATTTCAATGGTCTTCGGTGGCTGGAGCGTGGTTTTCATTTCATATTATCCAAGCTACACAAGTGAAAGGCAATAATGACGATCTACGACAATTGGATTGTGGTGAGAGGCTGGTATGAACTCTATTTGTTTTCATTTTTGTACATATACTCATCCATGTGAGCATGCTTAGTTGGTTCATATGAGGTATATGTCATTTGAGAAAGTCTAGTAGTTCATGATCTCTCATGTTTAGCTCCAATTTATTAATATGAGTAGCATGTCATGGATGTTTGCTTGCATTGTTTTATTCATAAGTAGGTATGGCATTGTGGTATCCTCCTCTGAATAATTCATTTATATCGACTTGGCACATGCTCACGCATGCATAAGACTGAACAAAAGTCAATTAAGCCTCGATGATTTACATTGCTTCAGAGTTCTTGTATCACTTTTATGCCTCTGTTAATTTATTTTGCCGCAAGCATGATTATGACAAGTCATCGCTCTCTTGATTTGTCACTCCCTGTCTATTGCTAGCCTTCACTTGTACCGAGCGGGAATGCTGCTCGTGCTTCCAAACACCCGAAAACCAAGTTGTTCCAAAGTGTCCACCATAAATACCTATGCATGGCATTTCAAACCATTCCAAGTAAATTCTCATGCGCTACCTTTAAAACCTTCAAAATGCTTCTCAATTTGTGTTAATGTTTCATAGCTCATGAGGAAGTATGTGGTGTTTAACTTTCAACCTTGTCATTTACTCTTGACGGACTTTCATTATGGACTAGTGGCACATCCGCTTATCCAATAATTTTGCAAAAAGAGCTGGCAATGGGGTTCCCAATCCCAAATTAATTAACCTAAATAGACACTCCTCCATGGTATGTGATTGTTGGACGGCACCCGAAGATTCGGTTAGCCATGGCTTGTGTAAGCAAAGGTTGGGGGAGTGTCATCATGATAAAACTAAAATAAAAAGGCACTCCTTCAGGGTATGAGATTGTTGGCAGGCACCCGAGGATTCGGTTAGCCATGGTTTGTGAAAGAAAGGTTGGAAGGAGTGCCACATAAAAATAAAAATAATTCATGGCAGCCGCTCTTGGGCGTCCGGTTGGCGAGGTAGTTGGTGTACCCATTGCCATTCGTTGACCACAACAAACACCTCTCAAAATAATTTTACTCCTGTTTTAGAAATGAAAAGCTCTAGCGCATGTTAATCCCTGCTTCCCTCTGCGAAGGGTCAATCTTTTACTTTTATGTTGTGTCTCCATTCTTTCTTTGAGCACTATCTTGAGAGCACAACTGTCATTCTTAGTACAATATGCTTGTCTCAAAATATGATTGATTGCGGTATAACTTTGATGCTTTTATCTTTGACAATCACTACTTCTAGTCTTTCTATGAACTTCGGAGGTGCCCGAGCATTTATGTTTTGCCGATCAAATATGGGCAAGCGAGATACCAATCTATCATACTCTTTTATGAATATTGCAATCCTGCTTATAGACATGATTCATGATGCTTATTATTAATTGTTGGTACCTCTCCATGATTGACATAGCTGTTAGATGATCTTATTTGCATGTATCTTATTATGGACTGCCTAAGTATTAGCCATAGCATGAGAATATTTACATCATATGAACAAATGTGTTCGTGAAAGTTCTTTTATCGCTCGCTTGTTAACCGAATTGCTTGAGGACAAGCAATAAGCTAAGCTTGGGGGGAGTTGATATGTTCAAAACGTATCTACTTTCCCGAACACTTTTGCTATTGTTTTGCCTTTAATTTGTGTATTTTGGATGCAACTAACACGGACTAACGTTGTTTTCAGCAGAACTGTTCTGGTGTCTCGTTTTTGTGCAGAAATCCAACTTTCAGGAAAATCCTCGGAATTTATGCGAAAGGTCTTATTTTTCCAGAAGACTCACGGAGCCAGAAGGGCAAGCCTGGGGGAGGCCCAGGGCCCCCAGACAGTAGGCCGGCGCGGCCCAGGAGGGGGGCGCGCCGCCCTGTCGTCTGGCCCCCTCGGCTGGCCTCCGACGCCCTCCTCTGGACTATTTAAGGTGTTTCGATCTAAAAACCGCGACCACGAAGTCGAAGTCGCCAGAAACCCTCCAGAACGCCGCCACATCGCGAAACTCCATCTCGGGAGCCAGAAGTCTCCGTTCTAGCACTCCGCCGGGACGGGGAATTGGAGGAGATCATCGCCATCATCACCACCGACGCCTCTCCATCGACCAGCCATGTTTCCCCCATCCATGTGTGAGTAATTCCCCCGCTGTAGGCCGAAGGGGATGGTAGGGATAGGATGAGATTGGTCATGTAATAGCATAAGATTGTTAGGGCATAGTGCCTAGTGTCCGTAATTGGTACTTTGATGATATTGTTGCAACTTGTTATGCTTAATGCTTGTCACTAGGGCCCGAGTGCCATGATCTTAGATCTGAACATGTTATTGTTTCATCATGATATTCATTGTTTTATGATCTTACCTGCAAGTTGTATACACATGTCGCTGTCCGGAACCAATGGCCCCGAAGTGACAAGAATCGGGACAACCGGAGGGGATGGTAGTGATGTGAGGATCACATGTGTTCACGGAGTGTTAATGCTTTGCTCCGGTACTCTATTAAAAGGAGTACCTTAATATCCAGTAGATTCCCTTGAGGCCCGGCTGCCACCGGCTAGTAGGACAAAAGATGTTGTGCAAGTTTCTCATTGCGAGCACGTACGACTATAATTGGGACACATGCCTATTGATTGCTTTGTACTTGGACACCGTTTTATTATTATCTGCAAATGCCCTGTTATGATTGTTACATGAGTTTCTCTCATCCATGCAACGCCCGTTATCCGTCCCCGTGCCTACAATATTTTAATCCTGCTATTTACTATAATCACTACTGCTGTCTTCGTTACTCTGTCGTCGTTATTTCACTACCGTTATCTGCTATAAAACTGTTACTACTGATAAACTCTTGCGAGCAAGTCTGTTTCCAGGTGCAGCTGAATTGACAACTCCGCTGTTAAGGCTTTCAAGTATTCTTCGTCTCCCTTGTGTCGAATCAATAAATTGGGATTTACTTCCCGCGAAGACTGCTGCGATCCCCTATACTTGTGGGTCATCAAGGTACTCAGAGTTGTACCTTTTCTTGTAGTGGATGGTAATATGGCGACTTTAGTATCGCGAGGTTTGCCCATGATGGAGGATTTGCAGCGAACAATATCAATCCAGGTGAACTTGCAAATAAAGCTATGCTCCCCGGCAACGTCGCCAGAAAATAGTCTTGATGACCCACAAGTATAGGGGATCGCAACAGTCTTCGAGGGAAGTAAAACCCAATTTATTGATTCGACACAAGGGGAGCCAAAGAATATTTGTAAGCCTTAACAACGGAGTTGTCAATTCAGCTGCACCTGAAAACAGACTTGCTCGCAAGAGTTTATCGATAGCAACAGCTTTATAGCGAGTAGCATGAGTGAAATATCAGCAGCGATGTAACAAAGACAGCAGTAGTGATTATAGTAAACAGCAGGATTAAAATACTGTAGGCACAGGGATGGATGAACGGGCGCTGCATGGATAAGAGAACTCATGTAATAATCAAGGCAGGGCATTTGCAGATAATAATAAAACAGTGAGATTTCTATTTTCGTGCCCTCGGGTCGTTAGTTGTACTCAGTTTTCTCCAGCCACTTAGTTTTTCCTCAGTTTTCCCCAAGCCTATGTCTGAAACCCGCAGAAGGAGCTCAGACGGAAGGAATCCGTTTATTTGGACGTTCGTGCCGACGTGTTGCGCCGCGTCGTCTGTGGGGCTACGTCGTGTGGGGCCGCGTCGTGTGGGGCCGCGTCGCGTGGGGCTGGTAGAAAGGGACCGCGTGGGACAGGACGAGAAGCGTTTGGTTGCACGTGAGCAGGAGCTGGGTTTTGTCTCTCTCGGCCCAAATTGGCATTTTTAAGAGCACATTTCCCCTCTTTCTCTCTCTGTCTTTTTCACCAAATTAGTATCAAATCTAGAAAAGCTTCTATTTCTGTCTTTCTTCAATATGGCAGCAAATCTAGTAGCAAATCTCTCGGGGTTATTTATGCCTTTTGGCCCTCGTTTTTTGCCCAATATGGCAGCAAATCTAGAAGCTAGTATATGATAAATTCACAACAAGCATAATCATAAAACTAAGTATAATACATAAACCGCATACAACAGCCAAAAGCAGCCAATAACGTTGTTAATGTTCACGACAAACTAAGCTGAAAAATATACAAGACGCACGCAATGTATGGACAACAAGAAGATTAGGATACCCCAGGATGAATGAATTTGTTCTTCATTCCTCCTCATATATTTATTCCTTTCTCCATTCGTGCATTACCCCAAGGAAATATTCATTGAACTCCTTCCGTCTGCAGTGTGAGGCCAATACATCCTCCAAACGGTAAGGCCTGTGTTCATTTCTCATACCGTAGAGTCCTATTCTATCCACACGTAGTTGCCACTCATCCCAGGCCTTTGTATCATGAGAGTACTCTATGATATAACCCAAATCCGTGTAGTAGATGCTGCCAGGTCGAAGTGTCGGGTACACTCTGGTGTCGACGGAGATACACCGGATATAATTCACGAAGAAGGCATAAGCCAATGTTACTGACCGGATGGAGAGAGCGGCTCTGAGTGTCCACACGGTACACCAATGGTTTGCCCGCCAAAGCCTCGCTGACCAACAACACAAGCAGCAGATCACCATCCGACTTCACAAGGTAGAACTTCTGATGTCCAAGTTCTGGAAATGAAATTAGTGTCTCCAACTTGACAGTGCTCGCGCGCTGCTGCAACTGTACATTGGTGCACACTATTCTTCCGTTCTCAAAATTGTCCGCAGCTACTGCATACAGTTCACCATTGAACGGGGTAATGCAACACAGACAATGGTTCTTGATCGAAAATCTTACTTCTCCCCAATCTTCATTTATATCCTTAGTTGGAGTGCTCTCATCGACCCAACCAATTTCCGGCGGGTAATGTGCGGCAATGAAGACCATAGTCGGGGATTTGATAACAGCGACTGATTTCAGAAAAACAGATGGCATCTGCGCCTCAAACATAGTGTTCGATTTCTTTGTGAGTGGGTTCGAAGCCGTATCTTGTGCGGCGGGTTCTTCCGGGCAAGCACGATGACGCCACGGCAAAAGCCGACGAAGTAGTATCTAAAATATATTGATGAAGATAACATTCAGCACTAAGATGTTTAAGATTGAAAATAAAAAGGTAGATATGGAGGAATTTGAACCTTGTATGAACTTCCGATAGATCTATGGTGACGTAGCGTGATGTGCCGAGTTGGAGGAAGGTGAACTCAGCGACGCGTGGAAGGGCGTGGTCTAGCATGATCCATTCGTCCAGGTGCACGTCGGGCTCAGGCAAACCTGAGCGCCAATTTCTACAGACTTGCCTCATAGCAGAGTAGGTGTCGGCGTACTCCTCGTTCGCCAGTAAGAATTCGCCGATCTTGTGAAGTGGTCCATCAGCCGAGAGAGAGAGAGGCCCAGTTCACGGAGGCGCCGTGCTTGGATGCGCCGCCCTCGGCGGCGACGGGCTCGGCGGCGACGGGCTCGGCGGCGACGGGCTCGGCGGCGACGGGCTCGGAGGCGACGGGCGCGGAGGCGACGGGCTCGGAGGCGACGGCCGCCGGCGCATTCTTCTTCTCCATCGCCGGCAGGGTAGCGTGCGTACGGCGGTTGGGGTTTTTCGATTTGGAGAAGTTGATGGGACGTGAGAGGGGTGGTTTCGTGCATGAGCGAGAATGAGACGACTGTGTGCAGAGGGAGGGAGGAGGGGCTTACGCGTCCTAAATGCGACCCGCGTCCTACGCGTCCACTATTTGCACGTCTGCACCGCGACACGCGTCAACAATGGCACGTCTTCCACTTCTGCACCTCAACACGCGTCCTCGGGTCTAACCCTGGAAATTTAGATATACTCGGGTATACCCTCGAGTCATATACTAGCATTTTTTGTGTGCTCAGTTTTTGCCTTGAGTGCTAATACTGGCTAGTGCAATATACTCAGTTTTACCCTCAAGTGGCTGGTCAACAGAGAGTCAACAAATGGGATTAACTAGTTAAATGAGTTATTTAATGTGCAAAAAAATTCGAAAAAGAGTGGCACTTACTCATTGAGTCTTTACCACAAATTGCCACTTCTCAAATCATAGATAAATCAAGTTTCACCACAAATTGCCACTTCTCAAATCACCTAGTAGCTATGAAGGTGCATAGTTTTCCATAATAAGCCCTACCCAAAACAGCTTTCCCCAAAACATACTTTGTCTGAATGAGGCCATAATTTTCACACTCATGTAGATTTGTATTGCAAATAGTTTGAGGTAGGCCAAGATGGGTTTCATTGTACAAAACACGCATTTTCCATTTTTTAAATCTCATATTTGAATCCCTTAGTCTGTTTACTACTCACTTGCCCTTGGTTTCTTGATAATACTCAGTTTTGCCCTCTCCCTTCACAAACTCTCACAGACGCCCAACATTGCCCTGATTGGTCTAGCCCATGTCATGCGGATCGTGCCCGCCGACCGTTGATCGTATGATCTAACGGGCAGGATAACCCCTATCTCTCTCTCTGGTTGGGGCCACCACCCTCTCTCTCTCTGTCGTCGGTTAGCTTCACGCAAAGTTTGGTTTTCTGCATTATTTTTCACGAGCTAAATTATAAACTCTTTTTAGGCATTACTTTTCACGCAAAACATGATAAACTATCACCGATTTGTTGTAGCCATTACTTTTCACGCAAAAAATGATACACCATCACCCATTTCTTGTACCCATTACTTTTCACGCAAAAAACGATAAATCATCACCGATTTTGTTGTAGCCATTACTTTTCGCGCAAAAAATGATACACCATCACCCATTTCTTGTAGCCATTACTTTTCACGCAAAAAACGATAAACCATCACCGATTTTGTTGTAGCCATTACTTTTCACGCAAAAATGATACACCATCACCCATTTCTTGTAGCCATTAATTTTCACGCAAAAAATGATAAACCATCACCGATTTTGTTGTAGCCATTACTTTTCACGCAAAAAATGATACACCATCACCCATTTCTTGTAGCCATTACTTTTCACGCAAAAAACGATAAACCATCACCGATTTTGTTGTAGCCATTACTTTTCACGCAAAAAATGATACACCATCACCCATTTCTTGTAGCCATTACTTTTCACGCAAAAAATGATAAACCATCACCGATTTTGTTGTTTTTCCCGCAAAAAATGATACACCATCACCCATTTCTCGTAGCCATTACTTTTCACGCAAAAAACGATAAACCATCACCGATTTTGTTGTAGCCATTACTTTTCACGCAAAAAATGATACACCATCACCCTTTTCTTGTAGCCATTAATTTTCACGCAAAAAATGATAAACCATCACCGATTTTGTTGTAGCCATTACTTTTCACGCAAAAAATGATACACCATCACCCATTTCTTGTAGCCATTACTTTTCACGCAAAAAACGATAAACCATCACCGATTTTGTTGTAGCCATTACTTTTCACGCAAAAAATGATACACCATCACCCATTTCTTGTAGCCATTACTTTTCACGCAAAAATGATAAACCATCAACGATTTGTTGTAGCCATTACGGTAAATGATAAACTATCACGAATTACCATTTCTTTTAGGCATTACTTTTCACGGTAAAATGATAAACTATATCACGAAGTTCCATTTCCGTCAAGATAGTCCGCATTACTTTTTTGTTGAGATATATACCCCCACAACGGTCGTCTCCTCCTTAATTTATTGTGTAAACCCCCACAACGGTCATCTCCTCCTTAATTTATTGTGTAAACCCCCACCAACGTTCACCTCCTCCTTATTTTATTGTGTAAACCCCTACAACGGTCATCTCTCCCTTATAAACACCCACACGGCCATCCCTTGTGTAAATAGGTTCTACCTCTCTCTTCTTCGTTCACATACACTTGATCCATTGCCATGGCTTCCACGTCTCGGACGCGGACCGGAAGGGGAAGGGGAAGGGGAAGTGGATCATCATCATTGCCACCACCACCGTCAACACTGCCATTGATCATAGAGGAGTTCTTCATCGTCGTCTATGAAGACCCTTTGGTCAAGAAGGTACGTACGCGTTCCCACATATATGATGCATGTGATTAATTATGGGCATGTTCTAAAAAACCTTTAATTTCAAACGATCGGCGCTCGATCTCTTTGCAGGAACTCCCAAAAAAATTTGCGGACTATCTTGACGGCCAGGAGCCAGCTAAGGTGTATCTGCGAGCAGCTGACAGCGGTCCTCGTCTCTGGACCGTGGAGGTCCTATTTGACGGACAAGGCCGAATATACATCGACAAGGGCTGGGAGAAATTCGCCATCGCGCACGGTGTGGATTTCGGCTGCTACGTACACTTCAAATATGAAGGCGATGATGTGCTCACAGTGAAGGTGTTCGACGGAACAATGTGCAGGAGGTACTACTACTCAGACGACGAAGATACTGACGATGAAAGCGACGACGACGTGAAGCCATGCATCCATCCCCTTTAGATAAGGGGATTATGACCAAGAATATATATGTAGCTTCATATGCATCGATTTAGAGATCTAGCTATTTTCTATATTTTATGCATGTAAAAAATAATATCGCATTTCCACTATTATTCGAGCACCACATCCTCCAAACGATGCCGATGCCGATATCGGCATGGTCGAACGGCTATGCTCGCCGCCACTGCTAGGTCAACGTCGGGATGCACAATGTTTAGCATAAGAGTCACTTTAGATTAAGCTGCGAAAATAGTCACCTGCCACAGCGGTCATTGGCTGCGGAGGCCCCACAGAGTGGCAATATAATTTTCTATAAATAAATAGACGACCCACTGGTCATTGGCTGCGGCAGCCCCATAGAGCGGCCCCATTTGTCATTGGCAGCACCGCGTATACAATCAGGAAATAAAACGGCCCACGCGTCAGCGGTAGATGGATGGCTACCCGTCAGCACGAGACGGTCAGAGAGGAACTGACCTAACGGTAACGGTAAGGCCTCTGACCTGACGGCAACCCGCGTCTTCGAGGGGTTTCAAACTAGAGGGAGGGGAAAGCTGAGGAAAAACTAACGAGCTGGGGAAAACTGAGTACAACTAACGAAGCAGGGGCACGAAAATAGAAATCCCTAAAACAGTATCCAAGTACTAAACAACCATAGGCATGTGTTCCGTATATAGTCGTACGTGCTCGCAATGAGAAACTTGCACAACATCTTTTGTCCTACCAGCCGGTGGCAGCCGGGCCTCTAGGGAATCTACTGGTAATTAAGGTAATCCTTTTAATAGAGCACCGGAGCAAAGCATTAACACTCCGTGAACACATGTGATCCTCATATCACAGCCTTCCCCTCCGGTTGTCCCAATTCCTGTCACTTTGGGGCCTCGGGTTCCGGACAGCAATATGTGTATACAACTTGCAGGTAAGATCATAAAACAATGAATATCATCATGAATCAATAACATGTTCAGATCTGAAATCATGGCACTCGGGCCCTAGTGACAAGCATTAAGCATAACAAGTTGCAACAATATCATAAAAGTACCAACTACGGATACTAGGCACTATGCCCTAACAATCTTATGCTATTACATGAACAATCTCATCCAATCCCTACCATCCCCTTCAGCCTACAGCGGGGGAATTACTCACACATGGATGGTTGATGGAGAGGCATCGGTGGTGATGATGGCGATGATCTCCTCCAATTCCCCGTCCCAGCAGGGTGCCAGAACGGAGTTTCTGGTCCCGAGACGGAGTTTCGCGATGGCGGCGGAGTTCTGGATGTCTTCTGGCAATTTCGTCGAACCCCCTCGCGTTTTTAGGTCAGAGGCCTTAAGTAGTCCAGAGGGGAGCGTCGGAGGCTGGCCGAGGCGCCGCCACCATAGGCCGGCGCGGCCCTGGGGCCCACCGCGCCGCCTTGTGGCGTGGGCGCCTCGTGGCCCCCTCCGTCTCGTCTTCTGGCTCTGTCAATCTTCTATGAAAATAGGCCCATTGCAATTATTCCCGGGGATTTTCCTGAAAGTTGAGTTTCTGCACAAAAATAGGACACCAGGGCAATTCTGCTGAAAACAGCGTTAGTCCGTGTTAGTTGTATCCAAAATACACAAATTAGAGGCAAAACAATATGAAAAGTGTTCGGGAAAGTAGATACGTTTTGGACGTATCAGCCCCCAGATTCAATGGAGACATGAACCCACTATCTAACATAAATACTCCCTCTTGGAGTTACAAGTATCAACTTGGCCAGAGCCTCTACTAGCAACGGAGAGCATGCAAGATCATAAACAACACATATATGATAGATCAATAATCAACTTGACATAGTATTCCATATTCATCGGATCCCAACAAACACAACATGTAGCATTACAAATAGATGATCTTGATCATGATAGGCAGCTCACAGGATCTAAACATGATGGCACAATAGGAGAAGACAACAATCTAGCTACTGCTATGGACCCGTAGTCCAAGGATGAACTACTCACACATCAGTCCGGAGGTGGGCATGGTGATGTAGAGCCCTCCGGTGATGATTCCCCTCTCCGGCACGGTGCCGGAGGAGATCTTCTGAACCAACGAGTTAGGGTTGACGGCGGCGGCGTCTCTGGAACTGCTCTGGTATTTTTTCTCTCAGTCCTAGGGTTTTCGGGGACGAAGGAATATATAGGCAAAGGGGCAGCGTCAGGGGAGCCAGGGGGCTCCCTCCCCACGTCACGGCGCGGCAGTGGGCCCCCCCGCGCCGCCATATGGGGAGGGCCCCCTGCTGGCCTTCCCCGACTCCTCTTCGGTCTTCTGGAACACTCCGTGGAAAATAGGGCCGTGGGCTTTTGTTTCGTCCAATTTCGAGAATATTTGTAAAACAACTTTTCTGAAATGAAAAACAGCAGAAAACAGGAACTGACACTGTGGCATCTTGTTAATAGGTTAGTCCTAGAAAATGCATAAAAATATTATAAAGTGTGAATAAAACATGTAGGTATTGTCATAAAACTAACATAGAACATAAGAAATTATAGATACGTTGGAGACGTATCATCTTCCATCATAACCCCTTCTTCTCTGTGCTTGGTCCAAACATTATAGCTGGACATGAATCCAAACCGAAGCAGGTGGCTCTTAATGTCTCTTGAGCAAGAGTAATCCTTCTCGTTCTTACATTTCAGACATGGAAAGCACATAAAATCTTGCTTCGACTTGTTGGCCTCGGCCACAAGCAGGAAAGAATTTACGCCCTCTCTTAAAGCGGGAGCACATCGGTTACCGTACATCCATGGATGACTCATCTGCATCATAAGTACAGTTATGTATCAAATGCAATCACCTTGCTAAAATTAGTATTGTACGGACTATGTATATACGAGAAAATAGTTGCTAACCTTTTAGGATCAAAAAGAGGATAAATCTTATCAAATAAAATCAAGTGGCATCCCTCATACACATTTCATCAAACACCTCTTGTGCACATGAAGAAAAAATGAGCTAGCATACACCTCCACCTTTCACCACCACGGAAAAAAATGTAGGGAGGTGGGGGGGGGGGGGGCTAGCAGTGTGTATATATAGGCATGGCCCTTTTGTCGCGGGCCGTATTACGACCCGCGAAAAAAGTGGTGCTGGCAGGGGGCGCCAAAGCTAAGACCCCTTTTGTCGCGGGCTGTTATACGGCCCGCGACAAAAGGGCGCGACAAAAGGCCATGCTTGCTCCAAATGGTTTCGGGGCAACGTGGCAATGCCATTTGTCGCGGGTGCAGGCGCGCCCGCGGTAAAAGGCTCCCACGAAAGCCCTGTTTTCTACTAGTGCGTGGAAGGCAGTGAAGCACCGGCCTCCACCTACCAATGTAGACGTAGATTTTTCTATTTTTTGTTTATTAATATTTTATTTTGTTTAGATATTTAGATATTTCCAGTTGCTCAAATGTATGTCACGTCATCCCTATCGGTGGGTCCCACTTGTTAGAGGTTGTCAATCCTGGTTTAATTTCAGTTGAGTGTACATAACAAAAAAAAAGCACTAGAGTGGTAAGATTTTGCTATGAAAACGTAAAGTGATAATTTTTAGAACAATTCACAAAATGTGGTAGTATTATACTAGGAACTCTTGTTTTTCTGAAGAAAATGTAGTTTTTCTTGGTAAACATTAACAATGTTGTATATATGCAGGGTCTTTTTGACATGTGATTAGATCAGCAATATGAGCAATCGTGTACAGCAAGTGAAGCGAGGTGCATATCGCCTTTTATATTATGGGAGAATGCTTAGAATACTCAAGATCCAAGACGTAGACAGAGTGAGAAAGAAGAAAAACGAAAACACAAGAGATCTTCCGATACTCTAGTTTTTTAAATACTCTCTCCGTCCTAGTTTGTAAGTCATAATTTTTAAATATCTTGGCCCAAGGTACTAGCTGATTGGGTCTCATTTTCTCTCTCTCATTGGTGCATGCAGCTTCTTTCTCTCTCTCATTGGTGCATGCATTCTCTTTCTCTCCCTCATTGGTGCATGCAACCCCTTTCTCTTGCTCATTAAATAAAATTATGCTTTAGAGGTGGAGGTTATGGGACAAATAATTTTTGGGAATATGATTTAATTACACTCTAGGACGGAGGGAGTACTACTCTTTTGTTTACAGCAGCTAGCTTGAAGGATGTTGCATCGTGACGTCGCAAGCCGCACCACGACGCCGCCAAATGCTTTATAGTATGTTATCGTGTGTGTTCCATGCTTGGTTTTTCAATGGGACGGTCGACCAAACGCACGGAGACAATGCAAACTGAACCTGAAGTCTGACACCGGACTACGCTAGGTACCAAGCAATATGAACTGTAGCTAGCTGGCCGTTGAACGTCAATCCAAGATGTCGAAGTCGGTAGCCGTTCTTTCGCGGTGATCTCGAGGAGCAAGAAACACAAGCAAAAGTCGTCTCTCTTATTCAGAGGGTTTCTTTGAGGGTGCCGGGCCGACCTGAAGCCGATCTTGCCGGCGACGCCGGTGAAGATGGGCGGAGGGGAGGCGCTGGGGTAGATAGCCTAGGTAGGATTTGCGGCACTTTGCCGGTAGTGGGCTCCTTGCCCGGTAGTGCAGGCGGAGGAGGAGATCTGGCCGCCTGGATCTCGCCTGATGTAGGGTCCTACTTCCTTCTTCTTCTTCTCGGTGGTCGGAGGGGACAGGGATGAAGGGGGCTGACGCTTCCTTAAAGAAGCAGCGGAGCACCACCTGTTGCAGCGTGGAAGCGGCGGGCGGCGTCTTTTCCTGGCCGGTCTTGGAGGCGAGGGGGAAAACGCGCGCACGTCGGAGAACGACGTCATCGACGAGCTCCTGGCCGGCCGTGGAGGCGAGGAGGAGCACAGACACGCCGTCGCTAGTTCATCTGCATCCAGGAGGTCTTACCTTCGCTGGATTCGCTCGGTGGTGAGTAGCCATCGGCTCTGCTTCTCCCTGTCCTGCCGTGGTGGCGAGGAAGGAGATGTTGCCGATGTTGCGCCTAACGCCTATCGGAGCCAGCTGCTGCCCAAGAGGTGCTATGGAGCTGTGACTTCTTCGTCGATGCTGTTGCTGAGGCGGCGTTCATCCAGGGAAGCTCTTCAACGGGGGACATATGCCGGCGTCAACGCCCTGCCCCTGCATCACATGGCCGAATGGCGGCCCTTTTCCTGGAGATCTGACTTCCCAAGGACCAAGAAGTCCAAGGGGAAGAGCTATCGCTTCCGCCACGAAGCCGAACCAAATGGTTCGTCCCCGGCGCCGGTGTTCGTTCTCTGGCGGAGCAACTCGACGGTGACTTCCATTTGCGGTGCAGAGCTTCGAGGACCTGATCGCATTTTTCATAGTTTTTATGGGATCTTTTCTGTAAAAGCTCAGTCCTTATTCAGAATTCCCCTGATCTGTAGGGGCTTCTCTGTAATTTGTACCCACCGCCTAATTAATACTAGCAGCTTCTATGGTCTTTGGACCTTACCCCTGTTGAAAAAAAAAGACACAAGCAAAACGGTTCTATACCGCGTGACCCATCAGTCCATCACCCATGCTACCGACCAAAACTGATAAATCTAGGTACTGGTGTAGCTACTGTCGTCGGAATAGGTTTCCCTTCGTTGGGTCAATAGCTCCTATGCGACGTCGTTGGAGAAACGCGTCCAGAATGCGACGTTGTTGGTGGAAATAGCTCTCGTGCGACAGCTAAGATGGCCCAAATAGCCTATGTGCGACAGTCGGCCCGCACACAGTGTTAGTGGTAGTATTATGTGATCGTCGCGGGTCCCACAACTTATACACATCAGCCGAGGGGCCTCAAGCATGGGTCCCACAACTTATACACATCAGCCGAGGGGGCCTCAAGCGCGGGACCCACCAGTTGTCCACGTCACGGCGTGGGACCCACAACTAACAACAGAAAACAGAGCCGCCACTCCCCGGAGCCATCCAACGCCACCATTCCGACCGTTGCCCGCATCTTCCACCCCTCTCCCCTCTTCTTCTCGGGCTCCGGCGACAAATCGCGGCGGCAGATGTCGAGCGCTTCATCCTCCCAATCCCGCTGGCCGCAATATGGTCCAGTGCCGATGACGAGTGCCCGGATTGCCCCCGTACCGCCCCCCTGAAGCGGTGTGTCACCATGTCCGACACGCACGGCAATCTTGGGCGCGAGTATGTCAAGTGCGACAGCAAGCCAGAGCTGGGGAAGGTCAAATCTTGGTTATACCTCTCCCAATTTCATTTTGGTGTGTCCAATTTCTGTTTTTTGTGCCGATTTGGGGATTAGGGTTCATATTTCCGATTTGGGAATTAGGGTTCATCGTTCTGATTTGGGAATTGGTTTCAGGATCTACGCAGTTGCAAGCATTTTGAGTGGTTGGACGAGTACATCGATAGGATTCAAGGTCAAGGCGCATCCCTGGGGCTGATGTTGGACAAATCGTAGCTCCCACCACCGGCGGCTTGCTTCAACTCGTTGGGAATGGGGAAGAATTCAAGGCAGCTGAGTTGAATGAGCTGAAGCGGATGCACAAGCAGATAAAGAAACTCGTGGTTCCGAAGAAGCAGGATAATATGATGGCTGCATTCTTTTATATTTGTGTAATTGCTCTTGGGATTGCTTATGTGCCGATCATTAGTCGATAGACGATGCAGTTAGATATGAATGACAGGGCACATGGTCTTGTTTGATTTCCATCTAGATGACCGTGAAGAATGAGTTGCAATTTAGTTTTTGTGCAATGTTAATTACCGTTCAACGTGCACTGTTTTTGTGATAGAAGAACAAAGTGCATTGTTATGTAGCCTTCAATATAAGGCAATGAGAAAATTGTAGTATAAAGTTTTGTAAATAAAATGAGTAACATTCAAATTTGAGGTCAGAAAATGAGAAGGAAAAGAAAAAATAAAAAGAAATAGATGAAAAGAAGTGGAGGAAAAGAGAAGCGGCCTGGGCCTGGCCCGGCCTGTTAAGCTAAATGTAAAGCGGGCTGCGTCTGTAAACGAAAAAAAAAGGGTAAGAATTGAGACCTAACCCTGTGGCCCGGCCTGTTAAGTTAAATGTAAAGCACGGCCTGGGTTTTTCATTTCATATCACTCTTTTCTCAGTTGTAGATGTTTAAGGGTTAGGATTGAGCAATGTGATGCACAAATGTTTTACCAAATGCATAAATGTTTGACCACATGAAAATTAAATAAAAATACTCATAAAACATGGAAATTAAATAGAATAGATAAAGTGGGGCATATATGCCCAAGCAAGCACACGGTACAAACTCACACGATACAAACTCACACGATAAAAAACACACACAACGGCAATAGATAATAAAAACTAGAAAACAATAAAAGAAGACGCGACGCCGTCATCCTTGGCTCCTCCTTGGCTCCTCCTTGGCTTGGCTCCTCCTTGGCTTAACTCCTCCTCCTCCTCGATGGTGATGGTGGGCGGGTAGTGGAAGTTGTAGGGGAGGGAGTGCATGTTCCCGAGAGAGCGGATGATTGCACGGAAATTGGTGAAGATGTTGTAGGTTGTGAATGCGATGAACTCGCATCCACACCAAAACACCTTCCCAAGAAGGAAGAAAGCATCGTGGGGGTTGACGAAGCGGACGGTGAGGCCGATCTGGAGTTGACCGTTGTCCTCGTCGAAGTACCCGTCGAGGTGGAACATGGGCGGCGCGCCGCGAGGAAGGTTGAGGTGGCGGTAGCCTTGCGAGAGGAATACCTCCGCAAGTTCCCTACCAGTCCTCCACCTAGAAATGGTCCACACACGGAGTTGGTTCTCCACAATCACTCCCGCCGAGAACTCGCGCTCTGGGACGGTCGCAGGGAGACGGTAGGTTGGGTGGGTGAACGCCATGTGCTTGGTGATGGTGGCTAGGGCACGGATGGGACGGTTGCGGCTTGAGAGAAGGAGAGTAGTGGTGAGTGGTGAAGAGGAAGGGGATGGGTGCCCTTAAATAGCCAGAGGAAGGGGAGTGGACGGGGGCATCGTGTGAAAGAGAAGGAGAAGGGGAGGGGGCGTGTGAGAAAATTAAATGGATGAGCATGACCCGTGGTCGTTTGCATGCCCATGTTTGCTGAAACGATGGCACGTCTGCACTGCCCGCCAATGTGAGCTGCTCCATGCATGGCTGAAAAGAGAGCACGCCGCCCCCCGCACTGCGATCGACACCGACACGGGCCTGAGACGTAATAAATAGCTACGGTACTACGCGGGCAGGGCTGAAAAAAGATGCCCTTCTGATTTGCTTGTGTATGTTTGTACATGACCGTTTGCACTTAAAGTAGAGTATTAAGAAAATGAATCGACTAAAATAAAATGAGTTTGTAAAATAGACACGAAAATGAATTGATTTAAAGAAACTATGTTATGCTTGTATTTGGCAAACACACACGAAAAATGAGTTGAATAAACCAAAATGAGTTTTGGTATGTTTGGATTTGGCAATGACACACAAGCATGATTTGATTTTCAAGAAACTAAGTATGTTATATTTGTACTTGGCAAAGACACACGAAAATGAGTTAAATAAATCAAAACGAGTTTTGTTATGTTTGGATTTGGCAACCACACACACGCATGATTTGATTTTCAAGAAACTAAATATGTTATTCTTGTATTTGGCAAAGACACACCAAAATGAGTTGAATAAATCAAAATGAGTTTTCAAATGTTTGGATATTGCAATGACACACAAGCATGATCTGATTTCAAGAAACTAAGTATGTTATGTTTGTACTTGGCAAAGACACACGAAAATGAGTTAAATAAATCAAAACGAGTTTTGTTATGTTTGGATTTGGCAATGACACACAAGCATGATTTGATTTTCAAGAAACTAAGTATGTTATGCTTGTATTTCAGAAAGACACATGAAAAAGAGTTGGATAAAACAAAATCAGTTTTGTTATGACAGACGATAATTAGTTGAATAAAATAAAGTAAGTTTTGTTACCGTTGGTTTTACCGTTGCTCCCCTAGATTCCAATGACACACGGCACACACAGCCCGGCCTCGTATTTTAGGGCCCCGTATTTTATGTGTAGCTTTAAAGGAGTGGCAAGGCTGAGACGAGGAGGCTGCACTCTACAAGACAATAGCTCTGCTGCGACGCTGCATGGGGCATGCATGCCGACGTGGGCGTTCTGCTCGATGGCTCGGTCGGGCGCGCGAGCTCTCCGAGAGGCGACACGATTCGGCCCGGCGGACAAAAGGATCCGAGCTCAGCCCAAAGGGAGAAAAGATGGCGGCCAATCAGATTCGAGAACTAGTCCTCCCACGGATCACGCTCGCCAGCCCGCGGAATCCTTCTAGAAGCACAGATCGGACGAATGCGGTTGGTCCTCAGGGTTAGCTGACGGTCCAGATTGGCCGTTAGGGTTAGCTGGCCAGCAAATTTGAAATTAGGATAAAAAACTCAAAAAAATTCAAAACAATATGAATCCTGCTCACATTGTCTTCTTATGTCATGTATCAACAACTAAAATTGGTAAACATGGTCTAGATACATTGTAACGAAAAAATCATGTGTACAATGTGATATCTTGAACTCTGCCGTACGAAGTCGAGGATTTGAGAGAAGGGTTTGAACTTTGAATCATGGAATGGAACCAAAACTTGGAAATAGGTTCATTTTGGTGTAAGTAAGAAGGATCCATGCTTCATTTCTCAATTTTGTGTTTTGAACTTGTTCAAATGCTAGTCAAACCATAGCTTTGACCAGATTTGAAATGAGGATAAAAAATTCAAAAAAATTCAAAAAAATATGAATCCTGCTCACATTGTCTTCTTATGTCATCTAGCAACAACTCAAGTTGATAAACATGGTCTAGATACATTGTAACGAAAAAATCATGTGTACAATGTGATATCTTGAACTCTGCCAGTACGAAGTCGAGGATTTGAGAGAAGGGTTTGAACTTTGAATCATGGAATGGAACCAAAACTTGGAAATAGGTTCATTTTGGTGTAAGTAAGAAGGATCCATGCTTCATTTCTCAATTTTGTGTTTTGAACTTGTTCAAATGCTAGTCAAACCATAGCTTTGACCAGATTTGAAATGAGGATCAAAAATTCAAAAAATTCAAAAAAATATGAATCCTGCTCACATTGTCTTCTTATGTCATCTAGCAACAACTCAAGTTGATAAACATGGTCTAGATACATTGTAACGAAAAAATCATGTGTACAATGTGATATCTTGAACTCTGCCGTACTGAAGTCGAGGATTTGAGAGAAGGGTTTGAACTTTGAATCATGGAATGGAACCAAAACTTGGAAATAGGTTCATTTTGGTGTAAGTAAGAAGGATCCATGCTTCATTTCTCAATTTTGTGTTTTGAACTTGTTCAAATGCTAGTCAAACCATAGCTTTGACCAGATTTGAAATGAGGATAAAAAATTCAAAAAAATTCAAAAAAAATATGAATCGTCCTCACATTGTCTTCTTATGTCATCTAGCAACAACTCAAGTAACATAAGATGATTTAGACAAGGTTGAAAAAAAGTTGCTTAGAAATGGGGTCGTTTACCCTCACCCGGAGGCCGTTTTTGAACACATCTTTCATTAAACTGATCAAAATGAGTTTACTCCACAAAATTGTCCAATTGATTAACAAGTTATAACAAACTAGTGTAGAACATTCAAATAGCATTGCAACATCAAAAATGATGTCAACTTTCAAATTTGGTTCAAATTTGAAATTGGTTCAAATTTGAAATCTATTCAAATTACAAACAATAAGTTTCCACACCATAGCACATAAGTTTAAAACCTTTACATCAAACTATTTCTTCTGCTTCTTCCTACCACTTCTCATTGCAGTACCATAGCATAGTTTGTTCATACTCCTAAACTTTTTGCCGCAACCACTAGGCCCCCTCATCTTTTGCACATCTGGCACAGGCACAAGCACATCAGCAGCCATAGGCAAATCTGGCATAGGCATAACCTCCTGAGCCACAGGCACAAGCACATGAGCAGCCACAGGCACATCTGGCATAGGCATAACCTCCTGAGCTTCAGAATTCAGCACAACCTCTAGAACAGGTTCAGAATCTGGTTGAGGCAACAGAAGTAGCTCTGAAACAGGTTCATCTGGCACGGGGGCATTGACCAAACTGCTTCTTTTCTTTCTATAGCCATTGAGTCTTGGCTTTTTCATTGGCCATCACTGTTCAACAACAAGAGGTGGGGCTTTTTCTCCACGCTTCCTCCTTAAAAAAGCATATAAATTGGAACAGGGATATAAATTAGATACTGAAATAAGCAAATGAAACAAGGTACATAAATTGGAGAATTAACATTAACATACTTTGGTTGTACAGGAGTGTAACGGCATTTTGGGGAACCAATTCTATGCCCAAGTTCCTCACACAACTTGCACTTGTTTTTGTTACCTTTTTGAGCCCTTTTAGGCTTTTCTGGTTTTTCCTTTTTCCCCTTCTTACTACAACCCCCTTCTCAAACCAAGCTTTGTATCTCGCTTCTGTTTGGGCCTCCCAGCCTTTCTTTTACTCGAGAGGGGACACAGTGTAAATTTTATATCCACCTCGTGCCACCGAGATTGGTCATCGAGGCTGGAATTGGAGTTGCATATGCAGCCTTAAACTTTTGTACTGAGTAATACTCATGCAAATATGGGTGCATATTTAACCCGGGTTTAGATGCCAAAAAATTATGGCATGCTCACATGGTTTTCCAGTGGTGTTGCCACTCTAGGCAAGTGCACTCCGCAACTCAATGTTTACCACATGCCTCTTGACACTCCTTGCATCTTTAACTTCAGTAATCAAATAAGGAGGATTTCTCAACGGATAGATGTGAAAGGTTTCTACTCTTGTTGACCACCTGTTGTACCACTGCTGGAAGCTTGTCCCCTTCCAACATATCACCAAGTCTTCCTCTCAAGTCCCACAAACGCATGATCATGATCCTTATTTGGTCCACCATGTCATGCACATGCAAATCTTTTAAATCTTTCACTTTATTGTTGAAACTTTCTGCCAAGTTGTTATTGATGTGATCACATTTTATTGCAGTATTAAAACCTGATCTGTACCACAACGAGAATGGTATGTGTTCAACCAGGAAGCAAATTCATTGTCAAGCACAAGCTGCCATGATCTTACTAAGGTGGTAGGAATGTGTCTCGTGCTCTGTAAGCTCTTGCCGCTGGCCACATGCGCCCAAATTCATCTCCTCTAAATTTTTTTATCAGATTCATCCACATATGTCCAAAGCACTCTCTCCGCTCAAAGCATGGGGGAAAACATTTTTACAGCATTTTCCATCCCTTTACATGCATCCGTGTGGATGGCCAAAGGTGAACCGGCCCTATGCATCTTTTCGGTTGCATCATGAACCATGTCCAGCTTGCCTCTGTCTCCGATTGAAACAGTCCAATTGCAATTGGGAACATCCGAGTTGTGTCCATCCAAAGCATTGCATGCAGCCAACCGACCATTCCACTTGCCAGTCAAAAAGAAGAGTCTATGCTCAAATATGGACGACGTCCTGCTTTGAATCCATCTATGCAAGGCTTCAAACACATAAAAAACTTGCTGAAGTAAACACTGCCATCCTCTGTAACCTCTGTATCTATCTCCACCACACTTCCAGGTGACCTCTTCTCCACCTCAGCTTAAAGCTATACAACATCCTAAATGTATTTGCCCAGTCACCATACAATGATTTCATTGCCCTTTGTTTTGCCTTCCAAACTGTGGTATATTTCAGTTTGATGGGGTACAGCTTCTCCAAGTCCACTTTAAGCCTTTTTGCAGTAGTGTTTGGAGTTTTTGCTAAAATAGGAGTAATCTTCTCTGTAATCCATAGCTGGTTTGTCATATTTGAAACTCTCTCGTGAAGTGGTCATACATGTATGCTGGTTTGGTATTTGATTTACCCCGATCGTACTGCCATCAGGTTGTAGTCTGGCAGATATGTACCATTTGCATGGATTTCCACCACCATCATGGCCTTTGCACCTAGCATAAAATTTCTTCCTATCAGTCCACATAGTCTTGGCATCAAATCTTTTTTCACTGCATAGGTCCTAAAAGACATCCTAAACTCATTCATATTTGGCCACAACTTTCCAACCTCAACAACAGGGTTCTCTTTGTCATACAAATAGACCAACTCATTGTCATTTGCATCATCCACATCATCTGCAGCCTGTCTCATCAGGTCTTCTTCATCCTCATTTCCACGGCCTGCATTTGTGTTACCATGTGCAGGCAAAGAACTGTCATCCTCAGTTGCATGGCCTTCATCTCTGTCATCAACTGGAATGCCAAACATTTTGGCCATTTCAATGTCAGATATTGGTGCAATGACTAAATCTGTTTTTTCATTCAACTCTACTACATTCCAGTCAACAACAATCTTTTGAGCACCATGGTTTCCGTCCTCTGCATCTGCATCAGCCCCTGTATCTTCAGCTAGTACTGTCGGTTCAGTGAACAATGCCAACATCTGCCCCCTCCTTTGTGAAGCCCACTCATCATCTTGCATCTGTGCAGCCATCTTTGATGGCACATAACCTACTCTGGAATTTGTTTGTAGATCAATAAGCTCTGCATGAAAACTTACTTGATTGCTTTCCCACCCTTCTTGACGATCAATTTCAGCAACCATGGATTCTCCATCTTCAATTCTCACATATTCACCCTTATAGTTGTCAAACCGTAGCACAGACACCTCTTGTTCTCGGACCCCAAACAATCTTCTCCCCTATCTTCTCCACCAAATTGCGCACGGCCTCCTCCTCCTTTCCCTCCAATTCCTGCGGATCAACATCTTCAAGATCAAGGGCCAACCTCACGGTGCTATTTGCAATGTCTTGGACGCTTCCATCACTCAGCTTGGCTTTATAGGGAAAAAATTCGACTGTAATTGCGAATGTGGTGGCAGAATCGGGCGCAGCATCCCCCCTGTCAAAGGTGGGCAGCGGCGCCGTAAGCAATTGACCCCCAAATCGATAACGATAACATCAAAAGAAGGGGCGCATTACCGATTTGAAGCACCGACTCGTCCCTCCATCTGATTCAGCCCGCGCTCCTCTCGATCTGCCCAGATACGCTGATTCTAAATCGGCAACGAAACGGAACATCAAGACAAGATCCAGGGGTATGAGACTAGGGTTTGGCAATTACTCACTTGCAATGGCTCCACCGCCGCTGAGATAGACGCTCCGCCGCCGTCTAGATGAAAAACCAGGCCCGCCGCTGTCGGAGAAGAAGCCCAGGGCGCCGCCGCTCACCGCCGCTCCCAGTTCACCACGCGCGAGTCGAGCGGACCGTTGAGTCATGCGGGACCCACAGTCGTGAATGGTTGACTCTACATGACCGGACCATGGTGGACCCCACTTGTTATAACCCTCACTGTCCTAACCTAATCGCATCCTAACTAAGTGTCGTAACCCGCGTCAGCTGCCTGTCGCACGCGAGCTATTTGAAGCAGAAAAAACGACGCACAGGAGCTATTCGCCCCCCTTCGTTTGCCTTCCTGGCTAGCTTGCGGTATCGTCTGGTTAACGATAACAGAGTTAGTGGAGTATGTAGAAAACATTATGTTTGGGCCAATGGACAGAACTTTGCTTCAAAAAATGTCACCATGCGTACGCGGCAACAGCTAGCTATGCCCAGGGACTGTTATTCCCTTGTCATGCGATCAATCATACCCGCAACTTGGCACATCACACTGTGTCGAGCACCTAGGGCTTGTTCCTTGTTTTGTTTTTTTCCTTTTTTATTTTGCGTTGGTACCTCAGCAGCTGCATCAGTGAAACCTAACGATGGGTCTGTTTGCGCACTTAGTTTGATTCTCTACATTGTATTTTGCTGCAGTTTTGGCCCATTTTTTATAGTCCGCACCGGTTACGGATCTGATGGCTAGAGGGAAAAAATAGCGTTTCACTACTGGAAAAACTGCTGTTGCCGTGCACTGTATCTTTACCGTGTGTTTCCGTACGGCAAATATTTCTTTGCCGTGCGCACGTAGAAAAACGCACGTCTCACGCTTACTACATACATAGATAGACAAACAAATATAGACACATAAAGTGAGCCGCCCACTAGCTATGGTCAGGGCAGATGTTGGTATTGGGGTTAGAGCTATTGTGCTTGTAGATTTTTACCTTCGGGTTGAATGCATTGATCTTGAACTCCATAATGCATTGATCTTGAACTCCAGGAAATCATCGCGCTTCAGATCGTACTTGAAGATGATCGTCGGCCAGTTCCTCCCTAGCACCACCTGCGTGCCATGATAAGCGACCTGCACCCACTCGTTGCACCACCGACATGCAAAGGTGACCACACTGTGTGACAAAGGGATCTTTGTTCAGTCTGCCAAGCCACCATGACACACCAGTGTAACGATGAGCATATGCAAGTCGGTCACGTCCGGTTAGACGTAGCACCGGCGGGGAGGAGGGGGAGGGCCCTTGGCAGGTGAACAAGCTTCGGACTTTTCCTTACGGTTGGCGGTGGTAGCGCAGCAGCCTGGATCCTTCCCGGCACTACCGGCTTGAGTGCCTGAATCCACCGATTGAGCGTGAGCTTGTCCTGGTCAACAGATGGACATACAAGTAAGTGCGCACTCGAAGCCATGGCGTTGCAAAGAACGATCGTAGCAAGGTTGTGCACGATGAAGACATGCATTGCAAAGCTTGGCCAAGCTATATAACGGCTAGATTATGCACATCATTTTTGATAGTCCGCACCGGTTACGGATCTGATAGCTAGAGGGAAAAAATAGCGTTTCACTACTGGAAAAAATACTGTTGCCGTGCACTGTATCTTTGCCGTGTGTTTCCGCACGGCAAAGAATTCTTTGCCGTGCGCACGTAGAAGAACACACGACAAAGAATTTTTTGCCGTGCGCACGTAGAAAAATGCACGGTAAAGATTTTGGCCATGGCAAACACAGACACGAGCGCATGGCAAAGATATAACTCACGACAACGATGGAAGAGAGCGCACGGCAAAGAAAGTTGCACGACAAAGGATCAACACAGCGCACGGAAAAGATAGGCTGCACGACGAAGGCGCTGGCACACGGCAAAGCACAAAAGCATCCCCGTGCAAGCCTTTGCCTAGTATTTTTAACAAACACACGGCAAAACAAGTCTTTGCCTAGTGTAAGCGCACGACAAAGATGTAAAAACTGGATTTCTTCTCGGCTCAAAAGGTGTGGCGTGGTATAGTTATCAACAAACGAACACTTAGCTCAGTGGCAAGGTTGCACGCTTTTCCTACTCTGTGTCCTAGGTTCAAATCACATACCGACCAGTTTGGAGCTTTTTTTTAGATAAAACATATTTGGAACACGGCAAAGAAACGACCTTTGCCGTGCGATCTTTTCCGTGTGGCATTGCACGGCAAAGCCTTTACCGTGCATATAGGGCCTTTGCCGTGCAAATAGTTGCACGGCAAAGACAGTTTTTTCCGTAGTGTTTGGTTATGTGGTACAACTGGCTTACGGTTACCAATACAAACTTGGTGATGTTACGCTCTAACGGCTACGATCATACATACCACACAGAACACTGATTTTGGCAACAACCATCAGATTAGTAAGCAGGTTTCATATACACTTGCGTCAACAATCAGAAGTTCAGACGAGCACCTTGGATCAAAAGCTACCCAAGGCCTTGAAAGCCCCGAGAGAAACTATGGTATAACCCTGATCAAAATTCCACCACGTCCGCATGCATGTTCATCATGGTCTCACGCTTACTACATACATAGATAGACAAACAAATATAGACACATAAAGTGAGCCGCCCACTAGCTATGGTCACGGCAGATGTTGGTATTGGGGTTAGAGCTATTGTGCTTGTAGATTTTTACCTTCGGGTTGAATGCATTGATCTTGAACTCCAGAATGCATTGATCTTGAACTCCAGGAAATCATCGCGCTTCAGGTCGTACTTGAAGATGACCGTCGGCCAGTTCCTCCCTAGCACCACCTGCGTGCCATGATAAGCGACCTGCACCCACTCGTTGCACCACCGACATGCGAAGATGACCACACTGTGTGACAAAGGGATCTTTGTTCAGTCTGCCAAGCTAGCCCGACACACCAGTGTAACGACGAGCATATGCAAGTCGGTCACGTCCGGTTAGACGTAGCACCGGAGGGGAGGACGGGGGAGTGCCCTTGGCAGGTGAACAAGCTTCGTACTTTTCCTTACGGTTGGCGGTGGTAGCACAGTAGCCTGGATCCTTCCCGGCACTACCGGCTTGAGTGCCTGAATCCACCGATTGAGCGTGAGCTTATCCTGGTCAACAGATGGACATACAAGTAAGTGCACACTCGAAGCCATGGCGTTGCAAAGAACGATCGTAGCAAGGTTGTGCACGATGAAGACATGCATTGCAAATCTTGGCCAAGCTCTACAACGGCTAGATTATGCACATCATTTTTGATAGTCCGCAGCGGTTACGGATCTGATAGCTAGAGGGAAAAAAATAGCGTTTCACTACTGGAAAAACTGCTGTTGCCGTGCACTGTATCTTTGACGTGTGTTTCCGCACGGTGCGCACGTAGAAGAACACACGGCAAAGAATTTTTTGCCGTGCGCACGTAGAAAAACGCACGGTAAAGATTTTGGCCATGGCAAACACAGACACGAGCGCATGGCAAAGATATAACTCACCACAATGATGGAAGAGAGCGCACGGCAAAGAAAGTTGCACGACAAAGGATCAACACAGCGCACGGAAAAGATAGGCTGCACGACAAAGGCGCTGGCACACGGCAAAGCACAAAAGCATCGCCGTGCAAGCTTTTGCCTAGTATTTTTAACAAACGCACGGCAAAACAAGTCTTTGCCTAGTGTAAGCGTACGACAAAGATGTAAAAACTGGATTTCTTCTCGGCTCAAAAGGTGTGGCGTGGTATAGTTATCAACAAACGAACACTTAGCTCAGTGGCAAGGTTGCACGCTTTCCCTACTCTGCGTCCTAGGTTCAAATCACATACCGACCAGTTTGGAGCTTTTTTTAGATAAAACAAATTTGCCACACGCCAAAGAAACGACCTTTGCCGTGCGGCGTCGCACGGCAAAGCCTTTGCCGTGCGATCTTTGCCGTGTGGCATCGCACGGCAAAGCCTTTACCGTGCATATAGGGCCTTTGCCGTGCAAATAGTTGCACGGCAAAGACAGTTTTTTCCGTAGTGTTTGGTTATGTGGTACAACTGGCTTATGGTTACCAGTACAAACTTGGTGATGTTACGCTCTAACGGCTACGATCATACATACCACACAGAACACTGATTTTGGCAACAACCATCAGATTAGTAAGCAGGTTTCATATACACTTGCGTCAACAATCAGAAGTTCAGACGAACACCTTGGATCAAAAGCTACCCGAGGCCTTGAAAGCACCGAGAGAAACTATGGTATAACCCTGATCAAAATTCCACCACGTCCGCATGCATGTTCATCATGGTCTCACGCTTACTACATACATAGATAGACAAACAAATATAGACACATAAAGTGAGCCGCCCACTAGCTATGGTCACGGCAGATGTTGGTATTGGGGTTAGAGGTATTGTGCTTGTAGATTTTTACCTTCGGGTTGAATGCATTGATCTTGAACTCCAGAATGCATTGATCTTGAACTCCAGGAAATCATTGCGCTTCAGGTCGTACTTGAAGATGACCGTCGGCCAGTTCCTCCCTAGCACCACCTGCGTGCCATGATAAGCGACCTGCACCCACTCGTTGCACCACCGACATGCGAAGATGACCACACTGTGTGACAAAGGGATCTTTGTTCAGTCTGCCAAGCCACCATGACACACCAGTGTAACGACGAGCATATGCAAGTCGGTCACGTCCGGTTAGACGTAGCACCGGCGGGGAGGAGGGGGAGGGCCCTTGGCAGGTGAACAAGCTTCGGACTTTTCCTTACGGTTGGCGGTGGTAGCGCAGCAGCCTGGATCCTTCCCGGCACTACCGGCTTGAGTGCCTGAATCCACCGATTGAGCGTGAGCTTGTCCTGGTCAACAGATGGACATACAAGTAAGTGCACACTCGAAGCCATGGCGTTGCAAAGAACGATCGTAGCAAGGTTGTGCACGATGAAGACATGCATTGCAAAGCTTGGCCAAGCTCTATAACGGCTTGATTATGCACATCATTTTTGATAGTCCGCACCGGTTATGGATCTGATAGCTAGAGGGAAAAAATAGCGTTTCACTACTGGAAAATCTGCTGTTGCCGTGCACTGTATCTTTGTCGTGTGTTTCCGCACGGCAAAGATTTCACACGGCAAAGAATTTTTTGCCGTGCGCACGTAGAAAAACAAGCGGTAAAGATTTTGGCCATGGAAAACACAGACACGAGCGCATGGCAAAGATATAACTCACGACAACGATGGAAGAGAGCGCACGGCAAAGAAAGTTGCACGACAAAGGATCAACACAGCGCACGGAAAAGATAGGCTGCACGACAAAGATGCTGGCACACGGCAAAGCACAAAAGCATCTCCGTTCAAGCCTTTGCCTAGTATTTTTAATAAACGCACGGCAAAACAAGTCTTTTCCTAGTGTAAGCGCACGACAAAGATGTAAAAACTGGATTTCTTCTCGGCTCAAAAGGTGAGGCGTGGTATAGTTATCAATAAAACGAACACTTAGCTCAGTGGCAAGGTTGTACGCTTTCCCTACTCTGCGTCCTAGGTTCAAATCACGTACCGACCAGTTTGGAGCTTTTTTTTAGATAAAACATATTTGGCACACAGCAAAGAAACGACCTTTTCCGTGTGGCATCGCACGGCAAATCCTTTACCGTGCATATAGGGCCTTTGCCGTGCAAATAGTTGCACGGCAAAGACAGTTTTTTCCGTAGTGTTTGGTTATGTGGTACAACTGGCTTATGGTTACCAGTACAAACTTGGTGATGTTACGCTCTAACGGCTACGATCATACATACCACACAGAACACTGATTTTGGCAACAACCATCAGATTAGTAAGCAGGTTTCATACGCACTTGCGTCAACAATCAGAAGTTCAGACGAACACCTTGGATCAAAAGCTACCCGAGGCCTTGAAAGCCCCGAGAGAAACTATGGTATAACCCTGATCAAAATTCCACCACGTCTGCATGCATGTTCATCATGGTCTCACGCTTACTACATACATAGATAGACAAACAAATATAGACACATAAAGTGAGCCTCCCACTAGCTATGGTCACGGCAGATGTTGGTATTGGGGTTAGAGCTATTGAGCTTGTAGATTTTTACCTTCGGGTTGAATGCATTGATCTTGAACTCCAGAATGCATTGATCTTGAACTCCAGGAAATCATCGCGCTTCAGGTCGTTGATGACCCACAAGTATAGGGGGTGTATCGTAGTATCTTCGATAAGTAAGAATGTCGATCCCAACGAGGAGCAGAAGGTGTTGACAAGCAGTTTCGATGAAGGATTCACTGTAAATGCTCACAGACAAGTATTCAGGGGGTTTTGATGTAACAGGTGAATAAAGTACGAGTAAGTAAAGTGCGAGAGTAACAATTGCAGCGTGTGGCCCAATCCTTTTTAGCACAAAGGACAAGCCGGTTTGTTTACTTATAATGACCAAGCGTTCTCGAGGACACACGGGATTTTAGTCTAGTGCTTTCGCTACATACGGCTAAATAATCTTCATTGTTATGATAAGTGTTGTGTGGGTGAACCTATGCTAATGTACCGCCCTTCCTAGGACTAATACATACTTGTGATTATACCCCTTGCAAGCATCCGCAACTACAAGAAAGTAATTAAGAATAAATCTAACCACAGCCTTAAACTCTGAGATCCTGCTATCCCTCCTGCATCGATATACCAACGGGGGTTTAGGTTTCTGTCACTCCGGCAACCCCGCAATTGGCAAACGAGTACAAGATGCATTCCCCTAGGCCCATGAAGGTGAAGTGTCGTGTAGTCGACGTTCACACGACACCACTAGAAGAATGACACCACAACTTAAATATCATACCATTGAATATTACTCAACCATAGTTCACTACTAACAGTTAGACTTCACCCATGTCCTCAAGAACTAAACGAACTACTCACGAGACATCATATGGAACATGATCAGAGGTGATATGATGATGAATAACAATCTGAACATAAACCTTGGCTCAATGGTTTCACTCAATAGCATCAACAACAAGTAGAAATCGATACCGGGAGAGTTTCCCCTATCAAACAATCAAGATCAAACCCAAATTGCTACGGCGGTGACGATGTCCAGCGGTGGAGACGGCGGTGATGATGGTGAAGATGATGATGATGGTGATGGAGATGATGTCTAGCTCGATGACGGTGACGATGGCGTCGATTTCCCCCTCCGGGAGGGAATTTCCCCGGCGGATTCCTGCCCGCCGGAGAGCTCTTTTCTCTCTGGTGTTCTCCGCCCCGCAGAGGCGGCTGTGGCTCTTTGCGACGTACCCTCTGTGGCTTAGGTTTTCGGGACGAAGGGTTTCGCGAAGAAAAGGAGGCGAAAGGGGCTGTGGGGCCCCCACACCACAAGGTGGCGCGGCCAGGCCATGGGCCGCGCCGGCCTGTGGTCTGGCCCCACCTTGGGCCTTCTCAGCTTCTCCTTCTGGCTTCATTCGTCATCTTGAAAAATAGGATTTTTGGTATAATTTCCTTCCACAGTTGATCTTCCGAAATATTGCGTTCTGACGGTGCTTTTTCCAGCAGAATCCTGGCTCCGGTGCTTGATCCTCCAATAATGATGAAACATGCAAAATAGATGAAATAACATAAGTATTGTGTCCCAACATGAAATATATCAATGAATAACAGCAAATTATGATATAAAATAGTGATGCAAATTGGACGTATCAGTCGTACTTGAAGATGACCGTCGGCCAGTTCCTCCCTAGCACCACCTGCGTGCCATGATAAGCGACCTGCACCCACTCGTTGCACCACCGACATGCGAAGATGACCACACTGTGTGACAAAGGGATCTTTGTTCAGTCCGCCAAGCCAGCCCGACACACCGAGTGTAACGACGAGCATATGCAAGTCGGTCACGTCCGGTTAGACGTAGCACCGGCGGGGAGGAGGGGAGGGCCCTTGGCAGGTGAACAAGCTTCGGACTTTTCCTTACGGTTGGCGGTGGTAGCGCAGCAGCCTGGATCCTTCCCGGCACTACCGGCTTGAGTGCCTGAATCCACCGATTGAGCGTGAGCTTGTCCTGGTCAACAGATGGACATACAAGTAAGTGCACACTCGAAGCCATGGCGTTGCAAAGAACGATCGTAGCAAGGTTGTGCACGATGAAGACATGCATTGCAAAGCTTGGCCAAGCTCTGTAACGGCTAGATTATGCACATCATTGCTATGATTGTGCTCTGCAATGTCATGGATATGACAACACTGAACAAATTACATATTTCCTAATCGGGAGCATGCACCGATGTAACACGCATAGAAAGTACGATCCCAAATTGGGAAAGTTGATACCAACTCTAATCAAACCTTATCCGTGCGAATCTACAACACATAAAGTATATATAATTGGAAAGAAGCAATTACAAGGCCGTACAGATGCTAGAGAGGAAAAATATACCCGTCAATTACCTCTCGAAAAAACTCTAACTGCACATCCAGTCTAGAAGATCGAGGACTTACAGTGGAGTAATCCGTTGTTGTTCCCGCTGATGATGACCCATGATCGTGCGATGAAGCTCCAGGAGTCGTGGATGGAAGCCGACGCAGCAGGGATAGTGGCGGCGCCCGCCAGCGGAAAGATCCCCTCCATCTTGGCAAGGGTGGGCCCAACGACTGCAAAACGAGGCCCAACATCCTGCCCCAAAATGAGGCCCAGCACCCTGCCGCAAACGGACTGCAGGGTCGTTTGCGTCTGCGTGAGCCCCATTTCGGGCGCTTAAATGTGCTCGGTTTACGGTGCCCATGGACCGTGCATGTGTCCACGCACATCCTCCGGAATAACACACTAGCCCACACGTCAACAGCCGAGGAAGGCGAGGAGGCGTGGGCCCTTGTGCATGCGCACATAGGTCCTCTTAAATGGAGACCATCGGTCTCTTTTATCCTCACTAGACTCTCCATGCCCCACATAAACCCTAGCCCCGAGGTCCTAAGCCCTAGTTCCCAAACCATGGAGAAGAAGCTAGGCGGCTGGTTCCGCCTAGGCTACAACAACCACGAGGCCCATACCATGGCAATGGTGGCCGCCATAGAACATGTGCGCCCGGTGGAAGGCCACCTCCAACTGGACGGACACGGCGCCCTCCTCGGCTTTCGCGCTCCAAGACGCGGGTCAACATCAACACGACGACGACCCACCTTTACGCTGACCTTGGGGTGCCCCTCCCATGGTCGGATGTGCACCTACCGCACGGGTGGCACCTAAACCAGGTGTGGGTGTCGGTGTCGGGGATCCCTAGGAGATGCCTCACGCGCCGCTGTGCCCACCTCCCGCCGGGTCCTCGAAGGATCCGGCGTATGTCGTCGAGTCCCCAGTGTGCGGGCGGTGGTTCGAGGCCAAGCACGATGCTTGGTGGGAGATAGTCGAGGTCCACCTCGAAGCCCTCACCGCTACAACCACCACGACAGGCGCCTCCGCCATCAGCGTCCGTGAAGGAGGATGACGAGGGGGTACAACTTTCCCAGGCTGGACGCAGTCCGCGGCGACTGGTCCCAGTACTTGGGGCATACAACCAATACGTCAAGCCTCGCTCGTGGCTTCTAGGAGGTAGCTACCACCAGGCGGCGGCAATGGACCAGCTTGAAGATGATGACGACCTTGACTACCAGCCAATGGAGGAGGACACCACGGAGCTAACGGGGGAGGTGTCCTTCGCGTGCGTGGAGGCCATCTCCTTGGCGGAGGAACGCGCTAAGTGGCCCCTCATCGACGAGGTCGTCCGGGCCTCCTAGGAGGCCGTGTCGGCTCCACCGCTAGCAGTGGAGTATCTGCCTCAGCCTCCTCTGGCGGCCAATGTGTGGCCACAGCCGCACGTGTTCATCGACTTGCAGCGACGAGGACTAGGATGCAGCCAACAAGCATCCCCGTAGTTGGGATTATCCAATATTTTATCTTATTGCTTTTTTTTCACGAAAAACCGGGGGCTTTCGGGCCCCAAATATGTGTAAATTAAGTTATCTTTATTTTCGTGACCACTTTTTTGCGGATTTGATCCCGTTGGGTCTGCCTCCGGCCACATATGTACCACAACCTATTTCATGTCCGTGGGCCACCGCATCCGGACCCAAACGGACCGAAATAGATATGTTATGCGGGGGTGTTGGAGATGGCCTAAATACAGACTAAAATTAGTTTATAAACACACCACATTGCGTGAATATTAGTTATCACTATTTTGAGTATATATCTAAATGCATTACATGTATTGATGCTTTTAAATCCGCGATAAACTAATATAGAAGAGAGGGGTAAAGATTTGGTGTACATGGATACCAGCCCCATTTTTAAAAAAAAATCTATATATTTTCGAGTTTCAGAAAATTCCGGAAAAAAATTCTACATATAGACAATGTTGTATCCCACAAACGTGGAAACCATCAATTAAAAAAATTATATTCTGAAATACACAAAAAATATCAAAAGTGTAGATCTGAATAGTACGTTTTTAAATCTCCAAAACATATCAGGTTTTGTCATTTTTTTTCTAGCAGAAAGTAAAAAAGGAATTTCATGTTGAAATGTTGCATGATTGTGAGATGTATCACTACCAATATCTAGAATTATTTTCAGCCTTTATAATAACTTATTAAAATATTTATGAATTTTTTAAATTGGTGCTAGAAAAACCATTGGGTTAGGTGGTTTGCCACGTGCAAACAGTTTTCCATGTGCAAACACAAGCCCTTGAGGGGTCTTGTATCCTAGATACGAGTCTTATCAACATCTTCCCTTAGGGCATCTCCAACCGCGCGATCCAAACCGCGCCCGCGCGTCCGTTTGGATCGAGCCGGACAAAAACGCGGCCCAGCGCGCGGACCTATCCCTAAAACGGATGGCCGCGGCGTCCGGGACGACCCAAACCCGGCCCAAATCTGGGACGAGTTTGCGTGGCCGCGGACGCCGGATGCTGGTCGCTCGCGTCCTCCCCTTGTCCGCCCCTGGCCCGCCTGTCTGTCTCCCAAAACACACCCAGTCCACTCCACTCCCAAAACCTAGAGATGGCCGACGAAGCGACTGCCGCCGCCACCGCCACCATCGGAGAGCTCGCGGCCGTTGCCGCTCCTCCCTTGGCGGAGGCTCCTCAACTGGACGCTCCGGTGGTCGTGGAGCCCGGGCCGGCGACCAAGAAGGCGAAGCCCGACCTCACCGCGGAGCAGAGGAAGATCGAGAGCAAGAAGAGGGCCGACCGCCGCAGGGCGCTCGACCAAAGAAAGAGGGATATCGCTGCCGCGGAGGAGCGGCAGCGGGCGGCGGAGCAGCTTCTCCAACTCAAGACGGAGGCCAAGGCGGACGTCTTCCAAGAGCATGCCATGCTCTTTTATGGCCACCAAGCGCTCGCTCAGCACTTGATCCTCCCTGCCGCCGGCACGGCCTCGGGGGGGAGCTCGTCCTCGTCCGTGACCCGGCCCCTTCCTCCAAGGTCAACATCCCAGCCGGTAGCCCCGTTTGGGTACACGCCCGGCGCGCACGAATTGGGGTCGCAGTCGGCGCGGTACGCGTACCCGTCACGGGATGGGTCGCCGGAGGTGGGCGAGTCGTTCACGGGGCCGTCTCCTTCGTCCATTGACCTGAACCGTGCGCCGGCGAACTCCAAAGGCCCCAAGAACATGGGAGCAGCAGCGATGGCCGGCGCACGGAACCTGCTCGACGATTTGTCCACCGTGCAGGCCCCTCCGGTGTACACGCAGCCACTGCCGACCACCATGCCCTCTGCTTCGACCAAGCAGGCTCCCCAGCCGCCTGCCGTTGACACACATCAGGACAGCACTGCCTGTCCCGGCAGCATTAACATCGAGGAGGAGCCGTTGTTCGCTCAGGAGTTGACGCAAGCCGCAGCTGCACAAGCTCGAGCTCGCCGCGTAAGCAAACGAACCAGCAACTACACGGAGAAGGAGGACAAGGTGCTGGTCGAAGGATGGCTGATCATCGGGCAAGATGCATTGACGGGTGCCGAGCAGAAGGGGACCGCATTCTGGCGCCGGATCTATGAATACTTTCATGAGCATCGCAAATACGGACAGGATCCATTTGAGAGCGACCGCAGCGAAATATTGCTCCAAAAGAGGTGGGGAACAATTCAAACGGAATGCAACAAATTCCAGGCGGCGTATGATCACGCGAAGCGGCTCCCCGTTAGCGGCATGGGCATGAAGGACTTGGTATGATTCTTAACCTCAACTCGTTCATTCGGTGTTTGCACATATGTTTATCGTTCTTGTCTCGCTTTGCTCTAGGCGTGGCAAGCTTTGGATTGGTACAAATCGGTCAATGGAGAAAAGACCTTTGCCTTCCCTCATTGTTGGAAGATACTCCATGGCACCCCCAAGTTCCAGGAGGGGTACGAGGGGTACATGGCGACCTTGACTGGCAACAAGACCGCCAAAGATCCAACGGTCATTGACCTTGATGGTGGCCAGCCTTGCGGTAGCTCCGCTTCCCGTGCAAGTCGTCCTCGCGGCCACAAGGCAACCAAAGCCGACTTGAAGCGTGATGCCTCGTCCATGTTATTGTTTGGCACTTTGAAGGAGCTGCATGCCGATAGAGAGGTGTCCACGGACAAGAGGGATGAGAGAAGGCGCCGGGAGAAAGAGGAGGACAGGAAGAACTACTTCGATGTCCAAAAGAAGAAGCTTGAGATAGAAGAGGTCAAGGCCAAGATCAAAGCTAGAGAAATTGAGCTCAAAGAGAGAGAAATTGAGCTCACAACGATCGGCAAGGGCCCAAGAGGTGGAGTTGAAGGCGAAGGAAGTTGAGCTCAAACGCCAAGCCGAGGACAACCTGATCATGAACGCCGACTTGACCAACATGAGCGAGGCGAAGAGAGCTTGGTTCGAGAAGAGGCGTAAGGAGATCCTAGAGCGTCCAAATTGAGTTGACAATCTCAATTTGTAATTTTTATATTTGTTCGAACTATGGCACATTTTATTTCTTCATCATGCAACATTTTATTTGATATTGTTTTATGCTATTTGATATTATTCTATGATTGTTAGATATTATTTCTATATTTGTTACATACTATTTATAACTATGTGTGGCTAGATGGCCTATTTCCAAAAGAAATAGGCCAAATGGCCAAATGGGTGGCCGCTGCGTTGGGCGCAGCGTGCGACCCAAACGGACACGCGGACGCGGGGCGCTGTCCGCGTGTCCGGCCGGCCACGCAAACGGCCCAAAACGGACGGCCCAGCGCGTCCGTTTGGGTCGGCCGGTTGGAGATGCCCTTATGGAAAAGTGGCTCTAGAGATTGTATGGGCCTGACGGTGACCTATGGGCAGACATCATTTGGGGGAAGTACCTTAGAGCTAGGGATATGTGGGTTGACACCCATAGGCCACGGCTCTCAGTTCTGGAACTCGCTACAGAAGGTCAAACAGGTGATTCGCTTAGGGGCTAAACACCTGGTTGGCAACGGGGCGTCTACCAAGTTCTAGCGCTTTTCAGTATAGATTCCCTAAACTCTTCGCCATTGCGACGGTCAAGGAGGCCTCTGTGGCTAGCCTCCATGACTATTCCGGGAGGCACATTTCGTTTCGTCGTGCGCTCGGCCCTGGGGAAAGGGTGGAATGGGTTAATCTCATGAGGGAGATCGAAACCTTTCACCCTACGGTGGGTCCAGATAGGATGTCCTAGGCCCTTGAGCCTTCGGGGAGGTTCATGGTGTGCTCTCTACACCTTAAGCTTTGTGAGGGCACACCATCCAAATTCTTTAGGGCTATCTGGGCAGTTAGCAATCCGCTTACGGATCGGCATCTTCCTTTGGCAGCTGGCGCGTAAGTGCCCTTCCAACTAATGCTAATATTAGGCAGCGTCAAGGCCCCTCCACGGGTAGATGTGCCCTTTGTGGAGAGATCAAGGACAAAAATCACATTTTTTTTAAAGTGTGGTCTGGCTAAATTCTTGTGGAGAGTTGTTAGAAAACTGTTATCCTACTCCTATAACCCCTCCTGCTTCGCTGATGTGTTTAGACTCTTTCAGGACTAGTCTGGTCAAATGAAGTGCCTCCTAGGGATCTGTTGTGTGGCCCTTTGTTGGAATTTGTGGAATCTTAGGAATAAGTTCACAATTAAGGGAATTTTTCCAACACAACCGGTTGATTGCCTGTACAAACAGTCTATGTATCTTCAGGTGTGGAAGCGAGTGGCTAGACGAACGGACTGGGTTGGATCTAAAAGGCGATTGAGAAGATTCGAGCGCTCATGCTAAGATGCGGGACAACTTAGAGGATGTTCCGGCTTGAGTCGCCTTCACGTCTTTATCTAGCTTGTGTTGTGTTTAGAGCAATTCCAATAGTGTAGCCAGCTGCTGGCTATAAGCCAATTGCCATGTCATCTATAGCCAACTTAGAGCCAACATATACAATAGTGAGCTATAAAAATGTAGTATTTTATTAATGTATGGCCCACCTTTCACTCTCACAAAGTGCTTAGGAGCACGTGCTAGAGCTGGTTCTTGCATAAGAGCCCACTCTTCTTCTCTCTCCTCCTCTCTCTCCTCCAACTAAGCAATAATATACTATTTTAATCCTTATAGCCAGCTGACTAGAACTTATTGTACTTGCTCTTATGGTGCTTGTATGACCCACTATGTATGCTTGTCCAGCCTTCGTGCTGATGGTTATGTTGTTGTGTGAGTTTGTGCGACTTTGTTGTGTGAAACTTTATTGGTCTATAGGCTTTACTAATTTAAAGCCGAGCTCTGCTTGAGCAGTTGAGCCATTTGTCTAAGAGAGTACTCGAGCTCAGAAGTCAAATGCATTTTCCGAGAACCGAGGGACTAGTTAGGAATCTATGGCACTGAACATATTCGTGTGAAGTAATCTTTCACGCGTACGAGAAGACAAGGTAGCCGTAAAAAACAAAACAAAATGAGCATTCATATCCACCGTCCTACTCCTAGATCGAGGAAAGAGTTTTTTCAATAGAAAATACCGACGAGTTGGATCCAAGTTTTGCACTCCGTCTTCGGGCATTTGACTGCTGATGATGATTGCGCGCGAAAACAACTGTCGTTTCAGCGACAGAGTTCAGATTTTGGGCTTCTCTTCTTGTGAATTTCCCACACAAGACAAATGCTTGAGACGACCGATGGTGCACACGTATGGCGCAAGGGACGGTGACTAGGGCAATCATGCGACGACTGATTAATCAATCCCGTTGGTTGCAATGTCCAAATCCTAGAGGCGCTATTGCTTTAGAGCGGGCGAAATCGCATTACCTTGACACGGGTAGGAACAGACGCAACAGGCCAGGCACTGAACGAAGTGTGACGGAAACCGGCGTGGACCGACGGAGCGGCCGCACACGTGCCGTCCGTGTGGCCGCGTCAGGACACTGAGGTAGGAAAATCGGGCGCCGACTTCTGCCACATTATATTTCTTTTACAATCCATTTTTCTGACACGTTGGATTTAGAGGCCACCGCTCCTCGGTGCGCGCTCCCAATCGAAGTTATTGTTGGACGGTATGTTTTTGTTAAATAAAGAAAGCCTGTGGCTGGAGCGATGCTTTCATATCTAAAAATTGTTGACGGCAGCGCACCACTGCTGTCCAAGCGGGAGAGCTTGAGAACGTGATGCTGGCGGAAGAAGGTGTCCCATAACGTGGCGTTCTCCAGATCCCAGTACGGGTTCGCCCGCTGCTCCGCCATGAGCTCAGGCGTAGAAGTGTTGGTCCATCGTGACGGCGCTAGCGTTGCCGCGCGGCTCCGGCGGGATTCCTATCCCGCCCGCATTGAGCCGCTAATAACCAGGCGCGCACATGTTCGGTGGGCCATGTGCCCCACCTCGTACGTCATTGTCCTTTTTTAGGGTGTGGCGGTCGAAGCCGTTCGCAACAGCATTGTCCCCCTCGTAGCGCTCGTCCTTCACTTGCTGGCTAGGGTGTGGCGGTGCTAGGATTTCTGCTAGGGGCTAGAGCTTCTGCCGAGGTGAGAGTGATGGGGTGTGGAACCGTCGGGAGGCCTGATGTCAACACCCGGATTTTTAAGTCCAGATGCCTATTATGCCGTACATCGCAATCCCAGGAATAATGTTTTTGCGAGACATAATAGTAAGTAGCATAGAGTCATCATTTATTACAACACATATTGTCTTACAACCATAGATCACATGATCCAATATTACACGAATATAATGTTCAACATCACAAATAGTAGCGGAAGCGAAGTAGTAGTGGACGATCTATTTCACAGGCAACGCTTGACGTTAGAAGACGATCCTAGTTATCGTAGACGTCCTGTTGTCCGTCATCCCGATACTGGTGCTCTCCTTCATAGTCTGGCATTTGAATAGCCAGGGCAAAGCCATGAGTACTTGTAAAGTACTCGCAAACTAACTCTAAGATAAATACTCATTAAGTGTAAGGAGGTGCTAAGCTCTAGGTTTATTTACATAAAGCCAAGTTTTAGTTTCATAAATCTTTGGTAAAACCTAAATCATGTGCTAGACTAACTCAAGTGGGAACATTAGTGTCATTCCCACAACTCATTATGGATCACCATAATGTCACCTTTCAAACCACCATTCATTTCTAGAACCAAAACATTTTAAGGATAACGGAGATAGTATGGCCTTTCCAATCGTCCGTAACCGTGGACACGGCTATTCGAATAGGTTTAACACTCGCAGAGGTTGTACTCTTGTGCCACAACTTTTGATTACATCCGTCGAGGGTAACCTCGAATCATCGTAACACCGTACGCGGATCATCAATCGAAACCTTTCACTTATATATGCTAGTATGAGCACCTCTCCCCATGAGCTTGGCCTCCCGGTGAAAACCGCAGTCAACCCGGGAACTGCACAGGGCTTGGGCCGTACATTCACCTCATCTCAACATCAATCCACAAGTAACGGAGGCAGCCGCAGCGTAACCCCTATGATGTTTGTTCAGAGGGAACCCATACTAAAATACACAAGTTTCTAGTTAAGCCCTACCCATAATCAGGTATTGTGGGGGTACTTGTAGAATTGGAAGGGTATCGCATTCAAACTCAATCATCTATTTTGTAAAAAAATCACCATCTTCTCTTGGTCATATTCACCTTCAAAAATCTTTCACTTCAGTTCATTTCACAAATGTTCCCATCTAGAGTAGTCAATTTTAGTTCTTAGCAATAGCAACTAGTCATGAGGGGGTGCTATCTAGCTTTATTTGCTTAGGCTAACTTTGATGCTCTTGTTCTATTCTAGACAAGTGAATCATAAATCAAAATGGTACTTTGAGATAAATAAGCAAAAGTAAATGTAAGTAAAAAACATGGGATAGGTAATACATAGAAGTAAAGTGTGATGGTGCCTTTGCTCTTGTAGAGCTAAGCACTTGTGTTTAGCAAGGGTTAGCTTGCCTTGAGCTGGGTAGTTATCGAAGTTCTCTTCTTCTTCCTGAGAGTAGCCCTCCTCTTCTTGGTATTCCTCGTTACTAGCGTCTATATACGAATACGAGGTATAAATACTAAACCAAGCTCACATGCTAAACTAGAGGCACTCAAAATAGTTCACACACTAGTCCTATCACCAATCAAACATGGCATGGTGGATTTATTGGATTTGTCTTTATTAGAAAGAAAATAATTTCCTCTCATTATTCCTATTTCTTAGATTTGATATGTAGGTCTTTAAAGAATTCCATTTCTTTGCATTACTTAATATTAAGATTTAATCTCTCCATATAATAATAAGGTATGAAATATAGGTTGACCCCAAAGTCAACATTTCATATCTATTATATGTGAGTTCAATTTAATTGAAGTGTTACACTTCATATAGTTTTTAAAACTTAGCATTTAAATGAATTAAACTCTCTAAGTAATAATTCTCAAGGGTTCATTAGCCTAAGTCATTTCCCCTGGTTATTAGTACTTAGGAGCAAAATTTAAATGAGAGGTAAATCTCACATTAGGGTTGAGTTTGAATTCCACTTCAAAATGCTCTAGAAATGACTACATAGCCATTTTATTTGATCTAGTCCATGATCATACAAACAACAGGGCTATGTTATTGCATAATCAATTTGAGGACATCATTTGTGATTTATTAGAATTGGAATTACTCAAAAATCTATTTTGGTTGAATTTTAAATAAAGTTTGAATGTGCAAAAGTCCCTGTCTTGTCTTTTTTGTCAAATTAAATCTACAACGAAAATGGAGATGGGGCCAGTGGCATTGGATAGATAATTTCATGGGCTTTCCAACGGTATAAAGTTTGCTAGATTTGGTTTGGTAGAATTCAAACTATTCAAATTTTACTAAACATTCAGCAGGACAAATTTGGATAAAGAATAAACTAGATTTGAAATGGTGGGCTTAGGCGGGAAAGGTTATTGGGCCGAAACGAAATTCGGCAGCACTTCACAGCCCAACACGCGGCTGGCGCGCTCGGGCCGCGCTGACAGGGTGGGGGCCACCTGTCGGCGCCTCTTAACTCAGCGAAGCGGTACGCGAAAGAATAGCCGTAGGATTAGAACTAAGATCTACGGCTGGGGAGCGTCGTCGTCACCGACGGGATTCCGACGAGGGCACGGCGGCAGTAGGGGGTCGGGGAGCCTACCAGGCCGATGCAGGACTCAGGCAGTATGCGCGGTGAAGGTGTAGTAGATGGGGAAGAGGTTGGGAGCAGCGGCGGCGCTTGGGGTGGCGCCAATCGTCGACGGTGAGCTGCGTCCCCCGGCGGCTCCGATCTTGAAATTGCTCCTCCTCCGGCGGCAATCGAACGAACTAAGGTGGTGAGGAAGATCAGTGGTGAGAGGGGAGTCGAGTGGTGTGAGAAGAGCTTGCTGGGAGGGCCTCTATTTATAGTGGCGAGGGGTGCCGTGGTGTGCTGCAAGGGCGCGGCCATGGCGTGGCGTTTCCGGCGAGCGAAAGGGCAAGCGAAGGACGGCTATGGCTAGCTGGTGTACGGGAGATGCTCAACCTGTATCGAGACCGAGAAAAGGGTGATGGGAGAGCTCGGGCGCGTGCAATGTCTATCACTGGGCGCGCGGCATCATTTTGGGCTATGGCGACGGCGACGATGCGTGGCGGTGCACGGGCGTCCGTCTAGCGTGTAGAGGGTGCAGAGGCGATGCTCGACGTGGTGATAGGGATGCAGGGCGAGGACGGTAGCGGTCGAGTGCGTGGCGTCCTTGCGCGTCCGGGCGTGATCACCACGCCGGCCGGCACGTCCCGGCAAGGTTTGGACACGGGCGTTCGGGCAGTGCCGTGCAGTGGCGATCGATCCAGTGGTACGGGCGTGATCCTTATGTATCGTGGATGCTCGAGGACATGGAGAAACGACGAGGGAGTGGCCAGGGAGATGGGTGCCAAAGGTGGCCGGCATGGCATTGTTTAGCATGTTCTAGGGTTTCTCCTCCACTTTAATCAGCCATGCAAGTACTGGGCTAGAGGCAGGGGGTGTAGGGGAGGCTGATGATCACTTTGCAAAAGTGGTTTAGGGTCAAAACTGCTGGATAATAGCATGTATCACTTAGTCTAGATGCTGCCTGCCACCTGTTCGACCAAATGGCCGCAAGAAACTTTCTTTCGAATTTTGAAAATCTTTTTGGTGATTCTCATTTATATAAATATTGTGATGTATTGGTGGTGGTGGCACTCAATTTGGAATTGATTTGCAACTTTTCAAAATTTGGGGTGATCTTCTTCTCTCTCTCGGGTTCCCTCTTTGCCCTCTTATTCTGGTCAACCTAGTCAACTTTAGGGAGGGTGGTCAACATCAAAGTTACTCACCTTGACATGGTCTTGGATGACCTGGCTTTAGTTGACCTTGCTTAGTTCAAGATTTGAGAAATACGGAAGGGTAAAGTGGTGAAGAAAATAAATTTGGGTTATGTGACCATTAGCACATGTGTGATGAAATCTTGATCTCTTTTGATTTGATTCTTGATCCAAGGATGCAAAAGGGTTAGTTTATCACCTTGAAGCATTTTAGAAGCAATGGGGCAAGCAAACTTGGCCTTGGTTGAGGATTGGTTATTTTACATAGAGTGTATGAGAGTGAGAGATGGGTTTTTCCCATTTTCTTTATTTCTCCTCTAATTAGGGTTTAGTGATCTTGCTTAGGGTTCACTTAACAATACTTAGTCATACTAACACTCATCATGGCAATTGCACAAAAGAAAATCACTCAAATGCATATGTCTATATGTGGCACTATATGCATAGAAAAAGTTTTTGTTAATTGCAAATTTTGACTTTGGGGAAATTCTCTTTCTTGTTTATTATTGTTGAAACTTGGGATGTTACAAACCCTTCCCCCTTACAAAAGATCTCGTCCCGAGATCTGAGAAAACTAGGTACTAAAGAGATCTGGGTACTCAGTCCTCATAAAGTCTTCTCTCTCCCAAGTGGCTTCTTCTTCGGTGTGGTTACTCCATTGGATCTTCAGAAACTTGATACTTCGAGTACGAGTGGTTCTGAAAGCTTCTTCCAAGATGCGAATAGGTACTTCGCGGTAGGTCAGATCTGAGTTGATATCCACAGCTTGATGGTCGATGTTCTTGAAAACCTCGGTCTTCTCAGGTACTTCTAAACACTTCCGGAGTAGCGAGATGTGAAACACATTGTGTACCGCTGACATTTCTTCCGGTAACTCCAGCTGATAGGATACTTCTCCTCGGCGACTCAGGACCTTGAAGGGTCCGACATATCGGGGTGCGAGCTTTCCCTTAAGCTGGAATCTCTGCATTCCCTTAAGAGGGGACACTTTGAGATATACGAAATCTCCGATCTCGAAGGTCATCTCTCGGCGTCTCTTGTCGGCGTAGCTCTTCTGTCTTGATTGGGCTGTCTTGAGGTACTCACGAATCTTGTGAACCTTCTCTTCGGCTTCTCGGAGAATGTCTGGTCCAAAGATTTGACTCTCTCCTACTTCCGACCAATTCAGAGGGGTACGGCACTTCCTTCCATACAGTGCTTCGAAGGGGGCCATCTGCAAGCTGGCTTGGTAGCTGTTGTTGTACGAGAATTCTGCGTACGGCAAGCAGTCTTCCCACTTAGATCCATACTCTAGCACACATGCTCTCAACATATCTTCTAAGATTTGGTTGACTCTTTCTGTCTGTCCATCTGTCTGCGGGTGATAGGCTGTGCTGAAATTCAGACGAGTTCCGAGTCCTTCATGTACTTTCTCGCCGTAATCGGGAGGTGAATTGGGATCCTCCGTCGGATACTATCGACTTCGGTGTTCCGTGCGGTGCTGACTATCCTTGAGATATATAGCTCCGCGAGTCTCGGTCCTTGATAGGTGGTCTTGACGGGGATGAAGTGGGCGACTTTGGTCAGTCTGTCGACCACTACCCAGATGGAATCATTTCCTTTACTAGACTTGGGCAGTCCGGTGATGAAGTCCATTCCTACGGAATCCCACTTCCATTCGGGAATCTGTAGGGGTTGCAACAGTCCTGCGGGGCGTTGGTGTTCTCGCTTTGACTCTTTGACAGATGTCACACTTGGCGATGTAGCTTCCAATTTCTCTCTTCATTCCATGCCACCAGAATTGCTCCTTCAAATCCTGGTACATCTTGGTTCCTCCGGGGTGAATGGAGTATAGGGTGTCGTGAGCTTCTTTTAGGATAACTTGCTTCAATTCTGAGTCTGACGGTACGCAAAGGTGCTTGTTATACCATAGCACTCCTTCTTCATCTATGGTGAATCCTGGTGCTTTTCCGGCGGCTATTTGGTTCTTGATTCCGTCAATGCTAGCATTTCCTTTCTGAGCTTCTTTGATCTGACTAATCAGGGTGGGTTGGAGTTCAATGCTGGCGAGGTATCCTTCGCTAACCAGTTCAAGTCTAAACTGTTCAAACTCTTCAAACAGGCTAGGTTGCTCAATTGCTAACATGGAGTTCAACTGACACGGCAGTCTACTCAGAGCATCCGCTACCACGTTGGCCTTGCCGGGGTGATAGTGGATTTCCATGTCGTAATCTTTGATTAGCTCTATCCATCTCGCGCCGTCTCATATTCAGCTCCTTCGCGTGAAGATATACTTCAGTGCTCTTGTGATCCGAATAAACCTCGCATCGATTACCCATGAGGTAATGACGCCATACTTTCAGTGCTAACACCACCGCTGCTAGCTCTAAGTCATGGGTTGGGTAGTTCTGTTCATGCGGCTTCAGCTGTCTTGATAGGTAAGATATCACTTTGCCTTCTTGCATCAGCACACATCCAAGACCAATCTTGGAGGCGTCACAGTACACATCGAAGGGCTTGGTAATGTCCGGCATAACCAGTATTGGGGCTGTTGTCAATCTTAACTTGAGCTGTTGAAAGCTCTCTTCACACTTGTCGGTCCATTCGAACTTCCGGTCCTTCTTCAACAATTGGGTCATCGGTCTTGCTATACTCGAGAATCCTTCAACGAATCGGCGGTAGTATCCCGCCAATCCGAGAAAAGCACGGACTTCGGTCTGAGTGGTTGGGGCTTTCCATTCTTCAACAGTCTTGATTTTTGCGGGGTCAACAGCAATTCCTCCGGCTGACAAGATGTGACCCAAGAATCCTACTTCTTTCAACCAGAATTCACACTTGCTGAACTTGGCATACCACTGATGTTCCCGAAGGGTATCTAGGACCACTTCCAAATGTTGCTCATGTTCTTCCTCGGACTTGGAGTATATGAGGATGTCGTCGATGAAGACAACCACAAACTTGTCCAGGAAGTTCATAAAGATCTTATTCATGAGATTCATGAAGTAAGCGGGGGCATTGGTCAATCCAAATGACATGACATTGTACTCATACAATCCATATCTGGTGGTAAAGGCAGTTTTGGGGATATCGGTGGCACGAATCTTCAACTGATGGTATCCTGTCCGCAGATCAATCTTCGAGAATACTCGGGCTCCGGTCAGCTGGTCAAACAGATCTTCTATCTTGGGTAATGGATACTTGTTCTTAATGGTGACATCGTTAAGCTTACGATAGTCCGTAACCAAACGAGTGGCACCGTCCTTTTTATCCACAAACAGAACTGGTGATCTCCAGGGTGACGCACTTGGTTGAATCAGACCTTTGAATAGCATATCATCCAGCTTGCTTCTTCGGTCCCACTAACTCTGCCGGGTTCATGCTGTAGGCTCTCTGGGCTATAGGTCCGGTTCCGGGGATTAACTCGATGATAAACTCGATATCCCGATCTGGGGGCATACCGGGTAGATCATCCGGGAACACATCAGGATATCGACAAACGACCCTGATTTGATCCAAAGTGGGTTTGGCTAGGCTTTGGTTACAGGTAAACTTTCGGGGCATCCTTTCAGATATGTGTTCGACTATTATTCCGGTGCTACTAGTCATGGTGATGGCCTTCTTGGCACAATCAATCAGTCCATGATGTTTCGCCATCCAGTCCATTCCCAGGACTACTTCCAAACCTTTGGCTCCCAGAACAATCAAATTTGCATAGAATTCTATTTCATGTATTATGATGGGCACATCTTTGCAAATTTTTCTAGCTTTAGTTGTTGATCCAGGAATTTGAACTATCATGACATGCTTCAAACTGATGGGTTGAATCTTACTAGTGCATGCAAAATCTTCGGTAATGAATGAATGCGATGCTCCGTAATCAAACAAGACTCTTGCGGGTATTGAGTTAACAGAGAACATACCCAAGCACAACGTCTGGGGCTTCCTGAGCTTCTTCTGCATTCATGTGGTAGAGGCGGCCGTTGCGGTTGTTCGGGTTGTTGGGGGCGAACTTCTTGTTGGCGGTGACACGACGCTGCTGCTGCGCAGGGCCTGAGGTGTTGGCGGCCGTCTTGGCGAGCTTCTTGGGGCACTCATAGGAAAAGTGCCCAGCTACTCCGCACTCGTAGCAGTTGTAGGTGGACTTGTCCTTGGGGGTGATGGGAACAGCGTTGCTCCCAGTCCTTGGAGCAGTGTTGGAGTTATTGTTGGGGGCGCGAGGTGGGGCGCGGTTGAAGTTGCTGTGGTTGTTGTTGTTGTTGTAGTTGGTGTGTCCTCCTGACCTGGGGTTTCCTCCACTCCTGTTCTGATAACTCGGACGTGGATTCTGCATCGGGGGCTTGTTGTTTCTTGGGGCGAACCCTCCACCTGAGTTGGGGCGATACTTGTGGTTGTTGCTGGGCCCCACTCGGTTTATCATACGGCGCTTGCGGTTCTCATTGGCTTGGTGTATCTTCCCTCCATCTGAATGGCGGAGTCAACGAGTGCTTCTAAGTCAGCAAAGGGGATGTTGATCAGCACAGTCTGCATCTCATCATGCAGTCCATTCAGAAACCTCTCCTTCCTCTTCTCGACGGTGTCCGTCTCATCCGGGGCGTACCTTGACAAAGTGAGGAACTTGTCGCGGTATTCTACCACGGTCATTCTGCCTTGCTTCAGTTCCCTGAACTCATCCCTCATCTTCTTAATCAAACCCGGGGGCACATGATACTTGCTAAACTTGAGTTTGAAGTCCTCCCAAGTCATCAGGTTCCCCGCATGTAAGGCGCGGGTACTTGTCCACCAGGCACGTGCAGGTCCAGCCAGATAGTGGGTGGCGAACAACACCTTCTCATTGTCCTCCACTCCGGCAACCTCGAGATTGTTCTCCATAGTCTGGAGCCAATCATCAGCATCGAGGGGTTCCTCTGTCTTGTTGAACACAGGTGGGTTAGTGTTCTGGAAGTTTTTCAGCTTGGACCCTGGGTGGTCGTGGTTTCCGTGGCCTTGATTTCCCTGAGCAAGTTGTTGAAGTGCAGCTAGGTTGGCTTGCCGTTCAGCTCTCTCAACTTCTCTATCAGCCAACATCTGTTGCAACATCTGCAGCATTGCCTCCTGAGTCATGTTGCGAGTTGGGGGTGCCATCTGAACAGTGATAGGGATCATGAGATAAGAGGGAAATGTCTATGGCTCATTTTGGGATAAAAATACAACTTAACTTGATTCATAATAATAATAATATTACACACACACAAACATAGTCATGGAGGTAGCACATATTACAAGCCAAATGTTCAGGAGGGTTTTAAGAACCCTTTCAACAAACTACGATACATGGGGCGGGTACAAAGGACCAATACATAACACGGGGCGCAAGTGCTCAGACGGGACTACTCGCCATCGACGTTGATAGGGTAGACATTGTCTACCCCGGCATCGAGGTGCTCGTGGCCATCCTCGTAAGGGTGGAACTCCAGGTCGTCGTCTTCCTCCTCCTCGTAGTCGTCGTCGTTGCCGACGTAGGAGTAGCCGTCCCCCGGATGTTCTCCCCTTCACCTTCGCCTTCCAGCTCCCGGATCCGCTCGGCCTAGTGCAGCGATGGTCGCCTTCGCAGTGGCGATCCTGGCCTTCGAGCGGTTGATGGCGTGATCCTTCTTCCGGTTGGCACGGCGGAGTGCCCTGCGTTCTCCGGCGATGACCTTGATGGTCTCCGCCTGCTGCGCCAACTGGATGTGAGTGTGGTTGGCGTATTCGCGGGAGTTGTCGAGGTCGATGCGGGTCTCGCTCAGCATGAAGTCAAGATGATCAACATGGTGGCGAAGCTGCGGGTGTGACGGCAGGTTCATTGGCACTCCGAGTGAGTTGTGCCTTGCATAGTGCACAAAGCGACCGTCGGTGAAGTCCATGAAGTTTTGCCCGCACGTATGTGCGAGTCCTTCCTCGAAGTCCCCTTGCGAGACCATCCGCCCGGCTGTTCTCCCTGAAGGAGAACTGGATCCTTGCGCTCATTGGGAGCGTGAACCTTCCACGAAGGTCCACCATGATCACCCACTGAAGTTGACCACCGGGTTGGTCATTCAGCATTCCGCCAAAGACTTCCGGTGGTGGGCGCCCGAGGAACTCAGAGAGAGAGAAGAGGTCCCTCTCGAAGATGATCTCTCCACCGTTCCCCAACTGATAGAACTCAGTCTGGAGAAAGGGCTGCGCGTCCACGACGTGATCCATCTGTAGAGAGATGAGATGATTAAGTTAGATAAGTGCAAGTGTTCCAAATTTTAATTCTCTTAGAAGAAGGGCATGAATTTAAAGTTTGTAAAAGACTCTTCAAGGTAAGGAGGTGAATAAGATTTTCATAACTAGTCAACTCATGAAATTTGAAACTAAGTTTTTGAGCGTCCATTCTAACTAGGGTCTCCTAAGGTCAAACAACGGCTCTGATACCAACTTGTCAACACCCGGATTTTTAAGTCCAGATGCCTATTATGCCGTACATCGCAATCCCAGGAATAATGTTTTTGCGAGACATAATAGTAAGTAGCATAGAGTCATCATTTATTACAACACATATTGTCTTACAACCATAGATCACATGATCCAATATTACACGAATATAATGTTCAACATCACAAATAGTAGCGGAAGCGAAGTAGTAGTGGACGATCTATTTCACAGGCAACGCTTGACGTTAGAAGACGATCCTAGTTATCGTAGACGTCCTGTTGTCCGTCATCCTGATACTGGTGCTCTCCTTCATAGTCTGGCATTTGAATAGCCAGGGCAAAGCCATGAGTACTTGTAAAGTACTCGCAAACTAACTCTAAGATAAATACTCATTAAGTGTAAGGAGGTGCTAAGCTCTAGGTTTATTTACATAAAGCCAAGTTTTAGTTTCATAAATCTTTGGTAAAACCTAAATCATGTGCTAGACTAACTCAAGTGGGAACATTAGTGTCATTCCCACAACTCATTATGGATCACCATAATGTCACCTTTCAAACCACCATTCATTTCTAGAACCAAAACATTTTAAGGATAACGGAGATAGTATGGCCTTTCCAATCGTCCGTAACCGTGGACACGGCTATTCGAATAGGTTTAACACTCGCAGAGGTTGTACTCTTGTGCCACAACTTTTGATTACATCCGTCGAGGGTAACCTCGAATCATCGTAACACCGTACGCGGATCATCAATCGAAACCTTTCACTTATATATGCTAGTATGAGCACCTCTCCCCATGAGCTTGGCCTCCCGGTGAAAACCGCAAGTCAACCCGGGAACTGCACAGGGCTTGGGCCGTACATTCACCTCATCTCAACATCAATCCACAAGTAACGGAGGCAGCCGCAGCGTAACCCCTATGATGTTTGTTCAGAGGGAACCCATACTAAAATACACAAGTTTCTAGTTAAGCCCTACCCATAATCAGGTATTGTGGGGGTACTTGTAGAATTGGAAGGGTATCGCATTCAAACTCAATCATCTATTTTGTCAAAAATCACCATCTTCTCTTGGTCATATTCACCTTCAAAAATCTTTCACTTCAGTTCATTTCACAAATGTTCCCATCTAGAGTAGTCAATTTTAGTTCTTAGCAATAGCAACTAGTCATGAGGGGGTGCTATCTAGCTTTATTTGCTTAGGCTAACTTTGATGCTCTTGTTCTATTCTAGACAAGTGAATCATAAATCAAAATGGTACTTTGAGATAAATAAGCAAAAGTAAATGTAAGTAAAAAACATGGGATAGGTAATACATAGAAGTAAAGTGTGATGGTGCCTTTGCTCTTGTAGAGCTAAGCACTTGTGTTTAGCAAGGGTTAGCTTGCCTTGAGCTGGGTAGTTATCGAAGTTCTCTTCTTCTTCCTGAGAGTAGCCCTCCTCTTCTTGGTATTCCTCGTTACTAGCGTCTATATACGAATACGAGGTATAAATACTAAACCAAGCTCACATGCTAAACTAGAGGCACTCAAAATAGTTCACACACTAGTCCTATCACCAATCAAACATGGCATGGTGGATTTATTGGATTTGTCTTTATTAGAAAGAAAATAATTTCCTCTCATTATTCCTATTTCTTAGATTTGATATGTAGGTCTTTAAAGAATTCCATTTCTTTGCATTACTTAATATTAAGATTTAATCTCTCCATATAATAATAAGGTATGAAATATAGGTTGACCCCAAAGTCAACATTTCATATCTATTATATGTGAGTTCAATTTAATTGAAGTGTTACACTTCATATAGTTTTTAAAACTTAGCATTTAAATGAATTAAACTCTCTAAGTAATAATTCTCAAGGGTTCATTAGCCTAAGTCATTTCCCCTGGTTATTAGTACTTAGGAGCAAAATTTAAATGAGAGGTAAATCTCACATTAGGGTTGAGTTTGAATTCCACTTCAAAATGCTCTAGAAATGACTACATAGCCATTTTATTTGATCTAGTCCATGATCATACAAACAACAGGGCTATGTTATTGCATAATCAATTTGAGGACATCATTTGTGATTTATTAGAATTGGAATTACTCAAAAATCTATTTTGGTTGAATTTTAAATAAAGTTTGAATGTGCAAAAGTCCCTGTCTTGTCTTTTTTGTCAAATTAAATCTACAGCGAAAATGGAGATGGGGCCAGTGGCATTGGATAGATAATTTCATGGGCTTTCCAACGGTATAAAGTTTGCTAGATTTGGTTTGGTAGAATTCAAACTATTCAAATTTTACTAAACATTCAGCAGGACAAATTTGGATAAAGAATAAACTAGATTTGAAATGGTGGGCTTAGGCGGGAAAGGTTATTGGGCCGAAACGAAATTCGGCAGCACTTCGCAGCCCAACACGCGGCTGGCGCGCTCGGGCCGCGCTGACAGGGTGGGGGCCACCTGTCGGCGCCTCTTAACTCAGCGAAGCGGTACGCGAAAGAATAGCCGTAGGATTAGAACTAAGATCTACGGCTGGGGAGCGTCGTCGTCACCGACGGGATTCCGACGAGGGCACGGCGGCAGTAGGGGGTCGGGGAGCCTACCAGGCCGATGCAGGACTCAGGCAGTATGCGCGGTGAAGGTGTAGTAGATGGGGAAGAGGTTGGGAGCAGCGGCGGCGCTTGGGGTGGCGCCAATCGTCGACGGTGAGCTGCGTCCCCCGGCGGCTCCGATCTTGAAATTGCTCCTCCTCCGGCGGCAATCGAACGAACTAAGGTGGTGAGGAAGATCAGTGGTGAGAGGGGAGTCGAGTGGTGTGAGAAGAGCTTGCTGGGAGGGCCTCTATTTATAGTGGCGAGGGGTGCCGTGGTGTGCTGCAAGGGCGCGGCCATGGCGTGGCGTTTCCGGCGAGCAAAAGGGCAAGCGAAGGACGGCTATGGCTAGCTGGTGTACGGGAGATGCTCAACTCCGTATCGAGACCGAGAAAAGGGTGATGGGAGAGCTCGGGCGCGTGCAATGTCTATCACTGGGCGTGCGGCATCATTTTGGGCTATGGCGACGGCGACGATGCAGGGCAGGCACGGGCGTCCGTCTAGCGTGTAGAGGGTGCAGAGGCGATGCTCGACGTGGTGATAGGGATGCAGGGCGAGGACGGTAGCGGTCGAGTGCGTGGCGTCCTTGCGCGTCCAGGGCGTGATCACCACGCCGGCTGGCACGTCCTGGCAAGGTTTGGACACGGGCGTTCTGGGCAGTGCCGTGCAGTGGCGATCGATCCAGTGGTACGGGCGTGATCCTTATGTATCAGGGATGCTCGAGGACATGGAGAAACGACGAGGGAGTGGCCAGGGAGATGGGTGCCAAAGGTGGCCGGCATGGCATTGTTTAGCATGTTCTAGGGTTTCTCCTCCACTTTAATCAGCCATGCAAGTACCGGGCTAGAGGCAGGGGTGTAGGGGAGGCTGATGATCACTTTGCAAAAGTGGTTTAGGGTCAAAACTCGCTGGATAATAGCATGTATCACTTAGTCTAGATGCTGCTCGCCACCTGTCTCGACCAAATGGCCGCAAGAAACTTTCTTTCGAATTTTGAAAATCTTTTTGGTGATTCTCATTTATATAAATATTGTGATGTATTGGTGGTGGTGGCACTCAATTTGGAATTGATTTGCAACTTTTCAAAATTTGGGGTGATCTTCTTCTCTCTCTCGGGTTCCCTCTTTGCCCTCTTATTCTGGTCAACCTAGTCAACTTTAGGGAGGGTGGTCAACATCAAAGTTACTCACCTTGACATGGTCTTGGATGACCTGGCTTTAGTTGACCTTGCTTAGTTCAAGATTTGAGAAATACAGAAGGGTAAAGTGGTGAAGAAAATAAATTTGGGTTATGTGACCATTAGCACATGTGTGATGAAATCTTGATCTCTTTTGATTTGATTCTTGATCCAAGGATGCAAAAGGGTTAGTTTATCACCTTGAAGCATTTTAGAAGCAATGGGGCAAGCAAACTTGGCCTTGGTTGAGGATTGGTTATTTTACATAGAGTGTATGAGAGTGAGAGATGGGTTTTTCCCATTTTCTTTATTTCTCCTCTAATTAGGGTTTAGTGATCTTGCTTAGGGTTCACTTAACAATACTTAGTCATACTAACACTCATCATGGCAATTGCACAAAAGAAAATCACTCAAATGCATATGTCTATATGTGGCACTATATGCATAGAAAAAGTTTTTGTTAATTGCAAATTTTGACTTTGGGGAAATTCTCTTTCTTGTTTATTATTGTTGAAACTTGGGATGTTACACCTGATATAGGTGGGAAAAAGATGCGGGAAGGCACACGAGTGGCACACAATTAGTGTCGCGTCTAAGGAAAGAGGATACCAGGGGTTTGCACCCCTTTTATTTCTTCGGTAGATGGGTGTTGCAACCTGGATCAAGCACAACGAGCACAAGTACACAATGTTTACCCAGGTTTAGGGCTTCCTAAGAAAAACCCCTACGTCATACTTGTTTGAATTCCTTGATTCGGTGCAATGTACACAAGGGGCCGAGACTCCTCCTTCCAACACCTCTGTAATAGCCCTCTTGTCCTTCTTCCTCCGAGCCTAAAAACCCTAAAGAGCACAATATCCTCATTTTTATAGTCAAGGGGAGTCCAGAAATGAAGCGTGCACACGTCATCCACGTGGCGTACCATCTCCAGGGACAACTCAGGTTGACCCAGAGACCTTCGAACATTGGGCGTCGGTGTCATATCCCAGGATTTGAGATGATTGCGGGGTAGAATTAGAAAAGGGATGTGCATTGCATCGCAAAACTAGGGAAAATTTCACGCGTAATTGCATAAAACCTAAGAGGGAACAAGTTTCTCTCTCGACACCAGTTAATGTTAGGGTTTCGAGAGTGCGACAAACTTGGACATGATCACTTCTGGATTAGGGTTTTGAGAAGAGAGGAAACATTTGCATCTCATATTTTAAGCTGTGTAATTGAATTTGAAATGAGTTTGAATTGAAACTCAAACTCAAACAACACTAAGACAATTCATGAGTGTAATGAATCATGACCTGTCACTCCCTGTTCCGGGTTTTGGAACTGCGAACGCGGCCGGAAAGGAACTCCATGAAGTTCTAGACACCCGGTGAAGGCTGGCGGACATAGTTCTTCGGAATAAAAGCAACCTTTTGAAGAAATGCTTATGAAAACCTGCATTGGTATTACACCTTCTGGTCTAATACCGTAGCTAGTGCATTAAACACCTCTTTTCTATAATGAACTTGTTGAGTACGCTCGTACTCATACCTCTTATAATCCCCTGCTTAGATTGTCTGAATCACCTGGAGGAGGCCACTGGAGGACAAGATGGAGCGGATGGGATCTGTTATGAAGAACCAGACCACTCTGGCGGAGTAGAGGGCGTTGATTACCTGATCTTGTACGGAACCGGGGAGGTTCCTAAAGAAGACCACGTTTAAGCAACACGAGTAGTAATAGTAGTCGAGCAGCATGAACTCTATAGCATTTAGTTGCTCGAGTAGAATGGTGTTAAAACTTCTAAGACATATATTGTATAATTTAAGTAGGGTTCACCTAGAACCTAGGAGTGATCCTCTATGGACCCAGAAGGAGCTCCAATGTGATGTATATATATGGTTTGTAATATTATGTGACTGAAATAAAGACCAGCTATGCTTCTGTTGTACTACTCTGACGGATGATATATTTGCGGATTGGTACTTCGCATATGTTATGTAAACGACTGACATACTACAACATGTAGTGGTATGCATGGTCACCACAGTCGGTGTGCATCGGATGGGGTCCTTCTGGCCTTATCGCCCTGCCCCAGGGTCTCCAATCGGTGGGAGGTGACGTCGTTCATAGCGATAAATGAGTTGATAGGAGGGCACCACCTAGTGTTGCACATGCGTATCCAGGAAAATGCCTGACTCCCGCGTGCCGAGGGAGTGTCCGTGGCCTTCCCAGATGACGGGATAGCCTCGCCGAGCCATGCATTCTTCCCATGAGTTGCGTCTGTGTGGGGAGGGGTGACTTCGTTCCTTCTCCCTCCAAAGTCCCCCCTGGCAGCCAGGTCTGGCATCAGCCTTCTGCCTCCGGCGCCAAGGGAAACCCTGGTTTTCCGGTCGTCGACAGTACGTTGACCTGTCCGCCCATTGGATGCGATGGCTCGCCTATACTGCGGGCAGTCGCCATTAAAGGGCTTCGGTTTGAAATGAGGATTTGGGAACGACATAAGACGCATATGTATGACTGGAAGGTGGGCCCGATGCTCCACTAGCAGTTTCTCCCACTTTGTCGGCGCCTCGCTTGCCCCTCCCTCCCCTTTGACTTCATCGTTTTCAATTGCCTCCTGGTACTAAAATAGTATGTACTATTTAGCATGTGAGCTAGTATTTTCTCAATGATCTTACTGAGCAGCTTGTGAGCATTTGCGAGCACATAACGAACATAGCAAAAACAATGATCTCAGCTTATTATTCTTAACGAGCTTAACGATCTGAACCTTAACAATCACAAGGTTAACAAACCAAGCCTTAGCGAGATGAGCAGCTGGTTAGTCCACCTTTAGTTCAAAGACTGCGAGCAAAATTAGCCTACTTATCAATCCAGTGAACCTCACTCCACGCCCCTCGCATCGCTGCAGCCGGGGCGACTCGGGGGGAACCCTAATCTGTCGCCGCCAGAGATTCCCCACCATCAACACCTCCGCGACCGCTGCCACATCCTTCTCCGCGGTGGCGGCATGCACCCTCACCTCCGAAGGGGCTAGGGGAGAGCTCGCTGTGGAGGCTTTGGCTGCGCACCGCGCTGTTCGAGTAGCGCCGCTCGATGCGGTTCTGGTGGGTGTGGACGGCTGCAGGCTGCTGCTCCGGCATCCCAGCGAGGCGGATGATGGCAGCGCATCGCGGTTGCTGGCGATGCCCGTGGTGCAGCCCAGATGGGCCTGGGCGGGCGCCGCTCAATGCGGTCCTAGAGGAGTCGCCGGTGCGGGTGGCGGCTGCTTGCTGCTGCTGCTCGTTGGGCCCTGGCGAGCCAGCGGTTGGCTGCGCTAGGGGTTGCCGGCTACGCCCGTGGCGCGGCCTAGATGGGCTTGGGCGGGCCTAGCCGGTCCCTTCGCGCCTGCCGGTGAGCTGAGTGCCGTGGTGGTCCTCCTCCAGGGCCGATGGTGGCCGGAGCTTTTGCTCCGGGGAGGCAACATCCCCGCTCTACCTCGTCTTGACCAGCTCGATCTTAGATCTAGCGAGCTAGGGTGCTGATCTGGTGGTGGGCAACACTCTCCTTCACCGGCGTCTGTGCTCCTTCCTGCCGTGGTAGCCGCAACCTCACTACTCGTCTCCATTTCGTCGGGTGAAGGTCCGTCAAGGTGAAACCTTGATCGGTGCTTCCGCTGCTGATCACGGTGACGCCTGTGGGTGCCACTTCCTTCTTGGAGGCGTGATCATGGGCCGTACGGCCACCCCCTCGATGCGAGGGAAAACTCTGGGTCTGCTCTATCGGACCAGGTGGTGGCGGTGTTGCAACGCCGTTTTCCTTCTTGAAGGCGTTGCCTAGGCTGTGAGGGGAGCCCCCGCTGTGGCTTTCTGAGATGGTGGCCTCGCCGGTTTCTTCGGTGAGGTTGAGCTTTGTTGTGTCGTGTGTAGTCTACTTCTCAAGGTGTGAGTCTATGAGGCGCAATGTACGCCATCATCAACTTCATCCGGTCGCCTCCTTCCTAAGGCAGCCCAGACCCTACCATTCGCTCTCGCGGATTCTTCTAGGCGCATGAGTAGTGGTACGTTGGTCTGGGAAGCTTCGGGGTTCGGTCGTGCTTTGGTGGTATTTGGTGTTGGCTGTGACGTGGTTTGTAGGTTCTTTTCCCCGCCTCTTCGCCATTCTTGGCTCAAGGTTGGGCATTGCGAGCTTGTAGCTGTTGTTGTAGGAGTGTGTTGTAAGCCGAAAGGCTAGTGTGGTGTTGTAGCCTTTCTTTGGCATTTCTTGTCCTCTTAATATAAATACGCGCACATCCATTGAGGGTTCTCGAAAAAAAATTGGCCCACTTGCCTCACCACAGTTGGTGAAGAACATTGAGGCTTTTTATCTCTAAGCCCACTTGGCTCTATGGAAACGATCCAAGCTCTGGCACTGATTAGGAGTGCATAAACAACGTGATTCTATTCGTGCCAAATTGTGCATATGTGCCCAAACAGAGGTCGAGCTACACGTGATTCTGTTCACTGGAGAAGCTCTGCGGGAACCGCTTCTGGGTGATCAGGATTCAGACGACGAGGCAGAAGATGAGGACGCGGAAGTCTCATCGGCATCGGAGGTCACGGACAGGAGCCTGCGGTATCTTTGCCATTCACCATCGCCAGTGGATGGTAGGGACATCGACGAGAGCTCAACGATGCTGGCATGGAGGTTCCTTAAAAGGATCAAGACGCGTCAGGAGCAACGTCTGGTGACCAAGGCCGCCATGGAGCTCACCTCATCGGAAGGTACGTGTCCTCGTGTTCCTCTATCGTTGGACAGTGTCTCTAGCAAGATGAAGGATCTTAGGATGCAGGTCATGGAGCCGTCTGTGTTCGTGTACGATAATTCAGATGGTTGGACTGTTGTTCGACCGCGGCGTTGGCCGCCGGAGATCGATACGGCGGGAGTGGATCCGAATTTTAAGGAAATTTCAAATTTTTCGGTTTTGGGTCGGCAAAGTTTTGGGATAGGCCAGATCATACTTTGGTTCGGTGCAGTCCATCGATTGCGATGCGGAAGTTCCCGAACGCAGTCCGATTGAATAGTGATCAAATGACAAGGTCAGCCAGGGTTGGACATGCCGTCGCTGGACGTGCGTTTCGACATCTGCTAGGTTTAGCCTGGCAAAAAGTTGTGACAGGAGAACATGTGGTGCGATGGCGGGTGCCAGACGCATCCATGAATGGCGACGACGGCCAAGGGGGCTTCAACCCGGGGCACGGCGGCTTCAATGCGGGCCGTGACGGCTTCCAAGGTCGTGGATCCTTCCATGGCCGTGGTGGCTACCAAGGGCGCGGAGGCTTCCAAGGCCGGGGCGGCAATGTCATGCGCGGCGGCCGCCAGAACCCAGGTTTTGTGCGCGGCAGCCAGGGCTACGGTGTGTCTCGAGGTATACATGCCAATGTTGCTAATGGTGGTTTGGGAGGAGGCCGAAATTTCAGTCAGGGAGAGTCTAGCGGCACGGCTTGGATGGGGAGTGGAAATCAGCATGATAATTGGGCTGGAGCTAATCATCAATATCGGTGTTCCAATTACAACAATGGGAGTAACTATGGGTACGGTGAGAATTGAACCAGCAGAGATGGATTCCTTGTGGTGGAGGTGTCCAGTATCGTGATCGAGATAATGGTGGTGGTATGCAAGCGTAGGGTGGTATTGATGCTGATCTACTACACCAAACAGTGCAAGCGGTAGTCGCTGCGGTCACGGCAACCACTAATTAAGATCACGGAACCCACTCAGAATGCAGCATAGGTTGTAGAAAATACTACTGACGGTTTGGCCGGAGGGGTGGATCAGCAAGGAGTGGTGCCGGTTGCGGTCCCCAATGTAGTCCCACAGCAGACATAGGTGGTCTAGGATACTCAGGTTGCTGGAACTAAAGGAAAAGATAATGGAGGCGATGGTCCTTCAAAGAAGAAGAAGGATGGCAAATCAGGGTGTTTTCGTTGCAAACATCCTAGACATTATCTTGATGATTGTCCTACGCCCTTTTGTGATCTATGTGAGTCAATCCACCATGCATCTTCTGCTTGTCACCTTCTGCAAGCTCCAAAGCCTTCATCACATTTACATGGATATGCAAATGAGGCTCTCATGTTCTTTGAGTTACCTTGTGGTGCTTTTAAGGACAAGGTTGAGAATCCAAAGTTAGCCAAGGTCACTGTTGATGGAGATGCTATGACTATCCCTGAATTAATTGATCAACTGAAGAAGATTGTGCCATCTGAAAAGTTCAATTGGGAAGTTTTCATTACAAAGATAATATTTACAGAGTCAAATTACCAAGTAAACATGAAGTTCAGAGATTGAACAATTTTGGTACATATATCTGCACTGATAGAGATGATTGCGTGTCTTTTGATCTATGGTCTTCTTTGGAGGAGCCATTGTATACTTTGCCAGAAGTCTGTGTTCGAGTGTCAGGATTGCCAAATGACATTAGATCGGACTATCTTTCCTTATGGGGTGTGGGAACTCTTTTTGGATGTTGACATGGCTTTTACTCATAAAAATAAGGTACTTAGGACTAAGATTGGATGTTTGGACCGCAATCTTATTCCTGCAGACTGCGATATGTTCATAAGAAGGGGATTCTTTAAGTTAAGATTTGAAGTGGAGGAAGCTATTGGGTCCCAAGAACTAAACATGGTTGATGTAAATAATAGTAATGGTGGTAACGATGATGCACAAAATGGAGAGCATAACAATGGGGGGGCAATGCTATGGATATGGATCCAAAAGGAATTGATGAGGGGGCTACTTCCAATACTGATGGACAAGGTGATACATATGAGAACAATAGGATGGATGGGATGCAATTGCAAGCGCAACAATTAGAGGAGATTAAGGTTGGGTCTATTAATGTACAACTTAGCCCTACAGGTACGCCAGCATCCCCCCAAAGTTTGGTTCAAAATCATCTTTTTCTAAGCCTATATCTCATGTTGATTTTCTGATGCTAAAAGACAAAACTAGCACTTTTTCTGATGCAGATTCCCCACCCAGAAAATCCACATTGGGATTATCCCAGGTGGCTTTGGGATTGGTTACTAGTAGTGGCAGCGGGCCAGGGGTGCCATGAACAGCGTGGTTGTTGAGTGGCGCGAGGACCGAGGGCATGCAGCTGGCCCCTCCGCTGCGGCAGCAGCACACTGCCAATGGGCAGCATGCCATGCATGCGACTGGAGGGCCGCATAGTGGGTCATTGTCAGCTGGTGCAGATGGCGTGCGGGCAGAGCAGCTGGTCAGCAACGTAGGAGATGCTGGCCACTCAGCGTCGACCACGCGTGGGTGGGGAAACATGGAGTTGGTCGGGCCGGGATTTTCCGTGCCGTGTGAGGAGAGGCCGACCGCGGTTACTCCCATGAAGCCAGAGAAGTGGCGGGCCAGGTGAGGTGGACTGGGGTAATCATGCCCCAATGATTGGTTATGATGGGGCAATCATGGCCACTGACAGGCCAATGATTGGGACGTAGAGTTCTGATCTTCTATGCATCCGAATACTGCAGCAAATGGTATGGGTTTTCCTTTACAAAATTCTGGTGATAATTTAAATGATAATGTGCTATGTAATACAATGTTTACCTCTCAGTTTGTATCTAATGGACAAGATACATATGATATAGGTACTACCATGACATCCGAGATGGTTGACTCATTGGACCAACCAAAGGATGGAACTAGGAGAAGGGCGAATAAAGAAGGGGTGGATACAATTGGTTTTCAAAGAGTGGGGACTGTCTCACCGATCAAAGCTAATGGTATTTCCTCTGTCTCTTTATTGGATTCCATACCTAGTACAATACCCACATTATCTTTATCCCTAATAGAAAGTTCACCAATTTTACCAGTGCAACCCACTTTGGATGATATCATTGCTTTTGGAGGGATACCCAAATCTTCAGTTGAAGTGAGGTCTAGTTCTAGATTGGAAAGCATGCCAAATGTGGACATGCCTCAGATGGAGAAGGCTAAGAAGGCTACACAGATGCGTCAGACTACTACTGGTCCAGATAAATCGTGTATTCCAAAAATTTCGATAGTTAATATCCCAGCTGATGAAATTGGTCATAGAGCAACACGGTTAGGAATTTCTTTAGGTTGTTCGGAAAGGGAAGTGGAAAAATCGATCAAAGGAATTAAATTACTAGAGGAAAATCGGATACTAACTTTGTTGCATAATAATTCTCATGATAAAGTAAGAGAAGAGGAGGGTTTGTCATCTCTTGTGATGTCAAAAGTCTCTACCTTATGTGAGGATTTAGTGGAGGAAGATGATATCTCGTTGGGGGTTGACGATGATATTGAGCCTCTAAAGCCGATTGTTAGGGGAAGAAAAACTAGACAGAAAAAAGTATATGATACTACCAATATTCGCAGGAGTTCTAGGAAACGAATTAAAAAACAATACTCTTAATGCAGAATATAAAAGAAATAAATTGGAATCCGGGGGGTTTTGGTGATACTGCTAAACACCTGTGTGTTAAAGAGGCAATTAGGGAACATAAGTTAGACTTCATAGCCTTATTGGAGACTGAGAGATCTAACTTTACTATCCCCTTTTTAAATCAACTAGATGCGGGGTATAATTTTACTTGGTTTTGTCTACCACCACATGGTCGTTCTGGGGGTATTCTAGTGGGAATTAATTCGGATGCACTTCAGGTGTTGAAGGTGAGAACTGGTGACTTTTGTGTCAAACTCCATATCAAATGCAAGAGAGATGGTTTTGAATGGGTTCTGGTGCCGGTCTATGGGGCTGCCCAAGACGCACAGAAAGCAGAATTTTTGGCGGAATTAGTGAAAATCTGTGAATCCGAAGCACTACCTATGTTGATAGGTGGAGATTTTAATATTATACGAAAAAGGGAAGAAAATAATAATGACAACTTCAAGGATAGGTGACCTTTTGTTTTTAATGCAATTATTGAACACTTGAACCTACGTGAAATTGCACTCACTGGGAGACAATTTACGTGGGCCAGTCGTCGTGATGTACCTACATATGAGAAGTTAGATAGAGTTTTGGTATCTATCTCTTGGGAGCAGAAATTCCCATTAGTTACAGTGTGTGCTCTATCGAGATCTGATTCCGATCATACTCCGATACTCATTGATTCAGGAGTGAAAGCACATCTGGGTAATAAGTCAAAATTCTCTTTTGAGCTATATTGGTTGTGACAAGAGGTTTTTTTTATTTTATAGTAATGGAGTGGAATTCGGTTTTGACAGGGTCAAAACCCATGGAGAATTGGTTGGATAAGCTAAGACACATAAGAAGATTTCTCAAGGGATGGGCAAAGAATCAAAGTGGGAAGTATAAAAAGGAAAAAAAAGAAAGATTATTAAATATTATTGATCAATTGGATTTAAAAGCGAAATCAGATCCTTTGAGTTTGAATGAAAGAGAAGAGCTTAAAAAATCAAATGAATGCTTAAATAAATTAAGGAGGGAAGATGAGTCTAAATGGGCTCAAAGAGCGAAAGTTAAACACATTCAGGAAGGGGGCAATAACACAAAGTACTTTCATTTAATAGCAAATGGCAAACATCACAAAAAGAAAATTTTCCAATTAGAACAAGAAGAGGGAACTATTGTTGGGGAACATAATTTGAAGGTCTATATTACAGAATTCTATAAGAAATTATTTGGGACACCGGCACCTAGTAGTATTTCATTAGTGGAGAATGCAGCACATGATATACCGCAAATTTCACAGGTTGAAAATGAGATTCTGACAGCTCCTTTTACTAAAGAGGAGTTTTTTGAGGCAATCTCACAGATGGAACTCAATAATGCTCCTAGTCCGAATGGTTTCCCGGCAGAGTTTTATCAAAAACTTTGGGAAGTAATAAAAGATGATCTGATGGCGCTATTCTCTCAGTTTAGTAAAGGGGAGTTGCCCCTCTACAAACTGAATTTTGGCGTAATCACATTGCTTCCCAAGAAAAAAGATGCAGTACAGATACGACAATATAGACCTATTTGTCTCCTAAATGTTTTTTTTAAAATTTTTACTAAGGCTGGTACAAATCGCATCTCGGGGATTGCTCCGAGAGTGATAAAACCAACCCAATCAGCTTTATGCCGGGTAGGAATATTTTGGAAGGAGTGGTCATCCTACATGAAAAAATTCACGAGTTACATACCAAAAAGATGGATGTGGTACTGTTTAAAATTGATTTTGAAAAGGCTTACGATAAAGTCAAATGGCCTTTTTTGCAACCGACCTTGAGGATGAAGGGTTTTGCTCCTGAATTAGTTTGTTCAAGGAGGAAGTGTAGGTGTTAAGGTTAATGATTACATTGGTCACTATTTCCAGACAAAGAAAGGATTGCCGTAGGGGGACCCTTTGTCTCCAATGCTTTTTAATATTGTACTAGACATGCTGGCTATCTTAATTGAGAGAGCATAAGAGGATACCCAAGTAGGAGGGTTGGTTCCTCATCTTGTTGAGGGTGGCCTATCCATATTACAATACGCCGATGATACAATTCTTTTTTGGAGCATGATCTCCAGAAAGCAGTTAATATGAAATTAATAATGTGTTTGTTTGAGGAATTATCAGGACTTATGATTAATTTCCATAAGAGTGAGATTTTTTGTTCTGGAAGTGATGCTGGCTCACTCCCCTTCAGATCTTTGGATGTGATGCTGGCTCACTCCCCTTTAGATACTTGGGCATTCCTATTCATTACAGAAAACTTAAAAATTCTGATTGGTATCCGGTAGAGACCCAATTTGAAAACAAATTGGAATGCTGGAAAGGTAAATTATTATCCTATGGTGATAGGTTAGTCCTTATTAATTCAGTGTTATCGAGTTTACCTATGTTTATGTTGTCCTTCCTACAAATACCCGTTGGGGTAAGGAAACATCTGGACTTCTATAGATCTAGGTTCTTTTGGCAATCTGATGACAATAAAAGAAAATATAGACTTACAAAATGGAACATTATTTCTTCCTAAGGATCAAGGGGGGCTAGGTATTGAGGTTCTTGAGATTAAAAACAAATGCCTACTGAATGGCTCTTTAAACTTCTTAATGAAGAAGGGGTGTGGCAAGAGCTACTTCATAATAAATACCTAAGACATAAGACTTTATCTGATGTGCAGGCTAAGCCTACTGATTCTCCCTTTTGGAAAGGGTTGATGGAGGTTAAGGGGGAGTTTTTTTCTAGAGGTTTTTTCAAAGTGGGAAATGGAATGAATACCCGCTTCTGGGAAGATACATGGTTAGGAAAAAATCCTTTAGCACACCAATATCCATCTTTATATAATATTGTACATCACAAGAGTGTAACAGTTGCCCATGTCTTAGCTCAAACCCCACTCAATATTACTTTTCGTAGAGTGTTGAGTGGTAATAAGGTGGTCCTCATGGGTAAACTTATGTCGCAAATTGATGAGGGTAAACTTGATTGAAGATAATGATCGCTTTGTTTGGGATTCGACATCCACATGACTCTTTACGGTTAAGTCTATGTATGAAGATCTTATGAATGACCATAATCTTTCTTTGCCAAAGTATCTCTGGAAAGTTAAGGTTCCTCTTAAGATAAAGATTTCCATGTGGTTCTTGAGTAACAAGGCTCTATTAACTAAAGATAATTTAGCCAAACGACACTGGAATGGATGTACCAAATGTGTTTTCTGCGGGGATCAAGAGACTATGCAACATCTATTTGTGGAGTGTCCTTTAGCTAAACTTCTTTGGCGTACAATTAATTTCACTTATGATCTTCCGCCTCCATCAAATATTACTAATATGTTTGGTAATTGATTGGAGTAGATAGACAATCTAAGACTTTTATTCGAATTGGGGTTTCCTCTTTATGTTGGTCTATATGGAGGGTCAGAAATGATATTATCTTTAACAGGAAAAATTATTTTCAATTTTTGCAGGTTATTCATATGGTGGCACATTGGGTTCAGCTTTGGTCCCTCCTCTCGCCGGAGAGACAGCGGGACACGGCTCCTAATGATCGCTCAGATATCTTGTGCCAGGCTGGTTGACGGCATAGTAGGAGGCTTTGTTGATGAGTTCTCTTTTTTATGTCATGTTTCTTTTCACGGGTTAATTTTTGTATCAATCAACGGTGATGCTTGAAATGTAAACAATACATTTCTTGAACTTATTATTAATAAAATACAGTGTGTATCCCCATTTCGAAAAAAAAACAAGCATATTTGGAGGTCTCGTTTAGGCGGCGGGCGGCGGCCGCAGTGCTTTTTCTGAGAGGTAGCTGCACATTCTGGTCCTGCGAATAAAGCCTCTGGTAGATACATATTCCGCAGTCCAGCACGTCCGCATGTATGGCTATCATCACCAAACAAGGCATGGATGAGATGAGATTTCGAACGACCGAACAGGAAGCGGTTGGCTTCGAGCTCTCGCGAGGTGGAGAGCGAGTGTGCAGTCAACAGCTCGGTAGGAGAACCAAACGTGCAGGCCAGCCAGACATGGACAATACCTCCCTATCTGAATCGTCTCTACGCTCGCTGGCCTCTTGCGGCAGACACCATCACCGTGGCCTGTTGCAGGGTAGCTCGAACAGAGCCCTCGGCGGAGATCGCATGCGGCGCATAATTGCGCGCGTAGGAGTCAGACACCATCACCGCACAAAGTGCTTCTCGACAAACAGGGAGATAGATAGCCACGCCACGCCACGGGACCTTGCAGTTGAGCACCTACGTACAGGATCGATCATTTCACATGGCCACATGGCCGCGGCGCCGGAATCTCGGGCGTGACCTGTTACCTAATTAGCCTGTCCCGAGAGCAACACATCCATCGCAGATCCGTCGCTGGGTTAGGGTTTGGCCACACGGTTCTTCCACTTTCTGAGCACGATTGGGAACTGAACTTTTAACTACAGCTTCAGGGAAAGGAACCGGACGGAGATAGAGGCGAGTTCGTGAGTTATCCCTCTCTGTCAGCAAAAATATTGCGATTGCGTGATCTGATGAGTGGTGCAGACAACCCATGCTCGCTGGACCGCTGGAAGATGCGTTAGTCGGAAGGGAGCCCCAATCATTCGTCCCCGCGTGCGGTGGTGGTACGTGTGGAGGAAGCTCAGCTCAGAGGGAATAATGCGGCGAGCATGGCACCCACCGCCGTCGTTAACGTTAACTGCAAGCCAAGAGAAAAAAGAAGAGAATTAGGCGTGGAAACTAAGACTAGGAGTAGACCAGGGTCTTAATGGTTTTCATTTCAGCGACAAGATGAGACTTTGAATGAAAATTGCTTTGCTACTTTGACATTCCCTGAAGATAGATCTGTTTCTGCCTAAGCCTAAGTGCTAGTGTGTTTCACCAGTCAAACACTCCAAGAATGCCCGCCAGCCAGCGCTTTCTGTGATGCCCGCCGGCCCATCTCTCGCCGTCCCTTGGTGGCGTCTCCATATCTCGACAGGCCGTGCACAAAGCTCCCTTTTTTCCTCGAGATCATTTCCGAGGGGAATAATCAGAGAGGAAAACTTTTTCGGACAGACATCGCTTTCGCGCCAAATTTTGGAATCTAGGCCTGCCCCATCCTCGATTTACATGTTTTTGTATTGTATACAATGAATCATCAATCGCTACTAATCTTCTAATCGTCTACCACAAGAGTGCTGACAGCATGGGCAATACTAGCAGTAGCGTCCACAAAGATAATCTTCTTAATCTGGACGCGGCGGAGAACATGTTCTGCGACGAGTACGGGTCGAACGTCCTCCCCACGGACCCGGCGCCGCCGGAGCTGCTGGACCCGGGGCTGCCGGCGTTGATCGCGTACACCGGCGACCCGTTGGGGTAGAACAGCCCGTAGTTCCTCTCCGACGCCGGCCCAGGCTTCATGTTCTCGTTGAACAGCGCGAACACGAATACGTCGACGGGCACATTGGGCTTCAGCGGCGTGCCCTGCCCCATCGCCACCCGCTGCATGAGGTTCCCGTTGTACGCCGCCGCGTTCTGCGCCGAGGCGCCCACCTCGTCCTCGTCCCCCTTCGATGGCCACCCGGTCTCCGAGATCTTCACGGGGATGTCCGTGTGGCCCATGACCTTCATTGCCGCGTACACGGCGTCGATCTGCGCGTACAGCATGTTGTCGTACACCAGCCCGCCGTCGCGCACGCCGGCGTTCGGCTGGAACAGCACGTACGGCAGCGACACGCTGCCGGGGTCCCCCTTGTAAGCGAAGAAGGGATAGGCGTTAAACAGGAACGCCGACCCCGTCTTGCTGTGAAAGTCCAGCAGCGGCTTGATGTACGGCGCGAAGCTCTCCTGGAACGCGCCGGAGGACGGCGGGAAGCTGCTGGCCAGCACGGCGGCCGAGTGCGCCGAAGAGACCGTCACCTGCCCGGCCAGACCCATCGCCACCAGCGCGTCGTGCACCGCCTGCATCGCCGGCACGAGGTTCGCCGCCATGCCCATGTCGTTGTTGCCGAACACCTCGTTGCCCACGGTGATGCAGGTGATGCGCGTCGCCGGGATGAAGGGCTGCACGTGCTGCGACACCCACTGCCGCGCGGCCCCCGGGCTGGTCGCCATGGTCTGGATGTTCTCGTTGCCGATGGCGATGATGAACTCCACCCCCGTGTTGGCGAACGCCGTCAGCACCTTGGGGTCCGCGTCGTACAGCTTCACCTTGTTCACGTTCATCGACTGCAGCAGCCCCGCCACCCGCGTCGGGTCCGGCAGGTTGTTCGCGATCTGCCCGTAGTTGATGCCGAACTTCTGCTGCGCCCACACCATGTTGTCTACTGCAAAAATTAAATTAAGCAACCACGCCGAGATTAGCGACACTGAGCAGCAATGAAACTCTCCGGCCATGTGATACTTTTGGAAATACTTTTCTTCGAAAGGGAAAAAATACTGTAATTTTTGGAAATCGAATTTCCCTTTTCAGATATAGCCATGGAATACTTTAGCTAGGTCGGCAGTCCCTTTCTAGATCAAGTTGCAGAAATAGACCACCTACTGCTCTATTATACTGATCTGATAATAATGCTTGCAACTGCAATCAGGTGGGATTAACATACAAGTAGCAGCAGAGGAGAGGGGTCAATTCTCAAGCGTATGGTTTCAGCACTAAAGCAGACTGATGACGCGCGAAGCTTCAGCACAGGCACATGCGTATGCATCAAAGCTGACGAAGCAAGCCGGTGGCTAAATTAACTCTCACGACAATGACGCCCGTAGTACTTGACATCGGAAACAGCAAACGCTAATCAGGGTCGCTGGATCTGAGATCTCCATACTTTGCTTCACAGCTTCTGTCGGCACTCAGAGCCATGTCTGTTGTCAGTATTTTGATTACCGGAGTTGAAGAGACTGAATTCAACCAAGGACCTACTCGGGCCCTCGTCGGCGCTCCCGGAGTTACAGTTCAAGTAGCTGACACCGAGCTCTACGCGTGCTCCGTGGATTTTGGCAGACTGGATTGGGGGGGATTCCGAACAGGTCCTAAGCCATCTTAAAATTGTTTAAAACGATCTTACCGTTTGGAATATGAACACGAAATCACGCGCAGAGTCCATCTTATGAACAAGACTCGGTGGCGACAGACTGCAAGAGACAGAGCTTAAGCGGCAGCAATGGCGACAGGATTTAATTCGACCTAAGGCAGCAGTCTAAAAATTCTCGGGAACTATCTTGTCGTTTGGAATATGAGCATGAAATCGACCGCAGAGTCCATCACATGAACAAGAACTCACGGCGACGGGTGGAAATAAGAAAGCTTAAGCGGCAGCAATGGCGGGTGGCAGACCAGCACAGCGCGAGCAAGAAGGGAAGAACCAAAGAGCAGAAGGAAGCGAGGCGCGAGCAGAGGACTCACCATTAAGGAGCGAGAGCAGGACGAGGCAGAGCAGGAGCGACGAGGAGGCGCGGTGTTCCATTGCGAAGCGCCTTCTACCTCGTCTGCTTCCTCTGTCTTCCGCTGCGATATGCTTGAGCGGTTAAGTTTGTACTTAAGTAGAGCTCCAGCTCCTCCTTCCGTTCTCTCTCTCCCTCATCGGGGGCGCCCCCTCCCCTGTTTTTATATGGTATAACAGAGCTTACGTATCCGTCCCACCGCCGGTGACCGACGTGTGCAGAGAAAAAATGGAAACCAAGGAAATATCCTGGAGGAAGTCGGCGCCTGACTTTCCTACTACAGTGTCCAGACGCGGCCACACGGACGCACGGCGCCGCTCCGTCGGTCATCTATGCCGGTTTCCTTCACGCTTCCTGCGCTTTGTTGCGTCTGTTCTTACCCGCGCCGAGGTAATGCGATTTCGCCCGCTCTACATGGTCATGAATAATAGCGCCTCTAGGGTATGGAAATTGCAGCTGACGAGATTGATCAATCAGTCGTCGCATGATTGCCCTAGTCACCGTCCTAGCGCCATACGTGTGCAGGATCGGTCGTCTCAAGCATTTGTCTTGTGTGGGAAATTCACAAGAAGAGAAGCCCAAAACCTGAACTCTGTCGTTCATTCAATCGACCGTTGTTTTCGCGCGCAACCATCAACAGTCAAATGTCCCAGGAGGGAGGGAGTGCAAAACTTGGATTCAACTCTCGGTATAGTATTTTTTTAATGAAATAACTCTTTCCTCGATCTACGAGTAGGACCCTGGATGTGAATGCCCTTTTGGCTAGTGATAGTATATCCTTTTTACGGCTCACTTGTCTTCTCGGACGCGTGAAAACATTTTGCACACGAACAAATTGTATACTACTACCTCGGCTCCATTTATTTACCAATGTAACACTTTTAAATTTAGGACATGGTGCTTTTGCTCCTATGTGCATATACTACCTTTATTTAAAATACACTTTAAACATATTAAAAAAAATCAAAACAAAATCAAAACAAAATGTTACGCGTGCATCTCAACATCATACTTGTTCATGAAGTCGTTTCAGGAAAAAGCGAGTTGTTATATGGCTTGTGCAAAAAAGGTAAAAATCAATGCTAAAATAAGGTGTTTTACTAGGAATTTGTTTGTCTTTTTTGTACATGCCACAAAAATTATCGTTTTACTATGAAGCTATAAGTGATGACATAGAATGTGAAAATATGCGGCTAAGTTTTTCCTCCAAATTTTTTATATTTTGAAATTCGTTTTTTGGGTAAAGGGAGTATATGCACCTGGAACCAAAACTGCATTTCCGTTAAATTTTTTTTCATTTTTAAACGAGTGGCAAAAGATTTGCCACTATTCATTAATTAAGGGGAAGAGTTTAGACAAGACCAAAGGTTCACCAAAGAAAACAAAGAAAACTCGAAGGGAAAAACTAAGGGATTACTCTCCCGTTGTTACAAAACTCAAACACTTCGCACCCGCGGCAACCCAAAGCTTCACTTCGGTTTTGATGATGTTGAGGAGGGCGGCGGTTGGTGCGGACTTATGGTTGAAAATTCTAGCTCCTTCCAAATGGTCCAACTAACAAGCATGATAATGGAGGACAAGGCCTTGTGATTGTCCGAAGCCTCATTCAACAACTTGGACCACCATCCCTCAAGGTTGAGATCGTCCGTCCATGCATGGGTGTGGATGGAAGGAATGCCAATCCAACTTTTCACCATCCCCCAAAGGCGCTTGGAGTAGCGGAAATGGGAGAGAAGGTGAGCCGCCGTTTCTTGAGTTTGGTTGCAAAGCGTACACCGACCGCAATTTGTTCTACCCCTTCTCGCTAGACGGTCCGCCGTCCAAAGCCTATTATGGAGAGCCAACCAAGAGAAGAACTTGATCTTTGGGGGGGGGGGGGCAAGCCTTCCAAACAAGCCGATTCATGTTGGTAGTCATGACTCCGAAGAATTGTGCTTTGTAAGCCGCGGCCGTGGAGTACTCTCCATTCTCGGTGGTGGTCCATGTGATTGTGTCCTCAAGAAGCTCATTGAGATGAATGTGCCGGAGAAGACTCCATAGCCGAATGTACTCATGCAAATGTTGGATGGTGAGGTTTGTGTCCATCTTGATTTTTTTAACCCAAGCATGATCCGTCAACGCTTGGTTTACCTTCCATCTCTTCCTAGTGGAAGCTTCATATATAAGCGGAGCTATGTCTTTGGGCTTCGTGTCATTGAGCCAAGGAGAGTCCCAAAAATTAGCAACCTTGCCATTCCCTAAGGAGATAGAAGTTGAAGCGTAGAAGAGATCCATGTCCACCTCGTCACATGGGTTGCCCATTCCCACCCAAAGCTTGGTTGGTTGCCTCCATTCGAACCAAGGCCATGTTAAACGAAGAGCCCTCGCAAATTTGTCTATGTGGGGGATGCCTAAGCCTCCAAGACTTTTCGGCCTACAAACCGCCTCTCAATTTAATTTGCATTTTCCTCCGGTGATCTCCTTTGTTCCGGCCCAAAGAAAAGCGCGTTCAATCTTGTTCATTGAAGCCACACAACCCGGTGGAATTCTAAGAGGAGTGAGATGGAAAATAGCTTGGGAGGTGAGGACGGATTTGATAAGGGCTCCTCTTCCGGCCGTATTGATGTTCTTGCCATCCCAAGTGACAAGCTTGCCGACCATGAGAGGGATGACCCAACAATGTGCAAGCTTGATGGCTTCTTTTGCAACGATGCTTGGAGCCTACATTTCGACTCCCATATCCTTAACGCTCTCTCCTCCGCCCTCTCCGACCATTGCCCGCTCCTCCTCGCCGATGATAGTGGCCCTAGGAGGCCAAGGTCTTTCAAGTTTGAGAATTGGTGGACGGACATCCCTAGTTTCCATAATGTTGTTGGAAGAGCTTGGTCCTTGCCCTCCGGACATGGGGAGCCCTACCAAAACCTCTTCCATAAACTCAAGAATGTGTCCAAGGAGCTTACCAATTGGAGCCGGGGACTTTTCTCTAAGTCTAAGGTGTTGCTCCATGTTGCTCTTCTAGTCATCCTTCACCTCGACATCGCACAAGAAAATTGGGTTCTTTCGGGCGATGAGCAAGACCTTCGTGCTAGGTTGAAGAGAAGATTCATTAGCCTTGCTATCCTAGAGAGGGCTAGGAAAAAGCAAAGCTCTCGGATTGCAAATATCAAGGAAGGTGATGACCCACAAGTATAGGGGATCGCAACAGTCTTCGAGGGAAGTAAAACCCAAATTTATTGATTCGACACAAGGGGAGGTAAAGAATACTTATAAGCCTTAACAACTGAGTTGTCAATTCAGCGGCACCTGGAAAAGCACTAGCAACAGGGGTGATGTGAAAGTAGCAGTGATATGAGAGCGGTAGTAACAAGTAACACGCAGAGACAGTAGTAGTAATATGAGAGCAATAGCACCGTAAAACAGTTGACATGTAGAACAAGTATATGATGATGAGATATGGACCGGGGTTCCCAGCTATCTACACTAGTGGTAACTCTCCAATAACAAGTGTTGGGTGAACAAATTACAGTCGGGCAATTGATAGGATTGAAATAGCATTAAGACAGAATATCAAGATCATTAATCATGTAGGCATGTTTTCCAATAATAGTCATACGTGCTCGCAATGAGAAACTTGCACAACATCTTTTGTCCTACCAGCCGGTGGCAGCCGGGCCTCTAGGGAAACTACTGGAAATTAAGGTACTCCTTTTAATAGAGTACCGGAGCAAAGCATTAACACTCCGTGAAAACATGTGATCCTCACATCACCGCCATCCCCTCCGGTTGTCCCGATTTCGTCACTTCGGGGCCTTTGGTTCCGGACAGTGACATGTGCATACAACTTGTAGATACAATCTAAGCAATAAGTATAGAGCTCAAATCTAAGATCATGCCACTCGGGCCCTAGTGACAAGCATTAAGCATAACAAGATTGCAGCAACAATAACTTCATAAACTTTGTAGATAGACAATCATAATGTAACAATCCATCGGATCCCGACAAACACAACACCGATTACATCAGATGAATCTCAATCATGTAAGGCAGCTCATGAGATCATTGTATTGAAGTACATGGGGGAGAGAATACCAACTAGCTACAGCTAGAACCCGTAGTCCATGGGGGAACTACTCACGTGAGCATGATGGAGGCGATGGCGTTGATGGAGATGGCTTCCGGGGCACTTCCCCGTCCCGGCAGGGTGCCGGGACGAGACTTCTATCCCCCGAATTGGAGTTTCGCGATGGCGGCGGCGCCCCGGAGTCTTTCTCGGAGTTTCGTCAAGTGTTACGGTGTTTTTAGGTCGAAAGGGATTTTATAGGCGAAGAGGCGGCGCAGGGGGCACTCGGGGGCTCCCCACCACGAGCCGGCGCGGGCCCGTGCTAGGCCGCGCCACCCTATGGTGTGGTGGCCCTCCGGCCCCTCTCCGACTCTTCTTCGGTGTTCGGATGCTTCCGGGAAAAATAGGAGGTTTGGTCTTCGTTTCGTCGAATTTCGAGAATATTGCCCGAACAGCCTTTCTCGGAACCAAAAACAGCAGTAAAACGAGAACCGGCACCGTGGCATCTTGTTAATAGGTTAGTTCCGGAAAACGCATAAAAACATCATAAAGTGCAAGCAAAACATGTAAGTATTGTCATAAAACAAGCATGGAACGACAGAAATTATGGATACGTCGGGGACGTATCAGCATCCCCAAGCTTAGTTCCTGCTCGTCCCGAGCAGGTAAACGACAAAAAGAATAATTTCTGTAGTGACATGCTACTTACATAACCTTGATCATACTATTACAAAGCATATGAAATGAATGAAGTGACTCAAGGCAATGATCTATAGTTGCTAACAAATAGATAACATATAGCAAAACTTTTCATGAATAGTACTTTCAAGACAAGCATCAAAAGTCTTGTACAAGAGTTAACTCATAAAGAAATAAGTTCAAAGTAAAGGCATCGAAGCAACACAAAGGAAGATATAAGTTTCAGCGGTTGCTTTCAACTTGTAACATGCATATCTCATGGATAATTGTCAACACAAAGTAATATGATGAATGCAAATATGCAAGTATGTAAGAATCAATGCACAGTTGACACAAGTGTTTGCTTCTAAGATGGAAGGAAGTAGGTAAACCGACTCAACATAAAAGTAGAAGAATGGCCCTTCAAAGAGGAAAGCATCGATTGCTATATTTGTGCTAGAGCTTTGGTTTTGAAAACATAAAGAGAGCATAAAAGTAAAGTTTTGAGAGGTGTTTGTTGTTGTCAACGAATGGTAGTGGGCACTCTAACCCCCTTGCCAGACAAACCTTCAAAGAGCGGCTCCCATGGATTATTTTTATTTTTGGGTGGCACTCCTTCCAACCTTTCTTTCACAAACCATGGCTAACCGAATCCTCGGGTGCCTGCCAACAATCTCATACCATGAAGGAGTGCCCTTTTATTTTAGTTTTATTACGATGACACTCCTCCCAACCTTTGCTTACACAAGCCATGGCTAACCGAATCCTTCGGGTGCCGTCCAACAATCACATACCATGGAGGAGTGTCTATTTAGGTTAATTAATTTGGGACTGGGAATCCCATTGCCAGCTCTTTTTGCAAAATTATTGGATAAGCGGATGAAGCCACTAGTCCATTGGTGAAAGTTGCCCAACAAGATTGAAAGATAAACACCACATACTTCCTCATGAGCTATAAAACATTAACACAAATTGAGAAGCATTTTGAATTGTTTAAAGGTAGCACTCAAGCAATTTACTTTGGAATGGCAGGAAATACCACATAGTAGGTAGGTATGGTGGACACAAATGGCATAGTGGTTGGCTCAAGTATTTTGGATGCATGAGAAGTATTCCCTCTCGATACAAGGCTTAGGCTAGCAAGGTTGTTTGAAGCAAACACAAGTATGAACCGGTACAACAGAAACTTACATAAGAACATATTGCAAGCATTATAATACTCTACACTTGTCTTCCTTGTTGCTCAAACACTTTTACCGGAAAATATCTAGACCTTAAGAGAGACCAATCATGCAAACCAATTTCAACAAGCTCTACAGTAGTTCTCCACTAATAGGCTTAGACTACATGAAAAAACTTAATCATGATCTACTTGAGAGCTCAAAACAATTGCCAAGTGTCAAATTATCCAAGACATGATGAGGCATTTTCTGTTTTCAACCAAATAAGTATTGTAGCTTCCAACTTTTATCATTGAACATTAAAAGTAAAACGAAGAACACGAGTGTTCATATGAAAAAGCGGAGCGTGTATCTCTCCCACACAAGGATTGCTAGGATCCGATCTTATTCAAACAAAACAAAAATAAAAGCACACAGACGCTCCAAGTAAAGCACATAAGATGTGACCGAATAAAAATATAGTTTCAATAGAAGAAACCTCGATAAGTTGATGAAGAAGGGGATGCCTTGGGCATCCCCAAGCTTAGACGCTTGAGTCTTCTTGAAATATGCAGGGATGAACCACAGGGGCATCCCCAAGCTTAGACTTTTCACTCTTCTCGATCATATATCATCCTCCTCTCTTGACCCTTGAAAACTTCCTTCACACCAAACTTCTCATAAACTTCATTAGAGGGGTTAGTACTCAAAAAATTTGAATCCACCTTGGTCCTGTAGTGGCACATTGCAAGAACTCAATAAAACATTAGCTACAGCCCTCTACGTCTAGAAAACCTCGCTTAAAGTCCACAAGAGATAATGCAAAAAACAGAGACAGAATCTGCCAAAACAGAACAGCTAGTAAAGACGAATTTTAATAAAATACTTCCGTTGCTCAAATCAGAAAACTCAAAACTAACAAAAGTTGCGTACATATCTGAGGAACACACACGTAAATTGGCATATTTTTCTGAGTTACCTACAGAGAGAACAGCCCAGATTCGTGACAGATAGAAATCTGTTTCTGCGCAGAAATCCAAATCTAGTATCAACCTTCGATTAGAGGCTTCACTTGGCACAACAAAACACAAAACTAAGATAAGGAGAGGTTGCTACAGTAGTAAACAACTTCCAAGACACAAATATAAAACAAAGTACTGTAGCAAAATAACACATGGGTTATCTCCCAAGAAGTTCTTTTCTTTATAGCCATTAAGATGGGCTCAGCAGTTTTAATGATGCACTCGTAAGAAATAGTATTCGAAGCAAAAGAGAGCATCAATAGGCAAATCCAAAACAAGTTTAAGCCTAACATGCTTCCTATGCATAGGAATCTTGTACACAAATAAATTCATGAAGAACAAAGTGACAAGTATAAGAAGATAAAACAAGAGTAACTTCAAAAATTTCAGCATATAGAGAGGTGTATTAGTACCATGAAAATTTCTACAACCATATTTTCCTCTCTCATAATAATTTTCAGTAGCTTCATGAACAAACTCAACAATATAGCTATCACATGCAGCATACTTTTCATGATTTCCAAACACATAATTTTTATCAAGTTCAAGAATAGTGGAATTAAAACTTTCAAACTTTCTTTTATTAATAATATAACAAGGTAGTTGATCAATCTCAATAGATATGGGACTCATAGAATAAGTCAAGAACTCTCCAATCCCATTTTCATTAGTAGTACAATTAATATTATCAAGTAACATAGGACCATCATCTAGAGCTTTATCATAGACATTTGCCAAACAAAATTCTTTAGTACCATGCATTTCGACATCGAGCACAAACAAAGCATTATCATAAGATTTATCAGAGTAGCATGGATTATCATAAATAACGAGTAGCATAATCATTCTCACAAGTATTACTCATAGGTACTATTTCAAGAGAATCCACAGGAACATAACATTCAACCTCTTCCGGTAAGCATGGAGGACAATCAAATAGTGTAAGAGATAAAGAGTTACTCTCATTAGAAGGTTGGCATGGGTAGCTAATCCATTCTTCCTCCTTTTGTTCGTCACTCTCCTCTTCTTTTTCATCCAATGAGCATTCAGGTTCATAAATTTCCTCCTCTTTTTCATCCAATGAGCTTTCAGGTTCATCAATTTCTTCTTCCATCGGTTCCTGCAAATTGTGAGTGCATTCTTGTGCATTAATGTGTCTCTCTTTATAATCAAGGATATAAGGATTCCTACTGTAGCATTCTATGCAAGAATTAAGGATAGTAGAGACATAATCTTTAAGGTCCTTACAAACAACACAAGTTTCATAATTCTCAACCATGAAGGATTCTATCTCGGAGGCTCCCATAAATAAGACAAATTGTTCTACCTCTTCGAACCCATAATGAATATAGCAATTCCGATTATAGTTCTTAATTAAAAATTCCTCACTAAAGCCACATTGAAATTTAAGATGTTTAGTATCCTGTTGAGAGCAACAGTTTATATCATGGCATTTAAGCAAGATTTTAGCAATTGTATTCAATTTTTCTATCATAGCACTCATTATTTTACCAGTTCTTGATTCTCTATAATTATTATAACATTCTATAAGCTCCAAGTAAGTTGTTGGTTCTCCCATAACAGCAGTTTTTAATTTTTAGGTTTTTCAAATTTTTATGGATTTTTGGGTATATGAGACAAATAAAACAAGACAAAAATAAACTAGACAAAAGTAAACTAAGCACAAATAAACTAGACAAAAGTAAACTAAGCAAAACAAAATAAAATAAAACAGAGAGAGAGGTAGAGTGTACTCCCCAGGTGAACTTATGAGTAGAGCTATGCCTCCCCGGCAACGGCGCCAGAAAATAGTCTTGATGACCCACAAGTATAGGGGATCGCAACAGTCTTCGAGGGAAGTAAAACCCAAATTTATTGATTCGACACAAGGGGAGGTAAAGAATACTTATAAGCCTTAACAACTGAGTTGTCAATTCAGCGGCACCTGGAAAAGCACTAGCAACAGGGGTGATGTGAAAGTAGCAGTGATATGAGAGCGGTAGTAACAGTAACACAGCAGCAGTAGTAGTAATATGAGAGCAATAGCACCAGAAAACAGTTGACATGTAGAACAAGTATATGATGATGAGATATGGACCGGGGTTCCCAGCTATCTACACTAGTGGTAACTCTCCAATAACAAGTGTTGGGTGAACAAATTACAGTCGGGCAATTGATAGGATTGAAATAGCATTAAGACAGAATATCAAGATCATTAATCATGTAGGCATGTTTTCCAATAATAGTCGTACGTGCTTGCAATGAGAAACTTGCACAACATCTTTTGTCCTACCAGCCGGTGGCAGCCGGGCCTCTAGGGAAACTACTGGATATTAAGGTACTCCTTTTAATAGAGTACCGGAGCAAAGCATTAACACTCCGTGAAAACATGTGATCCTCACATCACCGCCATCCCCTCCGGTTGTCCCGATTTTTGTCACTTCGGGGCCTTTGGTTCCGGACAGTGACATGTGCATACAACTTGTAGATACAATCTAAGCAATAAGTATAGAGCTCAAATCTAAGATCATGCCACTCGGGCCCTAGTGACAAGCATTAAGCATAACAAGATTGCAGCAACAATAACTTCATAAACTTTGTAGATAGACAATCATAATGTAACAATCCATCGGATCCCGACAAACACAACACCGATTACATCGGATGAATCTCAATCATGTAAGGCAGCTCATGAGATCATTGTATTGAAGTACATGGGGGAGAGAATACCAACTAGCTACAGCTAGAACCCGTAGTCCATGGGGGAACTACTCACGGAGCATGATGGAGGCGATGGCGTTGATGGAGATGGCTTCCGGGGCACTTCCCCGTCCCGGCAGGGTGCCGGGACAGAGACTTCGTCCCCGAATTGGAGTTTCGCGATGGCGGCGGCGCCCCGGAGTCTTTCTGGAGTTTCGTCAAGTGTTACGGTGTTTTTAGGTCGAAAGGGATTTTATAGGCGAAGAGGCGGCGCAGGGGGCACTCGGGGCTCCCCACCACAGGCCGGCGCGGGCCCGGGCCAGGCCGCGCCGCCCTATGGTGTGGTGGCCCTCCGGCCCCTCTCCGACTCTTCTTCGGTGTTACGGATGCTTCCGGGAAAAATAGGAGGTTTGGTCTTTGTTTCGTCGAATTCCGAGAATATTGCCCGAACAGCCTTTCCGGAACCAAAAACGACGAGAAAACGAGAACCGGCACTGTGGCATCTTGTTAATAGGTTAGTTCCGGAAAACGCATAAAAACATCATAAAGTGCAAGCAAAACATGTAAGTATTATCATAAAACAAGCATGGAACGACAGAAATTATGGATACGTCGGGGACGTATCAGAAGGCGATGCAAATACCAAATTTTTCCATCTTAGAATCAATGCTAGAAGGAGGAAAACCACATACACCGCATCAAGCACAATGGTGGATGGGTTACTGATCATCTTCGGAAAGAGGAAATCTTAGCCATTTCTCCTCCTCTTTGGGCGGAGGACAAACACGCAAATGGGACCTAAATTGGGAAAGTCTCAATCTTGGCAACACGGCCCTTGAGGGCATTGATGCTCCTTTCACGGAGGAGGAAGTCCTCCACGCTATCTCCCATTCACCTTCCGATAAAGCCCCCGGCCCCGATGGTTTCACCGGAGCTTTTTTCAAGAAATGTTGGGGAACCATCAAGGTTGAAGTTTTAAAAGTCATTGAGAACTTCAACAACCTCCATTTTGTCCATCTCCAATGGGTCAACTCGGCCAACATTGTCCTTCTTCTCAAGAAAGAGGGGGCCGAGGAAGTCTCCGACTATAGGCCTATTAGTTTGGTCCACGCTATCTCCAAGATTGTCACTAAGACGATTGCTACGCGGCTAGCCCCTATCATGAACGATTTAGTCTCCAATGCCCAAAGTGCCTTCATCAAGAAAAGAAGTATCCATGACAACTTCATGTATGTGAAGAATCTTGCCAAGAGGTTCCATAAGAGCAAGGTGCCCGCCCTTCTTTTCAAGCTTGACATCCGCAAGGCCTTTGACTCCGTGCGTTGGGACTACATCCTTGAGCTTCTTGCAAGACTTGGCTTCCCGCCTAAATTCCGCGATTGGATTGCCGCCTTTTTTTGTACGGCGTCCTCGAGGATCCTTCTTAACGGGGTTCCCGGCTTGCCCATTTATCATGGAAAGGGGCTTAGGAAAGGAGACCCGTTATCGCCGCTTCTCTTTGTCCTTGCCATGGACCCACTCCAAAAGATCCTTGAGTTGGCCACCCAACACAACCTTCTTCACAAGATTAGAGGAAGAGGAAACTTTTTTCGCACTTCTCTCTATGTGGACGATGCGGCCGTCTTCATGCTCCCCTTAAAGGAGGACATCCAAAACCTCTCCGCCATTCTTGACCATTTCGGTGAAGCGACCGGTCTTCATACTAACTTCCAAAAAAGCTCGGTCATCCCAATACATTGCCATGAAGTCGATCTTGATGATGTGCCTGGGGGTTTGCCGGTCATCCGTGACCATTTCGGTGAAGCGACCGGTCTTCATACTAACTTCCAAAAAAGCTCAGTCATCCCAATACATTGCCATGAAGTCGATCTTGATGATGTGCCTGGGGGTTTGCCGGTCATCCGTGTGTCCTTCCCTATCAAATACTTGGGCCTCCCTCTTTCGGTTTGGGAACTAAAAAGAGTCGGTTAAATTTATTTGTAAATGTACGTATCTAGATGAACTTTTGTGTGTAGGTCAATGGAAAAGTCACTTTGAAGGACATGCTCCCTAGATGGTGGCCTGCCTCCTTGCTACATACTAGGGCTAGTTCTTCTCGCCGTAGTAGCATCGATATGTTTTGTAGTGTCTGTCGCTATGGCAGCTAGCGAGATGTTGTCGGGCTTGTTCGTTCGGGTGTTGTCGCTCGACGCCTTGAATAAGGGCATTTTTAGCCATCTACAGATGTCGCGAGATGGTGTGGCAAGCTTCTTCTGTCCAGCCTTGGAGGAAAGGGGACGAAGAGATCTGGAGCCAAAGCTTTGGGCATCTGGAGTCTGATGCGCAAGTGGTTCTCGTGCAGTTGCTTCTAGGAGAGAAATCCCGACGGTTTGCTTGTCGTTGACTACCATAGATGAAATGAGGTCTCCCCTTCCTTGGTCGCTGGCTACAAGTTGTTAGCAAAGGGTCTAGATCAGTGTGACATCCTAGGTTTTAGGAGAAAAGCGGGGTAGATTTAGAAAAGGGTTGTGTATTTCATCGCAAAACAGGGAAAAAATTCGCGCCTAAACGCATAAACCTAGGGGTATCGACATCTCTCCCGTTGTGAATTATGGTTTAGTCGCGGTGAGAGTGCAAAAGGTTCAGACATGACCTCTTTGCAACTAGGGTTCGAGGAGGAAGAGATTTTAAATCAAAATGGAAGTGCAACACTTGAATTTGAACTTCCACATATACTTGGATTTCAAACAACAAAGTGAATTCAAACTTGAATAGCAAACTAGAATTCAAATAGAACTCAAATTTGAACATCACATACTTATTACAATATGTTCAAATAGGAAAACCATGAGCTTTATTAATAAAGAGACATATTACATTGTCTTTACAATATTTTTTATATCATACAACAATGAAAAGAAAAGTAAATATAAAATTTCATGGGTTTCCAAATAGGAATAAAAACCCTAAACTAACCAATGCCACTACTTCTTCTCATTATTAATTTTCCTTTCCATTGCTCTATTTAGTTGTAAATATATTTAAAAATGGAAAATATACATGGTAATACAAGTGTCAACCCAAATAAAAATTCACCATGGTGGGCCGGCTCAATCCATGTGACTCAGCCGCTCAAAACCAAGCAGCTTAGTGATGAGATGACCAACACATACACACATCACAAGCCTAGTCATAGGGCTCGTTTATCGACCAAGCAAGCAGAACCCTTGCTACAAAAGCAAGAGGTCAGCACACCAATTCAACCCATCGACAACACCAATCCACCACAAAAAAAACCACTACCGGTTCATATTCCAAACCATCACTAACTCGCCGAATGGTGAGCTAGAGAAAAATCAAGCAAATAGAAGCTAGGAGGAGCAGAGCAAGCCAACAAGAACTCGACCTCAACAAACACCAAACATACTTTTTCTAGGAGCTGGAGCAAGGTATATCATTACTCTAGAATAGATCCCAAGGGATCTATTTCTCTGCATCCTATAGGAACTCGAGTAATAGAAGCATATAGAAAGCTTAACATAATTTGGAGTAGACCTAGGTTAATTATCAACTAATATAGCAGAGGAGTATATCATACCAAGCCAAGGTAGCTATGTCATGCCAGTATGCCACAGTAACAAGAAAAAGAGCACAACAGAAACCAAGCTAGGCTAGCACTAGACACTCCAAGAACTATAAAAGCCACCCAATTAACATTAGTCTAGAAAACCATTAGTAAGGGGTTCTGGGATGACTAGCATCGCATCTCTTTGAACCCATATATTTTGTCTACACATTTGAATTACAGGGGCAATCAAAACATTGATCACCTACTGCTAGAAAAGCTCACATCCAAATCCATTTTGCAAAGTTATTTAGAGAGCAAACAAGTAGTACTAGGAACTAATGAAGTTCACTGCATCTAAACACTGAATCAAACCACTAGAAAAGACAATATAATCATCACTATAAAAGTTCATATAAAGGAAATATCAATTTCATAGCCACAACATCACATCCTTCCTATCTAGCAAAGTAAGCATGAACATTTACCCTTGCTAGAGCAACAGCTCTAGGAAGATAATCATGAACAATACCCAATTAGACTCAACAGAAAAGGTTCATCTGCAGATAATAAGAAGGGATATTAAATTACTACCCATGAGATGTTCAATTGAATACAAGTCAATACATAGCCCAAGCTAAATCAAATTGCTCCAAGCCACTACAGTAGGAGATGAGCATCACAGTGTCATGTATAGTGGTAGAAACCATGGATTTACATGAATTAGTGGAACCAGTAACATGACACAATTAGTTGGAGCAACCAGTGAGCAACAGAACCAGTAGAACTAATAGATACTGAAAGAAACAAGAACATGATCTTGTAGCGGAACCAATCGACAGACAGGAGCGGATGGGATGGGCGGCGGCGGCCTGCGTTGCGCCCCCTTCTCCCGTCGGCTCTCCCGTGGTGGACTGTCCGGAGCGGATGGGATGGGCGGCGGCGGCCTGCACTGCGGTCACCCTCCTCCCGTCGGCTCTCCGCAGCACTCCGGCAGGGGCTGGTGGTGGGCGGCGGCTAGGCCCATGGCCTGCGCCAATTCCCCCCCCCCCCCGCCTCTCATCGGTGAGTGGACGTGATCTCGGGCTTCACCCGCGACACGAGGTCGCCCGGGGCAGTAGCCTTGGGTATGACGGTGGAGGTGGCTGATACGTCCAATTTGCATCACTATTTTATATCATAATTTGCTGTTATTCATTGATATATTTCATATTGGGGCACAATACTTATGTTATTTCATCTATTTTGCATGTTTCATGATTATTTGGAGATCGAGCACCGGAGCCAGGATTCTGCTGGAAAAAGCACCGTCAGGATGCAATATTTCGGAAGATCAACTCTGGAAGGAAGTTTTACCAAAAATCCTATTTTTCCAGATGACGAAGGAAGCCAGAAGGGGGAGCCAGGTGGACCCAAGGTGGGCCCACACCATAGGGCGGCGCGGCCCATGGCCTGGCCGCGCCACCATGTGGTGTGGGGCCCCCTCAGCCTCTTTCGCATCCTTTTCTTCGCGAAACCCTTCGTCCCGAAGACCTAAGCCACGGAGGAATCCTCACGAAGGGTTGCGGCCGCCTCGCGGGGCGGAGAACACCGAGAGAGAAAAGAGCTCTCCGGCGGGCGGGAATCCGCCGGGGAAATTCCTCCCGGAGGGGAAATCGACGCCATCGTCACCGCCATCGAGCTGGACATCATCTCCATCACCATCATCATCATCTCCACCATCATCACCGCCATCTCCACCGCTGGACATCGTCACCGCTGTAGCAATTTGGGTTTGATCTTGATTGTTTGATAGGGGAAACTCTCCCGTATCGATTTCTACTTGTTATTGATGCTATTGAGTGAAACCATTGAACCAAGGTTTATGTTCAGATTGTTATCCATCATCATATCACCTCTGATCATGTTCCATATGATGTCTCGTGAGTAGTTCGTTTAGTTCTTGAGGACATGGGTGAAGTCTAAATGTTAGTAGTGAACTATGGTTGAGTAATATTCAATGTTATGATATTTAAGTTGTGGTGTTATTCTTCTAGTGGTGTCGTGTGAACGTCGACTACACGACACTTCACCATTTATGGGCCTAGGGGAATGCATCTTGTACTCGTTTGCCAATTGCGGGGTTGCCGGAGTGACAGAAACCTAAACCCCGTTGGTATATCGATGCAGGAGGGATCGCAGGATCTCGCAGTTTAAGGCTGTGGTTAGATTTATCTTAATTACTTTCTTGTAGTTGCGGATGCTTGCAAGGGGTATAATCACAAGTATGTATTAGTCCTAGGAAGGGCGGTACATTAGCATAGGTTCACCCACACAACACTTATCAAAACAATGAAGATTAATCAGTCGTATGTAGCGAAAGCACTAGACTAAAATCCCGTGTGTCCTCGAGAACGTTTGGTCATTATAAGTAAACAAACCGGCTTGTCCTTTATGCTAAAAAGGATTGGGCCACTCGCTGCAATTATTTCCCTCGCATTTTACTTACTCGTACTTTATTCATCTGTTACATCAAAACCCCCTGAATACTTGTTTGTGAGCATTTACGAGTGAATCCTTCATCGAAACCGCTTGTCAACACCTTCTCGCTCCTCGTTGGGATCGACATTCTTACTTATCGAAGATACTACGATACACCCCCTATACTTGTGGGTCATCAAGACTATTTTCCGGCGCCGTTGCCGGGAGTGAAGCGCTATTGGTAAGCGGAATTGGTAAGGAAAACCTTTACTCGTTTGTGCTGATTTTATTTCTGCTCGCTGCTATAAGTCATTATGGAGAGATCTTCTCTTCAATTTCTATTTGGGAAATCTACTACTACCGCAACGGTAGTGGATGAGGCGCCAGGTGAGGAAGTAATACCATATAAAATACCTACGAAAATTATTGAACATGTTATGGATAACCGCTATGAAGGGGATGGAACTGTCCATCCTGGTGATCATTTACTGTTTTTGCATGAATTATGCGGGCTATTCAAATGTGCAGGTATTGCTATGAATGAAGTTAGAAAGAAACTATTCTCTATATCGCTGTCTGGTAAAGCGGCGCATTGGTATAAATTGTTGAAGAATGGTGATTCTCTTGATTGGGAGGACATTGTGCCTTTATTTTATTCCAAATTTTATCCTCCAAGTGAAATTCACAAAGATCGGAACCGCATATATAATTTCTGGCCTCATGATGGAGAGAGTATTGCCCAAGCTTGGGGGAGATTGAAGTCTTTAATGCTCAAATGCCCCATTCATGAGCTTCCTGGTAATGTTATTATTGATAATTTCTATGCAAGACTTTCTTTTCAAGACAAGACCTTGCTGGATACTTCTTGTTCCGGATCATTTACACGCAACAAAGAAGAGTTTAAAAGGGACCTTCTTGATCGGATCCAAGAAAATACCGAAGGTTGGGAGAACGACAAGGATAGAGAATCAGGTATAATTTATGATTATAAATGCATTGAAGCTTTTATGGATACTCGATACATTTCGTAATATGAGTGCTACATATGGTCTTGATTCTCAAGTTGCTGCAAACCTTTATAAAGCTTTTGCCTCTCATTATGAATTGCCTAAGAAGAATTTTGATAAGTATCATGAACTGTATAAAGATAAAATTGATTCATCTATTAATAAGTGTGTTGTAGTTGAAACTGCTGATCGTGTTATTCCTGAAGCTTATATTGAAAAAACTCCTTTTCCTGCTAAAATGAGGGAGTACTCGTTATAAATAGTGCGGTTCATAAAAGTGAAAAGAAACCTATAGAACCTGAAGAACAAATAAAAGTTGAACCTGCTTGTTGCAATTGTTAAAGATCTTGTGACTGAAAATGTGGAGGATGGTCATATTATTTTCTGTGAATATGCTTCTAATATTGTTTCACATCCTAATAAACCCAAACAAGCTAGTGTTCCTATGCTATCTGTTAGAATTGGTGATCATTTCTATTATGGTTTATGTGATATTGGTGCAAGTGTTAGTGCTATTCCTTATGAGCTTTACACGGAGATTATGCACGAAATTGATTCTTGTGAACTTGAAGATATTGATGTGGTTATTCAGCTGGCTAATAGAGAAACTATTTCTCCAATTGGTATTGTTCGAGATGTGGAAGTTCTATGTGGTAAGATTAAATATCCTGCTGACTTTTTGGTACTTGGTTATGCTGCTAGTGATTATTGTCCTATCATTTTTGGTAGACCTTTTCTAAATACTTGTGGAGCTATTATAGACTGCAAGAAAGAGAAATTTTTTGACTAAATTTGCTGGTGAATCTTATGAGTTTAACTTCTCTAAATTTACCAAAACTCCTTATAAAGCCGATTTGCCTAGTAATGATTTTAAAATGGAGCAGTGTGCATCTATTGTTCTTGTTCCTAATAATCCTTTGCGAGCAACATTTGGAGAATAGCGAGAGTGAAGTTTTTAGGAAAGAAAGAGATGAGCTTGAGGAGATTTTTCTTCGCCAACCTATTCTCAAGCATGATTTACCGGTGGAAGACTTGGGTACAACACCGCCACCAAAGGAAGATCCTGTTTTTGATTTAAAGCATTTGCTCGATAATCTTAAATATGCTCATATTGATGATAAGAAAATATATCCTGTTATTATTAGTTCTAAGCTTACGAGAGTTTGAAGAAGAAAGATTATTGCAAATATTGAAGAAACACCGAGGTGCTATTGGCTATACTCTTGATGATTTGAAGGGGATTTCTCCCTCTATTTGCCAACACGCCATTAATATGGAAGATGATGCGAAGCTCGTTGTTGAACCTCGGCGTCGTCTAATTCCCAAGATGAAGGATGTGGTAAGAAATGAGGTATTACGACTTCTTGAAGCTGGTATTATATATCCTATTGCCGATAGTAGATGGGTTAGTCATGTGCATTGCGTTCCTAAGAAAGGAGGAATGACTGTTGTGCCTAATGATAATGATGAGCTCATACCTCAAAGAGTAGTTGTAGGGTATAGAATGTGCATTGATTATCGAAAAGTTAATAAAGTTACTAAGAAAGATCATTACCCTTTACCATTTATTGATCAAATGTTAGAAAGGTTATCTAAAAATACGCATTTTTGCTTTCTTGATGGTTATTCTGGTTTTCACAAATTGTCGTTAAAGCTAAAGATCAAGAGAAAACCACTTTTACTTGTCCCTATGGAACTTATGCTTATAGGCGTATGCCTTTTGGTTTGTGTAATGCTCCTGCTACTTTTCAAAGATGCATGTCCGCTATTTTTCATGGCTTTTGTGAGAGTATTGTGGAAGTATTCATGGATGATTTTTCTGTCTATGGGAATTCTTTTGATAGTTGCTTGCGAAACCTTGATAAAGTTTTGCAGAGATGTGAAGAAACTAACCTTGTTCTTAATTGGGAGAAATGCCACTTTATGGTTAATGAAGGAATTGTATTGGGACATAAAATTTCCGAGAGAGGTATTGAAGTTGATAGAGCTAAAGTTGAAGCCATTGAGAAGATGCCCTATCCAAGGGATGTTAAAGGTATTCGTAGTGTTCTTGGTCATGTTGGGTTTTATAGGAGATTTATTAAAGATTTCTCCAAGATTTCAAAGCCTCTTACTAATCTTCTTCAAAAAGATGTACCTTTTGTTTTTGATGATGATTGTAAGGAAGCTTTTGAAACTCTAAAGAAAGCCTTAACAACTCGCTCCTATAGTTGAACCTCCTGATTGGAATTTACCTTTTGAAACTATGTGTGATGCTAGTGATTTTGCTGTAGGCGCTGTTCTTGGACAGCGAGTAGATAAAAAATTAAATGTTATTCATTATGCTAGCAAGACTCTTGATGCTGCTCAAAGAAATTATGCTACTACTGAAAAAGAATTGTTAGTCTGTAGTCTTTGCTTGTGATAAATTTAGATCTTATATTGTTGATTCAAAAGTTACAATTCATACCGATCATGCTCGCAATTAGATACCTTATGACAAAGAAAGATGCTAAGACGAGGCTTATTAGATGGGTGCTTCTTTTGCAAGAATTTGATTTACATATTGTAGATAGGAAAGATGCCGATAATCCCGTTGCTCGATAATTTGTCTAGATTGGAAAATATTGCTTATGATCCCGTTCTCGTTAATGATAGTTTTCCAAATGAACAATTGGCTGTAATAAAGGTGAGCTCGCGGGACGAGTCCTTGGTATGCCGATTATGCTAACTTTATTGTTTCCAAGTACTTGCCTCCAACCTTTTCAGCTCAGCAGAGGAGGAAATTCTTTTATGACTTGAGGCATTATTTCGGGATGACCCACACTTATATAAAGAAGGAGTGGATGGTATTCTGCGAAGGTGTGTTCCCGAATATGAACAACAAGAGATATTGAGTAAATGTCATGGCAGTGCTTATGGAGGACATCACGCCGGAGATAGAACCGCGCAAAAGGTTCTACAGTCAGGTTTTTATTGGCCAACTCTCTTCAAAGATGCAAGGAAGTTTATTTTATCTTGTGATGAATGTCAAAGGGTTGGTAATATCTCCAGACGCAATGAAATGCCTACGAATTATACTCTTGTTATTGAACCGTTTGATTGTTGGGGATTTGACTTCATGGGACCTTTTCCTCTTCAAAAGGTAACACTCATATACTTGTTGCTGTTGATTATGTTACTAAATGGGTGGAAGCCATACCTACAAAAAGTGCTGATGGTGAGACCTCTTTAAAAATGTTTTTAGATGTTATTTTTCCTAGATTTGGAGTACCTAGATATATTACGACTGATGGAGGTTCTCATTTTATTCATGGAGGTTTTAGAAAAACTCTTGCTAGGTATGGTATTAATCATAGAATTGCTTCCGCTTATCACCCTCAAAGTAGTGGTCAAGTAGAATTATCAAATAGAGAAATTAAATCTATCTTGCAGAAAACCGTTAATAAATCTAGAAAGAATTGGGCTAGTAAATTGAAAGAAGCACTATGGGCTTATAGAACTGCTTATAAAAACCCCATGGGAATGTCACCTTATAAAATGGTTTACGGAAAAGCTTGTCATTTACCTTTAGAATTAGAACACAAAGCTTATCAGGCTGTTAGAGAATTAAATAAAGATCCTAAACTTGCCGGTAATAAGAGGTTGCTACAGTTAAGTTCTCTAGATGAATGGAGAAGTGAAGCTTATGAAAATGCTAAACTCTTTAAAGAAAAAGTTAAGAAATGGCATGATAGAAGGATCATCAAAAGAGAGTTTAATATTGGGGATGAAGTCCTATTGTATCGGTCTTGTCTCGCATTCTTTGCGTGGAAATTACTCTCGAAATGGGAAGGACCATATGTTGTTGAGGAGGTGTATCGTTCAGGAGCAATTAAAATTAGCTCTCTCCAAGGCAATGCTACGCAAGTGGTGAATGGACAAAGACTCAAACATTATATCTCGTGTGATTCTTATAATGTTGATGTTGATATTATTCAAGTGGAAACACCGGAGGCTTTCATCAAAGGACAAATTGACGATCCGCCGAACTCGACTTTGAATAGGTAACAAGTATCGGTAATGAAAAGTTCGCGATTTACTTTCCGAACATTATTTTTGCTGTTTTTGGAAAATATGAAAAATTACGAGATCGAAACGGAGTGGAAAAGACGCACGAGGGCGTGACACCACAGGCCGGCGTGGGCCCCAGCCTGGTCGCGCCGCCCTATGGTGGCACCGCCTCGTCGCCCCTTTCCGACTCTGGTTCGACCTGGTACTTTCCGTTTGTTCTGAAATTTTTTATTATAAAATCCCCGGACCCTCGGAGGTCCGTATATCGTTTTCTCGACGTGTTTTGTTTCGAGTCTGTTTCTGCCAGGATCTGTTTTCAGTTTAGAAGCACCATGGTCTCCAAGAACAAGGGCAAGGAGCTTCCGGATGAAGATAATCAAGATCGTGAGTGGAAAGAAGAGGACAAGAGCGTCAAGGAAGAAGCAAAGGAGGATGAAGAGGAAGTCGAAGAAGTTCCGCAAGAGCGCCCGCGCACCACCATTGCAAGCATCGGAGTGGTGTCAGACTCGTTCAACGCTAAGAAGAGCGCACGGATTAGGACCGGAGGAGGACTTCCCCGTCATTACCTAGCTCCAAGGACATCTTCTTCAGGCATTCACCATCCCTTCCGCAATCTAATCTACAATAGTCAAATTGAAAGGACCCCCAAGGCAGCATTGCCTAGCAATTGGGATATAGATCGTTCTAACACTGCAGGAAGGACAAAGCCTGAAGCTGAAGGTTGGGGAAATAACTCCAAGAATTGGGACTCGCCGTCGGACATACTTCTTAATCGCGTCGAGCACAATTCGGAGATGATCCGCAACCTTATGTACAAGATTGACGAGCTTCAGGAGCTTGTGGAGAAGCTTGTGAGGAATTCATCACCACCATCACCAAAGGAGTAATCCATCATCGGTATTGGCATCCCCTTGGTTTGTTCCAAGCTTGGGGGAGTGCCGCGGTATCACATCATCACTATCTTTTACTTTTTACTATCAAGTAGTGTCATATCATGAGTAGGGAAGTTATCGTATGAGATGGGTTGCAGTGTGGAAGTATCTCTCCTTTAGTTTGTCTATGTATCCCTTGGTGTGAGTTATCGTTATGGAATATTAATGAGAAGTCTTATCATTTACATATTGCGCACCTTATTTTAGTTTGCAATTTCTACTATATGATTGATCTTGATTTTAGTATTGGTACCACTTTGGGAGCATTAAGTAAATCTATTTGGTTTTGGCAAACTTAGCAATGGTCAATAGCAACAACACTTTGAGTTTAAGAAGAATAGAGGAAATAAATGTAGAAGATGTTATTATCTTTCTTATCGGTTCTTAGCTTAGTATTCTGAAGTTAAAACTGTTTTGTGCTTACAAGTAAGATGCATGATTGTTTCTATCACATGTATATTTGTTTGTTTCCCTCAACTCCTATGCTTGCTATTTAACCTTGCTAGCCAAAGACCTGTACTCGAGAGGGAATACTTCTCGTGCATCCAAACCCGAACCCAAACCTATGCCATTTGTGTCCACCATATCTACCTACTGCATGGTATTTTACTGCCATTCCAAGTAAATACTTCATGTGCTACCTTTAAATAATTCAAAACTTATTACTTCTTATTTGTGTCAATGTTTTATAGCTCATGAGGAAGTATGTGGTGTTTTATCTTTCAGTCTTGTTAGGCAGCCTCCACTAAAGGACTAGTGGCTTCATCCACTTATCCTATAATTTTGCAATAAGAGCCGGCAACGGGGTTCCCGACCCCAATTAATCAACTTTCATTAATAATTCTCTTCACATGTTTTGCCCTAATTCATCAGTAAGCAACTTAATTTTGCAATAGACACTCCTCCATGGTTTGAGATTGTTGGAAGGCACCCGAGGATTCGGTTAGCCATGGCTTGTGTAAGCAAAGGTTGGGGGAGTGTCATCCTTAAATAAACTAAAGTACATGTGTAAACAAAAGAGAAGAGGGATGATCTACCTTGCTGGTAGAGATAACGTCCTTCATGGGAGCCGCTCTTTGGAGGTCTCGTTTGGCAAGGGGGTTAGAGTACCCGCTACCAGTCGTTGACAACAACAAACACCTCTCAAAACTTTACTTTTATTCTCTTTATATGATTTCAAAACTGAAAAAGCTCTAGCACATGATTTAATCCCTGCTTCTTCTGCGAAGGGCCTGTCTTTTACTTTATGTTGAGTCAGTAAACCTATTTCCCTCCATCTCAAGCAAGCATTTGAGTTGTTGTGATCAAACTATTATATTGTGATTTGCTTCATCATGTCTTTACTCTTTCTTGTTTAGTACAAGTTTTACCTGAATGAATATAGCTTCGAAAGTCATCAATGATTAATATGATTGAGTATGCAAGTTTACCATAAGCTTTAATATAAGAGCGCTGCACAATAGATAAGTATAATCTGTTAACTGTTCTCTGACCAAGAACAAAGTTTGCCATCACCAATTATGATTTCTTATGCACCTTTATTTGTGATTACCTTATACTTGTTTCAAGTTGAGTTATATGAGAAAGTTGTTTACTATAATGTCTTGTGTGAATGAATATGATGCTTCTTGTCCGTATTTTATTTATCGACTCTTCACTCCATAAACATGCGGTCCTGTTTACCGAGTTCAGTTTCGCTTGGGGACAAGCGAAGTCTAAGCTTGTGGGGAGTTGATACGTCCAATTTGCATCACTATTTTATATCATAATTTGCTGTTATTCATTGATATATTTCATATTGGGGCACAATACTTATGTTATTTCATCTATTTTGCATGTTTCATGATTATTTGGAGATCGAGCACCGGAGCCAGGATTCTGCTGGAAAAAGCACCGTCGGGATGCAATATTTCGGAAGATCAACTGTGGAAGGAAGTTTTACCAAAAATCCTATTTTTCCGGATGACGAAGGAAGCCGAAGGGGGAGCCAGGTGGACCCAAGGTGGGCCCACACCATAGGGCGGCGCGGCCCATGGCTCCGGCCGCGCCACCATGTGGTGTGGGGCCCCCTCGGCCTCTTTCGCATCCTTTTCTTCGCGAAACCCTTCGTCCCGAAGACCTAAGCCACGAGAGGAATCCTCACGAAGGGTTACAGCCCGCCTCTCGCGGGGCGGAGAACACCGGAGAGAAAAGAGCTCTCCGGCGGGCGGGAATCCGCCGGGGAAATTCCCTCCCGGAGGGGGAAATCGACGCCATCGTCACCGCCATCGAGCTGGACATCATCTCCATCACCATCATCACCATCTCCACCATCATCACCGCCATCTCCACCGCTGGACATCGTCACCGCTGTAGCAATTTGGGTTTGATCTTGATGGTTTGATAGGGGAAACTCTCCCGTATCGATTTCTACTTGTTATTGATGCTATTGAGTGAAACCATTGAACCAAGGTTTATGTTCAGATTGTTATCCATCATCATATCACCTCCGATCATGTTCCATATGATGTCTCGTGAGTAGTTCGTTTAGTTCTTGAGGACATGGGTGAAGTCTAAATGTTAGTAGTGAACTATGGTTGAGTAATATTCAATGTTATGATATTTAAGTTGTGGTGTTATTCTTCTAGTGGTGTCGTGTGAACGTCGACTACACGACACTTCACCATTTATGGGCCTAGGGGAATGCATCTTGTACTCGTTTGCCAATTGCGGGGTTGCCGGAGTGACAGAAACCTAAACCCCCGTTGGTATATCGATGCAGGAGGGATCGCAGGATCTCGCAGTTTAAGGTCTGTGGTTAGATTTATCTTAATTACTTTCTTGTAGTTGCGGATGCTTGCAAGGGGTATAATCACAAGTATGTATTAGTCCTAGGAAGGGCGGTACATTAGCATAGGTTCACCCACACAACACTTATCAAAACAATGAAGATTAATCAGCTGTATGTAGCGAAAGCACTAGACTAAAATCCCGTGTGTCCTCGAGAACGTTTGGTCATTATAAGTAAACAAACCGGCTCGTCCTTTGTGCTAAAAAGGATTGGGTCACTCGCTGCAATTATTTCCCTCGCATTTTACTTACTCGTACTTTATTCATCTGTTACATCAAAACCCCCTGAATACTTGTCTGTGAGCATTTACAGTGAATCCTTCATCGAAACTGCTTGTCAACACCTTCTGCTCCTCGTTGGGATCGACATTCTTACTTATCGAAGATACTACGATACACCCCCTATACTTGTGGGTCATCAGTGGCCCTCTTCTTCGCTGGAGAGGGTCGGCCTGCGGTTGGTGGTGGTGGATCTATCGATTTATCACCGCGTTCCGACGGCGAGATGGAGGAGCATGGAAGCCGACGACGGTGTTGCCGGTGGAGGGTTGGAGTGGCCATCCCGGGATGGTCGCCGACATGGGGGTCCGACCTGTATAAAGGCGGTGGTCCTAGGGTCTCACTTCCGTGAAGAGGAAGACCTTCCGGAGGCCTTGACTCGTGATCAGGCCGGAGTGTTGAGTTCCGGAAGACTCCGCCGGTGAATGCAACAGTGTTTTTTGCATGGAGTTTGCTGGATCGGTGGTATTCGGTCGTGCGCACCCATGCTTTTATTCCGACCGATTGGTTCTGGAGGGAGCGACGCGAAGATCTTTTTCTGTGTTGACATCAAGTGACTATGGATCCATGGTGAAAGTCGGAAGAAGAGAAGTTCATGAAGGCCGGAGGGGAGGACTTGCTAAGAGAGGTTCACTAGTGGAAAATAGGCTATCTGTGGCGCACCAAATTTCAATGTTGTGGCGCATATCCAGGTCACCACAATTGCCACGCAACTAGTATTTGAATTCTGTGGCGCATATGTACATGCGCCATAGAATTTTTGAATCTTCTGTTGCGCACTAATTCAATATGCGCCACAGAATTTTCTTCAAAACTTCTGTGGCGCACCATGCCAATATGCGCCACAGAATTTTTTTTCGAATCTATAAAAAAGTGGCGGCCCGATCTAGATCTAGATCTGTGGCCGCCGGAGTTTGCCGGTTTTTTTTGGAATATTGTCGGAAGGTGCGTGGTTGGGTAGGTTGGGTTGGGTGGGGTGGGTTGGGGTTGGTGGAGGAGGAGGCCAGTCGGAGGAGGTGGTGGTGGTGGTGGAGGAGGAGGAGGAGGAGGTGGTGGTGGTGGCCGGAGGAGGAGGAGGAGGTGGTGGCCGGAGGAGGAGGAGGTCGAGGAGATGGTGGTGGTCAACGGAGGAGGAGGAGGAGGTGGTGGTGGTCACCGGAGGAGGAGGAGAAGGTGGTAGTGGTGGTCGCCGGACAAGACGGGAGGAGGAGGAGGAAGTGGTGGTGGTGGTGGTGGTGGTGGTGGAGAAGAAGGGAGAAGGTGGTGGTGGTGGGAGGAGAAGTGAGGAGATGGAGAAGTGGGAGGAGAAGTGGTGGAGGAGAAGTGGAGGAGGAGATTGGCGCCGGGGAAGTTCAAAATTTTTGGCCAAAACTTCTGTGGCGCATGGACACTTGGTGCGCCACAGAATTTTTTTTTTATTTTTTATTTTGCAGGAAAAAATCTATAACTGGCCATAACTTTTTACTCTTTTCGAATTTGGAGATTCTAAAAATTGTCCAACCGGGCAAGCCCGGGTAAATTCGGATGTAGAATTTTCGTGGGTACATTTATATTATGCGTTTTTTTCGAGTTCGTATGCAACCAGAAATCCAGTTTAAAAGTCGAAATTCATTTTTGTTAACTCTCAATGGTACTAGATGACATAATATATGGGCACCTCGAAGGAATTTATTTTTTGAATTTTCTATATATTTCTTTCTTATTTTACAGTGCTAAAAAAGGCAATCCATGCAGGGGGGGGGGGGTGGAGTTGCGTGGGGAGAAAAATCCTTCAGAATTCTGTGGCGCATATGGCTTGTGCGGCACAAAAATATGAACTTCTGTGGCGCATATGCCCACATGCGCCACAAAATTTTGACTTTCTGTGGCACATGTGGCAGATGCGCCACATAATTCCCTTCGCCCATGTGCAGTGCTGGACCCTGCGTGGGCCCCATGAAGATTCTGTGGCGCATCCATCCACATGCGCCATAGAAAGTCAAAGTTCTGTGGCGCACCACTCCTACATGCGCCACAAAATTAGAAATTTCTGTGGCGCATATTTTTGGTGGGCCACAGAAATAATTTTTGTGGAGCATATTTTCTACATGCGCCACAGATGCCATTTCTACCTATAATGGTTTTCCTACTAGTAGTTCAAGTCTCCGCGCTGTTGAGGGACTTGCTTCGTGTTCCGGGCTTCACAACAGCGGTATGAAAGTGGGGGCGACAACACAGGTGAAGTTTAGAGTCCTACCTTTCAGGGTGAAAACTCAAGGTCTGGCCTTAACTGGTTGTGCCTGGCAATGACCTTGTTGGGGGGCATTGTTTTGAGAGCGGAGACTATCTTCAGGGTGAAAACCTAAGATCGTTGATCGGGCGACGACGGTGTTAGAGCACTGTTCCCTTCTTGGAGGAGTTGTTTTTTGGAGAGTCTGTATTTCAGGTGTTGTCTTGGCGGTGGATGTATTGCTGTTGTTAGGCCCGAGATACTGTAGCGAGACTTTTGTTTCTTAGTTTTCTTTTCCGTTTTTTGGCTGTGTGCATCTGTAGTGCCATTAGGGTGGTGCGTTGTTGCAGAGGCTAGGTGTAATTGGTATCTTTTGATATTAATATATTCCCTTTATCGAAAAAAGCGGAACCAATCGAGCATAGCAGTACACAAACCAGATAGAGAGCAGGATGGAGAGAGAAGGAGAAGAGGAGGATTATCCGCGTCTGGTAGCACCATCCACGACATGGTGAAGCAGTGCTCACCTGGACAAGACAACTGCATCACACCAGGAAAGGCGCCGACATTACGCCAGAGAAATCACTGAGCAGAAGCAGCGCATGAACACCAGAAGGTCCCTAGAATACCCAGGCACCACGGCAAGGCCATGGAAAATCGTGGAGCTTCACCAACCGAAACCCTAGAAATGGGTTAGGGTGCGTGAGCCCTAGAGGAAGTGCTCTCCAAATCAACATGGTGAGGGAGGCGCAACGCCGAGCGGCGCATCAACTGCAACCCTTGGGGGAGGCCAGGACCGCTGGAGACGGCCATAGTAGAGCTGCGATGGCTGAGGCGATGCATGTGTCGCGGGAGCCTGGAGGAATTAGGGTTAGGAGTGAGTCGAGCGGGGAGAGCGACTCGGTGACCAGACACCTGAAAGGTGGGGCCCCACATGAGTATTTTGGTATTTTCATAAATCAATAAAAGTCAGGAAAATCCAGACAAATTCAAATAAAATTCAGGAAAGCAAAATAAAAATTATAAAAAATAAAAGTAGTTTTCTATAATACTATTTAATTTGAATTCCAACAATCCAAAATTTTCTAAATAAAATAATTTTATTTAAAGAAAAAATCATATTCTTTATGATTTAAAAATCTATGAAATTCTTAAAAATAACTGCTTGAAATGTCGTATTTTTCTCATTTCAGTTAACAATTAATACTTTACTTAAGTACAATAAGGAAATCTTAGAAAACTTATTTGAATTATAATAATATTAAATAATAATAATTTCATGTGAAATTACGAATTATTTCCAAATATTCAAAAAGCGCAATCTTACTTATTAAAAATCAAGAAAATTTCAAAATTCAATTATTCCATACTATGCCACTCCATTTTAAATTTTTATTACTTCTAAATGAATTTACTTAAGCCTAAACTGTCAAAAGCTTTTCCAAAAACAAGAATCACATCATGGGGGGCATGTTTAACAACACTCAATCCACTAAGCATGCATCATTTGGATCTTTAAACATTTCCCTTACCGGACAATGATGCTACTTTTTAGAATCCGAGTTATCGGGTCCTTCAGACACCTTGAACTGCACTATCTCGAAGTATCCATGCAAGTTCATCACTTGATCATCCCATTGATTACTTTATATGATTTACTTTCGAAGCATTATACTTACCACTCTTGCATTAAAAGCAAAATTTTACTTTTTTCAATTATGATATATCTATGTGGTTGGCAATGGAACCATGGTTGGTGATAATGGTGGACATTCCATTGCAAGGTATGTTATATCATCTATGATTAATAACCCATGTCATTCAGTGATTCTAGCATCGTATATTACGCGTTAACCATTACATCTTTAATGGGACAGAGAAGTCAACTTGACTTTTTTTTTCTTTCGCATACCAACAGACTTGATAGAGCCTGCATGTGAGTTATGTGGTTCCATATGGGTTGGGATTGTCTTAAGTTCCCCGTCCTATGGATGAAGGGTGCTCTATATTCTACGATGGATTGAAAGGGTTTGGACTGAGGGTTATGCGCCAAATTAGGGCAGGCGACTAATGGTGCAGACGAAACCTAAAGTCAGCCACCACTTCAAACGGGTGGGTATGCGGGGTAAGAATAAAGGATGTTGATTGGCTTGGATCTTATACTGGGCACACCAAGGAAGTGTGGATGGGAAAGTACGCCCGGTTGGCAACAATGATAAGTTGTCTAATCGAAAAAGTAACGTACATCTGCAGAGTGTATTGAGTTGTGACTTATCACTCCCTGTTTTAGGAAGGAACTACGAAGGTGGCAGGAAAGGAACTCAATGAAGTTCAGGTCAACCTGTAAAAACTGACGGTCATAGTTTTATAATAAAAACAACCTTTTGAAGAAATATTTGCGAAACATGTATTGACCTGCGATTTCCTGATCAATGGTCATAGCTAGTGCATTAAACACTTTTTTCCTTTGAACTTGTTGAGTACCTATGTACTCACCCTTTACTTCAAAATCCTCGCTAGACTGTGAGATAGAAGAAGGAGGCTACCCAGAAGCACCAAAGGGCACCTATGAAGTCATCTATGATGAGACTGACTAGACGGGAGGAGTGGAAGGTGTAGACTACGACATAGTCTATGGAGCCGAAGAGAGGAACAACAGTCTCGAGTAGCAGTAGTCCAGCCGAGCAGCCTAGAACACTATTGAATAAGCTCCTGAGCTTTAGAATGTTTAGTTTAGTATTTCTCTTAGTAGTTAAGTTATTCCAAGTTAAGTTAATAGTAGAATGGTGTCCTCAATGGATCGATGAGGATACCGAGATGTTTGTACAGTTTTGGCTTCTAATAATAAGTTTGTAATGTTCAAAGACCTGCAATGTTTCTGTTGTATCACTCAGAGGGACGTGATATTTGTGAATAAAAAGCTTTAGTATCATATCTACAATTTGCATACTACAACATGCAGGCTGATGCGCCGCTTTGGAGGGCCCCAACACCCCACACAGTGAACTCCCCTCGTTGTGTCCTAAGTCCTTCCATCCCCGGTGGCGTTGCGGTTGTTTGTGCCTGTTTCGAGCTCGGTGGAGATGGAGATGGAGATGGACTGGATTGTGTTTTGCAAATTAGATCTAAGGTCCTCTATGTAGATTGTCAGGACTTTTTTTTATCATTAGGTTCGGTTTGTAAAATGTAATCCGCGGACTTTTTTTGAAACGAGGATTCCATTTCCATTTATAAAGAAGAAGTTTTGGACAAATGCCTAGGGAAAGCCCTAGGATAAACAACATTGTGTTGCTTCTTCTTTGATCTTCTTCATAAGGATGGCTAGATGAATGATGTCGGAAGACCCTTGCATTTCGCTCATTCTAAATTTCCCACAAGATTAGCATTATCAAAGAAGCCATTGCATTGCATTCCTTTTTTTTCAATTGCCATCTTTTTAGACCACTCATGAACGGAAGATTTGGTTCCCCAAAGAGTTGGAGAGATGCATGTTTTGAGCACCACACCAAGAAAGAATTTCTTTCCAAATTATTATGGTAAATCTACACTTGTATAGGAGATACGACGCCGATTCTTGAGCTTTTTCGATAAACAAAATATATTAATATCACGAAGATATCAATTACACCCAACCATTGCACCATCAAGATACCGAAAGACATCAAGGATGCGCACAACCAAGAGCAAAGTAAATAAAAAATAGAAAACAAAGACTCTTTGCACGCAGAGATATTGAGGGTTGTGGAGGTTAGGCTTTCAAATTGCAATTTGAGCACCAAGAAAGCGGAATATTTTCTATCCTTCATGAATTTCCAAGTGAATCTTGCACATCACTAGTAGAAAAGGTGGCTTTGGTTTTTCTCCAAAGTGCATTAGTACCGGACCGATTACGAACCAAGACTAAAGGGTGCATTAGCATCGGTTCGAGAGGCTACAGTTTTAGCACCGGTTCGTACCACGAACCGGTGCTAAAGGTTTTTCTGCTCCCCACGCACCTCCACCCCCCTCCCCTGTGTGGATCACCTTTTTTAACTCTGTAAAATAGAAAAGAAAATGATACAAAATTCAAAAAAAAAATATTTTGGGATTCATGTATGTTACGCAACCTACTATTAGGGAAAATTAACAAATTTGATTTTTGATTTTTTTTTGCATAAAAAGTTTAGAAAAAGGTAAAACAGCATTAACTTTTGCATACGATGTCGAAAAAACGTATAATATATCAAAATGATCATGGGAAAAAGTTACATCCGAATTCACTAGGGTTTACCCTGTTAGCCAATTTTTAGATTCTCAAAATTCCAAATTAAAATATGAAAGAAGGAACATTTTAGTTTTTGCTTGAAATTTATTATATATATTTTTTTTATTTTTTCAAAATTAAAATTAATAATGGCATCATGCATAAAGATTACTATTACTTTTAGCAAATTATAAGATTTTCAAATTTTCAGGTTTTAGGTTTGGCAAAAAAAAAAATAATACAAATAATACAAATAATACAAATAAAAAAGTTAATGTTTATTTATTTATTCAAGATTATTATTACATCATTACTTTTTTTATTAAAATAATTATTTGAAATTCAAACAATAAAGAAATATGACATCGATCAATATGTTAATAGGATTGATATGATACTAGTATCACATACATGCGCGCGAAGTACATGCAAGCAGGACGGAAAATAACTTGGAAGTTAAGCGTGCTAGTGCTGGAGTAGTGGGAGGATGGGTAACCGAGCGGGAAGTTTGACCACGAGTAAGTAATTTGACTAGAGATAAGTATAGTTAGAGACTAAACTTGTGAAATAAGTAAAATATTAAAAATTCTTAAAAAAAAGAAAAAGAGGAAGTGGAAAATAATTCGAAAAAAAATCAGATATAAAAAAGGCTATCGCGGCAGCGTTTTGGGGCATTTTCCTGCCGCGGCAGACCCTTTAGCACCGGTTCGTAAATAAGCCCCTTTTCAACCGGTGCTAAAGCCCTGTTTTTCACTAGTGCATATTTCTCGTGTAGGAGATGGATATCAGAGAGCAACCCCCAAAGAGCCACAAATTGTTGAATGTGTTCCATGTCCAAATCTTGTGAGATATCAACTTGGTTGATCCAAGAGTTGGCATCAAGAGCTATCCTATCCGTCCAAATGCACCTTCTCAGTCCCTCAGGCCAGTTCCCCGTTCAAAAAGAAAGAAGAAGAAAAAAAAAAGGTTTGCTTGATGTAGTATGATGTGCCTAGTTGTTTACATGATTGATCGCATGACAAGGGAATAACAGTCCTGGGCATAGCTAGCTGTTACCGCGTACGCGCAGTGACATTTGAAGCTAAGTTCTGTGCAGCCGCCCAAGCATAACTTTTATTTTTTCATACTCTGACTCTGTTATCGTTAACCAGACGATACCGCCAGCTAGCCAGGAAGGCAAACAAAGCACAACATATTCTATCAACAGTAGCTACACCAGTACCTAGATTTATCAGGTTTGGTCGGTAGCATAGGGCGCCACGCGGTATATCATCGTTTTGCTTGTGTTTCTTGCTCCTGGAGATACCCCCGAAAGAACGGCTACCGACTTCGAAATCTTGGATTGGCGCGTAGGACGTCTAACGGACAGCTAGCTACAGTTCATACTGCTTGGTAGTGCAGTTTCGTGCTAGACTTCAAGTTTGATTTGTGTCCGTGCGTTTGGTCGACTGACACATTGAAAAACCAAGCATGGAACACAGGATAACATACTTAAACATTTCGCGGCGGCGTGGTGTGGCTTGCGACGTCACGATGCAGCATCAGACTAGCTGCGGTACACAATCTTGATCTTAATTTCGTTTTAAAAACTTGTGTATCGATCATCCTTTTTTTTTTCCTTCCTTTCTCACTCTCTGCTTTACGTATTGGATCTTGAGTATTTTAAGCATTCTCTTGTATTTCTATAAGAAGTGTGTGATTATTGGGAAAGTGTATTTGACACATGGGCACCAGTGCTCTCCTCACTTTTAGATTTTTGAAAATTTTAAAATCTCACATATCTAAGTCTCAAAAAATCATACCGTTAAATATATAGATAGATATATACGGGTGGGGTGTATGCAAAAAAGTCCCGTTAAAAAATACTTTATAGTTTGAACAATATAAAAAAGACAAATTTCTGATAGTTAATGGAAGTAAATTAGTATTACAATAGTGTATCCTTTTGTCAGAAATTTATTTTTTTGTATTTCCCAAAAATTAAAATATTTTTTCCGGAACTTCTTTGCATACATTTCTTATGAACATATCTATCTACATATTTGACACCACAATTTTCGAAAGCATAAAAGAGTGACATTTTAAAATTTTCAAAAAACTGAAAGTGGAGGGAGCACTGGCACCCATGTGCACCAAATTCCTATCCATGATTATTTCTTAGATAACGATTATTAAATTTTAATTGCAACTAATATTGCAATTGATAACTAATATAAATCATGAAACAAATCTTACGGTTCGATAAATTTTTGCTGTTGCATCCGCATTTACAACTGAAATGTTGCAACTTTACTTGCAAAACTCAGTTGCAATCCAACTTGTAACTTATATGCACGAATTACGAGACAATCAAACGGTGTAGAACTTAACAAGTAAAAACTTAGTTCTCAGCTATCCGAGAACTAGCAAATCCCTTTTCTTCATAGAAAATTAGATATGCAGCCTGCTTCCCTTACACGATTGCTCCTATTGTTGACCTAATCATATGTGAAATAGACCCTAGTATATATAAAATAATGAGTGTATGACAGCTAAGGAAAGCTACATTATTTTCGCCAGAAAAGAGAGAGAAAGCTTCATCGCTTTTCCTTTCCGCGGATAGGGAAGAAGTCAAAGCACAAGTCTAGCTCCTCTATGAAAGCCGATCAACTATAACAGTGGTTAAAGCTTGTTGCAGTGTGGATCAAGTCGCTAATTAGCTGCTCGCAACAACCAACAGGCACCAACCATGACATTGTTGATTCACTATCTGGGCTATATTAGCAACAGCTGAATCGAGCAAAGATTAGACGCTTTACAGTCAAGGATAAGGTTTGGGGGAGGAATTCGGCGAGATTTGCCCAGAAATGGACCGGGTTAATGCAACGGGGAGCAGAATCGCCGGCGGCGTCAAAACTCAACGGAGCTGGCTGAATGGGAACGACCAAGTACACGCCGCCGCACGTGCGCCTTTTTGTCCCCTGCCACGCTGGAACGGGCCCGATGACTCATCGGTCAATGCTTCCACGTAATTCAGTTAGCCCGAACTGTAAAGATCCGAATCATCGAGAGCTATATGCCCCACTGGGTGTCTGGGGTCCCAGTGTACGTAGCCGCCGGCGATCAATCATCCACGCCGGCGGTGACTGCGAATCCACGCCGCCGCTGCGTGGGAAGGTTCATTAATTCGGGTAATGGGCGGATAACAACGACGTTAAATGCGTTTAATTTGCACCTGCGTGTGAACTTCGGCTTTCACTGTCTGTGCTCGTGCGGTTTAACACCTACCCTTACATGGATTTAGATCTGTTGACCCCATGCGATCCGCGCGCGGTGCCTGTCGGCTGCCGACGTCGACGGTGCTCAGAAGATATCGGCATCGTGCTGACGAGGCAAGGCAGTGGATTTGATCACTCTGGGACTGGTTTTTTCAACTCCCACTATCAGTCATGTTAGAGTTAGGCAAAATATCTTATGTAGCCTGACAGGATAGATGAGGCAACAAAGTGTCTGAGTAAGCTATGAATATAGGAAAACTGAGATGGCATTAGTTTTTTTCTAGACTATTCGCTAATGATGCAATATATAAATTTACCATGGAAATTACAATCGTTCAGGCATAGAGACAGAATATCATCAGGTCCCAAACCCCAACCACACAGCTGTGGTTACAGAGGTTTTACCTAAACTAACTAGTGTGGCTAATAGAGTTTGCTCACGCCAAATTAACTCTACCTTAAACACCACCACACCCGCACGTCGTACTACGTCCTTGTCCTCTCGCCATGCATAGCTCCTCTTATGCAGCTCATTCAAGTGTTATAGATGCAACGCCTTCAAAGGTATCCACACTCACGAAGAGGAAGCGCCACACGCCGAACTGCTAGGTCCATATGTGCATCTTGAGCGTGGGAGGAGTTGCGGGTGCAGTGTAGAGTGGAGGGTTGCGATGAATGGATCAAACCTAAACTAAGCGCCCCACCCTCCTTCGTGTAGAGCTCCCACACGGGCCTCTTCATTAGTGGCCCATTAGGAATCTAAGCCTAATCCAATTCAGATACTATTCCGAATTAGGATTCCATCACCTTAAGTATGTGAATCTATAGTTTCATGCACGTATAGACACTCGGCCAACAGTTAGCATAAATCTCTGGCAAGATGTGTCAACTCCTAAACACAATCCCTTACTAGATCCGATCACTCGAGGGGTCTATCTCCTGTAGAGATGGGTAAATCTCATCTTGACTAGACATGCATTCTAAAATGCTTCTGGACAAGTCCGAAAGCTACCTTTATAACTACATGTTTCGGTATAGTGTATGATAGCTTCAAAGTAGGTCGATTCACATCTCGAGTACATGCAACAATCTCATGTCTAAGAAAAAGTGTCACATTGAGTAAAAGGGGAATGATGAGCATTGTTGCTATGTTGGGGTCAGTACAAACCCACTGTTCATAACATGTGTTCACATCATTAGTTTGACATTTCCATGCATGTGGCTTGCGAAACATAGTATCAACCAATCTATGTGCTAGTCTAATGTTCATGTGTGTCCTCTCACATGAACTCTGGCTAGGGACAACTTTAAAAAAAACATACAAGTAAAAAGTTTCACAAATAATTCACGTAATTTCCTATTAGTACAAGTTGCCTCTTATGGATATTCAAGGAACGCATAATAAACAATGGATACAAAGAAATATAATCATCTCTATAATTGCCTCTAGGACATATTTCCTACATGTGATTTATTTCTCTCACCTGGAAAGTTTTAAGCGATTTCTCGTTGCTGGCACACTTGATCATACTAATGGAGTAACGGCCTCTGCACTGTCCAATTCTACCATGCACAAGAGTGTGGACCATCACCGTCTGCTACAATTTGGAGCCCGGGCTTGTAGAGCCCACAATTTTAGATAAGTCAAAAAATATTTATATTTTAAAAAAACTTTCTAGTAATATACGGATGTGTTATGCAGATCTTTAATTTTTTAAAAATAATGTTATATATTTTGGGGTAAACAAAATAGAAAGTTGCGGCTCTAGTAAATTAAAAAAAATCTTTAATTTTTTTTCACACTTCTTGTTTTTGTGTACATCACATAAGGAAATATCGTGAACATTTTTGTGTACATACTTGTATTGTTTTACATTCTTCGGATTTTTTCATTTGTTACAATCAAGTTTTTGAATATTTTAAAACGGGCTCACTAGAGCTCAAGCTACAAAAGAGGTTTTCGATTAGCTCCACAGTTTACATGATGGAAAATCTTTTGGGTATGGAGTTTCAAATTGCACGAGAAAAGGAGGTATAATTGCAAATTTACGCCAATTCTTTGAGAAATACTGATTGCAACATAGACAAGCACATTAGCACATTTAGAAGACTAGAGTAGGCAGCTTCAAGAGCAATAAAGTCACTGCATGTGTATCACAAACTACAGAAACATCACCTCTTACAGAAAAAACAATCCATATTAACGAAACACCTAGAAGGTAAATCTCAGGTTTAAACCCTAGAGGCTAAGGGTACAACCCTAATCATAATCATCCATCCAATGGTTGGCTCTCTCAAAGCCATGCCACTTGAACATACTCGTCTCTCTTTGTGCAAAAATATACACATGACATGCTAGTTTTTCATAACTTAACATTCACAACCAATTAGTTGAGATATATGGATATGGATTACCTCACACAATTACTTAAACAATATTATATTTTAAACCAACATATGATCAACTATTTTTTTATAAAATATAAATTTAAAAATAGTTTCAGCTTATATTTCTTGATGTTGGAAGTATTGAATACCGAAATAATTTTCATCAAGGACTTTCTAATTACGCCATAAGATAAGCATACAAAACATGTGAGAGCATGCAATGAATAAAGGTAATTTTACCTATGGGGCCTTTTTTTGGACCATTAGAAATCACATGAATTTTTCGCAATTTGAAGAATGATTTCGTTGAGCCCAATCTTACGCACTTCTTAAATGGTAACCATTTTATGCACAGGATCCTTCGGAAGAAAGTCCGATTTTTTCTCTATGAAGCAATCAAACAAGGCCTATTACTCACCTTGTGTTCCCAATTCATGTAGGATCTAACATGGCATGGCATCTAATAGAAACACCCGAGATTGACATGGTGTGGCGTGACAATGAGAGAAGTTCAATTTACCCCCCTAAACTCGTCTCAAAGTTCAGATTACAACCCTTAACTTTACTTTGGTTCAATCTTCAACCCTAAATTCTATAAACCGTTCGGAATTTAACCTTTTACCCTTTTGATAAGTTTTGAACCGGTTTTCTTCCTATATATTGTGCCAACTCATCAACATACAACATACACGGTACATGTACTTCCTCTCTCTTCATATCGCATGATCACCTCATGGCTCATCATGATCGTCTTCCTCCCTGGAACAAGGCCATGACGACCACAGAGGGGTGCCTCCATCGGAGAATAACACCCGGCGTCTGCTCTCTACACATCACATGTCGTGTCCAGCCTTCCGCCAGCATTGGGCAACCACCACGCAGCGAGCCACGGGGGAGACATTTTTATTCCGGCAGGTGAAGAGTTGAAGATGAAGCATAGATTTGAAGATGAAGAGTTATAGACATAGAATACATGTACGCACTATTTTGCTAATACAATACATTACGTAACAAGAAAACCCGGCTTAAGACAATGCAAAAGATGATTCTGAACCGTTTTTAGAATTCAGGGTTGAAAGTTGAACCAAAGTAAAGTTCAGGGTTGTAAGCTAAACTTTGAGACAAGTTTAGGGGGGTAAATTGGACTTCTCTCCGTGACAATTATTCCACTTAATTTTTTTCTATATAAGCCCTTTGGTCATTCCAAAACAAAATCTGCACCGCCGATTCTATCATGAATGAGATGAAGCTTTGGGTCAAGGCGAGTGCCAGAAACTTGAGCAATGTTATTTTTGGGAGAGTAATCCGTTTTATATCTTTGTTCGCTGCCTTTGTTATGCCATGACTCTTCTTTCTAATTAATGAAATGAGGCAAGTCTTCTGGCATCCGTTTCAAGTATATATAGAATCGACACTCTAAAATCTTATACAGTACTCATTGTTCATGCAATTGCTTTGCTAGCACACGAGGTGGCCTGCGGAATATCTATGTACCCTTTTGCGGGATATTTGTATTCTCAAGTCGGCACTGACTGCTACATGTATCTAAGCAATTAAGCATTGTGTGAGTGAGAGCTAGGAGGCTTTATTCGAAGGACCAGAGCGTGCAGCTATCTTTCAGAAAAAAGCAATGTAGCGCCGCTGCCGTCTAAACTCTAAACTAGCCCTCCATATATGCATGTCCCTGTAAGCTCTAGCGGTATATTTGCATATAGGACCGTTTAGATGCAAGTACATTTTTATTGGTGTATAGGTTGCCAAAGATAGAATCTCATTGTTCATGCACTGCTAATCATGTTATGCGCTTCGGCAGTCGTCCGTGTTTACAAAATGAGCGGTCTATAATCATGCTCTTTTGCTCACTGTGTGCTCTTTTTATGACGCAGGTGATAGATATTTTCTGGTTCCGAAGGGATATTAAGATCTGTAGTGTAGCTGCACTGACTGTGGGGGAAGGGAGGCTGTTAGATTAGCCTGATGTACTAGCTAGCTTGTCTGTGTACTACTTGTTACTGCTAACAGAAGGGTGGTTTGGGCCCGAAAGATCTCTCTAAATTTAATATCAGTCTTATGTGTAAATGGTGGTGAAAATTTGAATCTGGTAATGGCCCTTGGCAACATTTCATGAATGTGAAATACCTTCTGGTGTCTTTTATTCAAAAAAAACATGCCTCAAAACTCCCCCTTGTGGATAGATATGCAGATAGTAAAAGATCTATACATATGTGGCAGAAGGATGCAAGTGGGGGACAGAAAAATAACAAGTTTCTGGTACGATGCCCGGTGTGGAATTAACCCTTTAAAAGATACTTTCCCTCACATCTTTGATATTTGGAATGAGCAAAATATTACTGTTGCTGATGCTGCTACTCTTGGTTGGAACTTCTCATTTAGAAGATACGTATCTCCTGATCTGACTGTTCAAGTGCATGGCTTGTTAGGAATAGTGAGACAAACTGCTCTATCTCAGGAAAAGGACAAGCCTTTCCGGAAATGGACAAAGAATCGATTTTTTTCTGTGAATTTAATGTAGAGCCACGTGTGTAGAAATGGGACTGGTAGATCTTTCAGACACTTGTAGAAAAGCAAAATTCCTCTGAAGATAAAGATATAGCTATGGTTAATATGGCACATTTCAATTGCAACAAAGGATAACTTGCTGAAAAGGAAGTGGGTTGGAAGTGCTTCCTGCCAATTTTGTCACAAAAATGAAATCATATCACATCTTTTCTTTGAGGGTGCAGCAGCAAAGTATGTCTGGCGCACAGTTGCTATGGCTATAGGGGCACCTGATAGACCTGGAAGTTTCAACCAATTCTTCTCGTGGTTCCCTCGTTTGGTTCCTGCCAGGAGAAACTTGCAAATTACGAAATATAGCTTGTTTTGAGAAAAAATTAATCAAATCTCCTAATGAGCTAATCAGTTTCTCTGCTATCTTTATGAATTACTGGGCATGTCTACATAACCCATCTGATGCAGAAAACATTAAAGCTGGTGCTAATGGTCTTCTCCGCCTTGCGGCTGCAGCTGCTGCTACATATCGACGATAGAGAGATGACCTGCTGAGAGAAATCTTCGCGTGACTGATGAAGAGATGGCAGATCCTGATGGAGATAACATGGGACAGATGATAATGATGTTTAACTTGCTCCTGCTGATGCTGGTTCCCTTTCCTCCTTTGGGGTAGAATTTGCCGTTGGTAGCTTGGTGGTGTTGGCGTTTGCTATAGCCTGTGGCTCTGGGGGTTTTGGCTGATTGGTTTTGATAGTGGTGATACGCTGTATAAATTTCGTCTGCCTTGTAATCTCTCTAAAAATGCTAGCAGTAGGCAGCGATCTCCTCTCGTGCTTTTACTTTCTGTTTGCTACCAGAACAACTGTTGTTTTCGTTATCTCATGATAATGAAAATTGATCACATGGTTGGATCGCTTGGAAAAAAACTTGTTACTTCTAACCATTCAGTTAGGTCACTCGAATTTCAGATGACAACCTAACAGAAGTGTCTTAACAGAATCTTTGGCAACGGCAAATACATGGAACTTGTTTTGCCATCTTCTTTTCTAATTTTTCTTGTCGAGGTTATTGTGTTTATTCATTTTTTCCTCGAGAACCCGCGGGAGATCTGCGTGTCATTTCATTAAGATAGAGAAAGAAGTTTTACGACCCAAGAGAGGGCTAAGACCGATCCACCAAAAAACCACACAAGGTGGCCAGAACATTAATTACACCACACCTGTAATAGACCCACTCCTACGTGAAAGCCAAAGCCTCCATTCCTGGTGAACCGCATCGAGCACCCGATCGACAGGAGAGGCGGTGTCCTCAAATACCCTGGCGCTCCGCTCCAACCAGAGAAGCCTCAAGATAAGCATGATAGCCTCTAGAGAGGTGGTCGACCACGTCGGGCCACCAGGTGGAGAGCTGGCTGTCTGAGCCGGGGGTCAGGATCCCCACCCCAGCACGCCGAGAAAACGCGTCCCGGATAACGCGGGCGAAAGAACACTCCAACGCTAGGTGATCCGCTGTCTCAACCGCGGCGGAGTAAAGCGGGCAAAGGACGTGGGTAGGGAGGCCACGCCGCAACCGCCGGTCCGCCGTCTTCTAGGGCTAAACCCCATACAGTTTGGGCTCCCAATAAGTCAATTGGCGACAAAATAAAATACTTTATATTTTCATGGTGTATGTGTATACCTGAGTTTGAGATGTACATTTAAAATCTACATTAGTAGCATTGGCTTTTGCTGAAAGATTCTCTACCTTATACGTTACCCCCACATGTCAGTAACCCAAAGTTAGGTAAATTTAGGGATGCTAAGAGCTTGTTTGATTCAAAGGATTTTTAAAAGCATGGAAATAAAAAAAAGTATGTCATGACATGTGAAATCCTACATGAATCAAAGACACAGGAATTACTTGTAGAAGTCGTTTGGTTGCACCACAAGAAAAATGCATGAAATTTCTATAGAGATTGAGTATATGCCATAGTTTTTCATTGACATGTGATGGCGGTTGACGGGCTTGATGGAGTGTCTTGATTACTTCCCCGACAACGGCGCCAGAAAATTGCTTGATGACGTTGGGACTCCAAGTGTAGAGTTGATGTAGCCCTACCCAAGGTCGACATTACATCAAGACCGACAAGCCCTCCTCGTGGTCCAATGACACGAGCTCGAGCCAAAGCCCTACACCAAGAGGTGAATTCGCTCCTTTCTACGTATGCATTTGACACCCCTTTGGATGGCGTGCTACTTCATGCAAACACCCTATGTTCAATCAGGTACATCGACCAAGACGCAAGCCATGGAGACCAAGCCAATGAAGAGAGAGCTGGAAATGATGAAGATGGAGCTACAGCTCCCAGGCCAGAACTTCCGCCCCCCAGGACCGGAACTTCCGGCCAGATGCCTTCTAGATGCCTTCCAGCGCCCAGGGAAAAGGATCCAGCCGGAACTTCCGCCCCGAGGGACCGGAACTTCCGCCCAAGTTCCACCCTAGTTCCGAAATTGCGCCAAAACACCCCTAGATGTTACTGCAAGGAAATTGGCCATTTTCGGAACTAGGCCGGAAGTTGGCCGGAACTTCCGGCCCGGCCGGAACTTCCGGCCCACAAGACCGGAACTTCCGCCCGTGACCGGAACTTCCGCCCAGCACGACCGGAACTTCCGCCATAATGAACTTCAGCACAAACAACACTTTTCAGCGTGTAACTTATCCCTTCGCCCCACCAACTATAAATAGCCTTGTTGGCTCAGATCTGAGATTAGACTTGATGTAAGAGAAAACCTGAGCTTTTGCTCCTCCCTTAGGGAAACCCTTCTAGATCCACCCCTCTACGAAGTTATCTACTCTTCTAGGTAGTTGATCTCTTCCATTCTAGGAATTCTAGTGTTTTGGATCTTTTGCTTTTGCAATTCTATCTATTTGCACTCTTTTGCTCTTTGGAACTCTATCAATTGCTATTGCCAATCTTTTGTGAGGGATTCTACTCCTTGTGGGTCTTTTTCTTGCAATTCCATTGGGTTGGTGTATCGGGCCAACGAAGAACAACCGGTTGTGTGTGTGTTGCGTTTGTATCTTCGATCCACCCCGCTTTCCACCCGTGTTCTTCGCGTTCCTCCACCTCCCCCACGAATCCCATCCAAATCAGTGAAGATCGGGCCTCCCCCTAGGCTTAGCCTTATCATATAGTATCAAGAGCACCTTGGTTGCCACGGATTTGACCCCCACACCCCCAAAAAAATTCTTGAGAAAATTTTGGAAAATCCCAAAAAATAGCCCCAAATTGGCCTTGGTTGGATCTCGCGATTTGTTGAGTTTTTGGTGGTTTTGGTCCAATAGAAACTTGTCTTTGGTGTTGATCTGCAATTTCCCCACCTTCCCACAGCTTTTAGTGCCAAATTTTCCTCGAATTCAAAGGATTTTGGACCGGATTTCCGCCCAAATCGACGAACAGCCCGCAGATCTGATTGCGACCGGAAGTTCCGCCCGGCAGGACCGGAAGTTCCGCCCGGGACCGGAAGTACCGCCCCCAGTGACCGGAACTTCCGGCCATCCGAAATTTTGACAGCAACCTTCGTTTTTCGTTTTGGCACTAACCCCCTTGTGTTTGGACTTTGGTTTGAGTGCCATTTCAGCTACCACAAAGCTTCCGCAACATCGGCAACGACGACGGCACCCCGAGGATCCAAGCGGTTCATTTGACACCTCCACCATAGCAAGTTCAAGGTCGTCGGCCACCATCATCAAGTGGTATAACTTGCCCCCTAACTTGTAGCCCTAGCCTCTTTTGCGTACCTTTCCTATCGAGAGTGGCTTTCTAGTGTTGCGAAGCATTGCGCAAGCATCCCGACCGTGAGGGTCTGCGTGTGTTGAGCAAAGCTACGAAGCAAGCTCGTGTGAAAAGATAAGCAAAAGAAGTGTGACATACTTACATAGATAGTAGTATCCTTGCATAGCGAGAAAAAAGAAAAAGAAACAAAAATACAAAAAGAAAAAGAGTGTGAGTGACACCTATACACAAAAGAGTCCAAAGCTTATAAGCAAAAGAGAGAAAAGAGAAGAGAGGCGTCTTGCGCAAATCTTGTTGCTTCTCAATTTTGCAACCAAGCCACGGTCTCTCTTGCGTTAGCGTGACACCGAGCTAGTAGTCTTCGTTAGGACCAATTTTGTTCGTGCTCATTTTCCAAGTCACGCTAACCCCATTTTGTCCCACGCGTGTGTTCCACCTTGTGCATGCCTTTTGTGATCACCGCTTTTGACTTGTGCCTTTTGGATCTTACCCACTTTTGACAATAGACTTTTCGTTTGGTTCTTCCATTTGGTTTTCCACATCCATACCTAACACCATATAGAGTTTTTGTTTTTGTGTGTGTAACCGGTTGTTCCTCACCTTGATACACCTTTCCAAATTTTTTGTGAGTCTTTGACTTACTTGTGAGCTTTCCTCTAACCCCCACAACATAGTTCTTGTTTTAGTTGTAACCATGTCTAGTGGAGAGGGGAACCAACTACCGATGACACGTCACCAACATTGGATAGCTACTCAAGCCGTCAACAAGAGTATCCATGACCTCACGGCAAGGATCGATGATACCGTCGCACGCTATGAAGAACGAGCTCAAGTGCAAAGAAGGGACCTCAACGTCCAAGTGCAAGACCTCCATGACAAGCTTGATGCTCAAGGCCATGATATGAAGGCAACACTCGCTACTCAAGGTCAACAAAACATGGCGAGCATGAGAAGGCAAGAAGAAAGGTTGGCACGCATTGAACAAGATATTGCCAACATCGCCAACAACCGAAGCCAACACTCAAGGTCTTCACGCTCTCATAGTTCAAGGCACCGAGCTTCATCTCCGTCTTACCATGCTTCTAATGAAGACCCACACCACCATAATGTGGATGCTCAAGTTCTTCAACAACAAGCTCGAGATGCGGATCAAGCACTTGCTCAACTTGAACAAGCGAGACTACAACAAGCAAATCGTGAAGCTCAATTCCAAGAGGAACAACAACGTCTTCGTCATGATCAAGCTCTCCTTCATGCACGTGAGCAAGAACGTCTTCGCCATGAGCAAGAGGTGTTGGAGATATGCCCAAGAGGCAATAATAAAAGTGGTTATTATATATCTTCATGTTTATGATAAATGTTTATATACCATGCTATAATTGTATTAACCGAAACATTGATACATGTGTGATATGTAAACAACAAAGAGTCCCTAGTATGCCTCTTAACTAGCTTGTTGATTAATTGATGATTAGTTTCATAATCATGAACATTGGATGTTATTAATAACAAGGTTATATCATTATATGAATGATGTAATGGACACACCCAATTAAGCGTAGCATAAGATCACGTCATTAAGTTATTTGCTATAAGCTTTCGATACATAGTTACCTAGTCCTTATGACCATGAGATCATGTAAATCACTTATACCGGAAAGGTACGTTGATTACATCAAACGCCACTGCGTAAATGGGTGGTTATAAAGGTGGGATTAAGTATCCGGAAAGTATGAGTTGAGGCATATGGATCAACAGTGGGATTTCTCCATCCCGATGACGGATAGATATACTCTGGGCCCTCTCGGTGGAATGTCGTCTAATGTCTTCCAAGCATATGAATAAGTTCATAAGAGACCACATACCACGGTACGAGTAAAGAGTACTTGTCGGAGACGAGGTTGAACAAGGTATAGAGTGATACCGATGATCAAACCTCGGACAAGTAAAATATCGCGTGACAAAGGGAATTGGTATCGTATGTGAATGGTTCATTCGATCACTAAGTCATCGTTGAATATGTGGGAGCCATTATGGATCTCCGGATCCCGCTATTGGTTATTGGTCGGAGAGAGTACTCAACCATGTCCGCATAGTTCACGAACCGTAGGGTGACACACTTAAGGTTTGATGTTGAAATGGTAGAACTTGAATATGGAATGGAGTTCGAAGATTTGTTCGGAGTCCCGGATGAGATCCCGGACATAACGAGGAGTTCCGGAATGGTCCAGAGAATAAGATTCATATATATGAAGTCATTTTATAAGATTTAAAATGATCCGGAAGGTTCTAGAAGGTTCTAGAAAAGTCCGGAAGAAACCACTAAGGAAGGCGGAGTCCCGGAGGGACTCCACCTCCCATGGCCGACCAACCCTAAGGGGGAGGAGTCCCAAGTGGACTCCCCTAAGGGGGCCGGCCACCCCCCACATGGAAGGGGGAATCCCACCCCAAGTGGGATTCCCACCTTGGGTAGGTGATACGTCTCCGACGTATCGATAATTTCTTATGTTCCATGCCACATTATTGATGATATCTACATGTTTTATACACATTATATGCCGTATTTATGCATTTTCTGGCACTAACCTATTAACGAGATGCCGAAGAGCCGATTCTGTTGTTTTCTGTCTGTTTTTGGTTTCGGAAATCCTAGTAAAGAAATATTCTCGGAATTGGACGAAATCAACGCCCAGGGTCCTATTTTGCCACGAAGCTTCCAGAAGACCGAGGGGGAAAGGAAGTGGGGCCACGAGGCGTCGCCACACTAGGGCGGCGCGGCCTAGGTCTTGGCCGCGCCAGCCTGGCGTGTGGGGCGCTCGTGTGCCCCCCCGCGTTGCCCTTCCGCCTACAAATAGCCTTCGTCGCGAAACCCCCAGTACAGAGAGCCACGATACGGAAAACCTTACTGAGACGCCGCCGCCAATCCCATCTCGGGGGATTCTGGAGATCTCCTCCGGCACCCTGCCGGAGAGGGGAATCATCTCCCGGAGGACTCTTCACCGCCATGGTCGCCTCCGGAGTGATGAGTGAGTAGTTCACCCCTGGACTATGGGTCCATAGCAGTAGCTAGATGGTTGTCTTCTCCTCATTGTGCTTCATTGTTGGATCTTGTGAGCTGCCTAACATGATCAAGATCATCTATCCGTAATACTATATGTTGTGTTTGTCGGGATCCGATGGATAGAGAATACTATGTTATGTTAATTATCAAGTTATTACCTATGTGTTGTTTATGATCTTGCATGCTCTCCGTTATTAGTAGAGGCTCTGGCCAAGTTTTTGCTCTTAACTCCAAGAGGCAGTATTTATGCTCGATAGTGGGTTCATGCCTCCATTAAATCTGGGACAGTGACAGAAAGTTCTAAGGTTGTGGATGTGCTGTTGCCACTAGGGATAAAACATTGATGCTATGTCTGAGGATGTAGTTATTGATTACATTACGCACCGTACTTAATGCAATTGTCTGTTGTTTTGCAACTTAATACCGGAAGGGGTTCGGATGATAACTCGAAGGTGGACTTTTTAGGCATAGATGCATGTCTGGATAGCGGTCTATGTACTTTGTCGTAATGCCCAATTAAATCTCACTATATTTATCATGTCATGTATGTGCATTGTTATGCCCTCTCTATTTGTCAATTGCCCGACTGTAATTTGTTCACCCAGCATGCTTTTATCTTATGGGAGAGACACCTCTAGTGAACTGTGGACCCCGGTCCTATTCTTTACATCGCATACAATCTCATCGCAATACTTGTTTTATTGTTTTCTCGCAAACAATCATCTTCCACGCAATACGGTTAATCCTTTGTTACGGCAAGCCGGTGAGATTGACAACCTCACTGTTTCGTTGGGGCAAAGTACTTTGGTTGTGTTGTGCAGGTTCCACGTTGGCGCCGGAATCCCTGGTGTTGCGCCGCATTACATTCCGCCACCATCAACCTTCAACGTGCTTCTTGGCTCCTCCTGGTTCGATAAACCTTGGTTTCTTTCTGAGGGAAAACTTGCTACTCGTCCGCATCACACCTTCCTCTTGGGGTTCCCAACGGACGTGTGTCGATCGCACGCATCAAGACTCGTTTTCCGGCGCCGTTGCCGGGGAGATCAAGACACGCTGCAAGGGGAGTCTCCACTTCCCAATCTCTTTACTTTGTTTTTGTCTTGCTTTATTTTATTTACTACTTTGTTTGCTGCATTATATCAAAACACAAAAAAATTAGTTGCTAGCTTTACTTTATTTACTTGTCTTGCACTCTATATCAAAAACACAAAAAAATTAGTTACTTATATTTGCTTTACTTATTTCAACATGTTTCCTTTTAATTTTACCGTAAAAGACATACCGGTAGGACGTGGGTCTATAGTTGGGAGAAATAATATAGAAGAATTTTTCAATCATGTTAGTACCGTTGAAGATTTTGAAGATAGACATTTGGTAGAACTTGCTCCTACTTATGAAATTGCTGCTCGTTGCTTTAGTTTGCATGTTGGAAACTAAATTTGTTAATCTCAATCCTATAATCCAACACATGTTTCTTACACTCGGTGATATGGAAGAAGGGGAAAAGAAAGATTTTGTTTTAGAAACCCTTCTTAGAGAATTTGGTGGTATAGCAAGAGAGGCTAGAAAGGTCTTTATTAAATATAAGATGCTTGGTTCTTATACCAATTTTGTTAGTATTCTTGAAAAGATGGACATGGAGAGAGTAAGGTACACTAATAACATTAATGATGGTGGGGAGATCAAAGCACCAATACCATGTAAGCTCCTAGCAATGAATGAAGCGTTAGAAAATAACTATGCTTGGCTTGTTCCTGAAAATTTGTTTGATGAGAGTAGCAAGCCCAAGACTAATGAAAAGGGAGCCGCTGAAACTTATGTATCCAACATACTATGCATGGTTGAGAAAAATCCCAACACCCAAGGTAATGCCGATGCTTCATCTCTCGATAACACTTGATATACACTTTCTGCGCCTAGCTGAAAGGCGTTAAAGAAAAGCGCTTATGGGAGACAACCCATGTTTTTACTACAGTACTTTGTTTTATATTTGAGTCTTGGAAGTTTTTTACTACTGTAGCAACCTCTCCTTATCTTAGTTTTGTGCTTTGTTGTGCCAAGTAAAGTCTTTGATAGTAAAGTGAATACTAGATTTGGATTACTGCGCAGTTTCAGATTTCTTTGCTGTCAGGAATTTCGACCTGCCTCCCTGTAGTTAGCTCAGAAAATTAAGCCAATTTACGTGCGTGATCCTCAGATATGTACGCAACTTTCATTCAATTTGGGCATTTTCATTTGAGCAAGTCTGGTGCCTTAATAAAATCCATCTTTACGGACTGTTCTGTTTTGACAGATTCTGCCTTTTATTTCGCATTGCCTCTTTTGCTATGTTGGATGAATTTCTTTGATCCATTAATGTCCAGTAGCTTTATGCAATGTCCAGAAGTGTTAAGAATGATTGTGTCACCTCTGAACATGTTAATTTTTATTGTCCACTAACCCTCTAATGAGTTGTTTCGAGTTTGGTGTGGAGGAAGTTTTCAAGGATCAAGAGAGGAGTATGATGCAATATGATCAAGGAGAGTGAAAGCTCTAAGCTTGGGGATGCCCCGGTGGTTCACCCCTGCATATTTTAAGAAGACTCAAGCGTCTAAGCTTGGGGATGCCCAAGGCATCCCCTTCTTCATCGACAACATTATCAGGTTCCTCCCCTGAAACTATATTTTTATTCCGTCACATCTTATGTACTTTGCTTGGAGCGTCGGTTTGTTTTTGTTTTTGTTTTTGTTTGAATAAATGGATCCTAGCATTCATTGTGTGGGAGAGAGACACGCTCCGCTGTTGCATATGGACAAGTATGTCCTTAGGCTTTACTCATAGTATTCATGGCGAAGGTTGAATCTTCTTCGTTAAATTGTTATATGGTTGGAATCGGGAAATGCTACATGTAGTAATTCTAAAATGTCTTGAATAATTTGATACTTGGCAATTGTTGTGCTCATGTTTAAGCTCTTGCACCATATACTTTGCACCCATTAATGAAGAAACACTTAGAGCTTGCTAATTTGGTTTGCATATTTGGTCTCTCTAAAGTCTAGATAATATCTAGTATTGAGTTTTGAACAACAAGGAAGACGGTGTAGAGTCTTATAATGTTTACAATATGTCTTTTATGTGAGTTTTGCTGCACCGTTCATCCTTGTGTTTGTTTCAAATAACCTTGCTAGCCTAAACCTTGTATCGAGAGGGAATACTTCTCATGCATCCAAAATCCTTGAGCCAACCACTATGCCATTTGTGTCCACCATACCTACCTACTACATGGTATTTCTCCGCCATTCCAAAGTAAATTGCTTGAGTGCTACCTTTAAAATTCCATCATTCGCCTTTACAATATATAGCTCATGGGACAAAATAGCTTAAAAACTATTGTGGTATTGAATATGTACTTATGCACTTTATCTCTTATTAAGTTGCTTGTTGTGCGATAACCATGTTTCTGGGGACGCCATCGACTATTCTTTGTTGAATATCATGTGAGTTGCTATGCATGTCCGTCTTGTCTGAAGTAAGAGATATCTACCACCTTAATGGTTGGAGCATGCATATTGCTAGAGAAGAACATTGGGCCGCTAACTAAAGCCATGAATCATGGTGGAAGTTTCAGTTTTGGACATATATCCTCAATCTCATATGAGAACACTAATTGTTGCCACATGCTTATGCATTAAAGAGGAGTCCATTATCTGTTGTCCATGTTGTCCCGGTATGGATGTCTAAGTTGAGAATAATCAAAAGCGAGAAATCCAAAATGCGAGCTTTCTCCTTAGACCTTTGTACGGGCGGCATGGAGGTACCCCATTGTGACACTTGGTTAAAACATGTGTATTGCGATGATCCGGTAGTCCAAGCTAATTAGGACAAGGTGCGGGCACTATTAGTATACTATGCATGAGGCTTGCAACTTGTAAGATATAATTTACATAACTCATATGCTTTATTACTACCGTTGACAAAATTGTTTCTTGTTTTCAAAATAAAAGCTCTAGCACAAATATAGCAATCGATGCTTTCCTCTTTGAAGGACCTTTCTTTTACTTTTATGTTGAGTCAGTTCACCTATTTCTCTCCACCTCAAGAAGCAAACACTTGTGTGAACTGTGCATTGATTCCTACATACTTGCATATTGCACTTGTTATATTACTCTATGTTGACAATTATCCATGAGATATACATGTTACAAGTTGAAAGCAACCGCTGAAACTTAATCTTCCTTTGTGTTGCTTCAATACCTTTACTTTGATTTATTGCTTTATGAGTTAACTCTTATGCAAGACTTATTGATGCTTGTCTTTAAGTACTATTCATGAAAAGTCTTTGCTTTATGATTCATTTGTTTACTCATGTCATTATCATTGTTTTGGTTGCTGCATTCATTACATATGTTTACAAATAGTATGATCAAGGTTATGATGGCATGTCACTCCAGAAATTATCTTTGTTATCGTTTACCTGCTCGGGACGAGCAGAACTAAGCTTGGGGATGCTGATACGTCTCCGACGTATCGATAATTTCTTATGTTCCATGCCACATTATTGATGATATCTACATGTTTTATACACATTATATGTCGTATTTATGCATTTTCACGGCACTAACCTATTAACGAGATGCCGAAGAGCCGATTCTTGTTTTCTGCTGTTTTTGGTTTCAGAAATCCTAGTAAAGAAATATTCTCGGAATTGGACGAAATCAACGCCCAGGGTCCTATTTTGCCACGAAGCTTCCAGAAGACCGAGGGGGAAAGGAAGTGGGGCCACGAGGCGCCGCCACACTAGGGCGGCGCGGCCTAGGTCTTGGCCGCGCCAGCCTGGCGTGTGGGGCCCTCGTGTGGCCCCCCGCGTTGCCCTTCCGCCTACAAATAGCCTTCGTCGCGAAACCCCCAGTACCGAGAGCCATGATACGGAAAACCTTACTGAGATGCCGCCGCCACCAATCCCATCTCGGGGGATTCTGGAGATCTCCTCCGGCACCCTGCCGGAGAGGGGAATCATCTCCCGGAGGACTCTTCACCGCCATGGTCGCCTCCGGAGTGATGAGTGAGTAGTTCACCCCTGGACTATGGGTCCATAGCAGTAGCTAGATGGTTGTCTTCTCCTCATTGTGCTTCATTGTTGGATCTTGTGAGCTGCCTAACATGATCAAGATCATCTATCCGTAATACTATATGTTGTGTTTGTCGGGATCCGATGGATAGAGAATACTATGTTATGTTAATTATCAAGTTATTACCTATGTGTTGTTTATGATCTTGCATGCTCTCCGTTATTAGTAGAGGCTCCGGCCAAGTTTTTGCTCTTAACTCCAAGAGGGAGTATTTATGCTCGATAGTGGGTTCATGCCTCCATTAAATGCAGGACGAAGTGACGGAAAGTTCTAAGGTTGTGGATGTGCTCGTTGCCACTAGGGATAAAACATTGATGCTATGTCTAAGGATGTAGTTATTGATTACATTATGCACCATACTTAATGCAATTGTCCGTTGTTTTGCAACTTAATACTTGGAAGGGGTTCGGATGATAACCTGAAGGTGGACTTTTTAGGCATAGATGCATGCTGGATAGCGGTCTATGTACTTTGTCATAATGCCCAATTAAATCTCACTATATTTATCATGTCATGTATGTGCATTGTTATGTCCTCTCTATTTTTCAATTGCCCGACTGTAATTTGTTCACCCAACATGCTTTTATCTTATGGGAGAGACACCTCTAGTGAACTGTGGACCCCGGTCCTATTCTTTACATCGCATACAATCTCATCGCAATACTTGTTTTACTCGTTTTCTGCAAACAATCATCTTCCACACAATACGGTTAATCCTTTGTTACAGGCAAGCCGGTGAGATTGACAACCTCAGCTGTTTCGTTGGGGCAAAGTACTTTGGTTGTGTTGTGCGGGTTCCACGTTGGCGCCGGAATCCCTGGTGTTGCGCCGCATTACATTCCGCCACCATCAACCTTCAACGTGCTTCTTGGCTCCTCCCGGTTCGATAAACCTTGGTTTCTTTCCGAGGGAAAACTTGCTACTGTTCGCATCACACCTTCCTCTTGGGGTTCCCAACGGACGTGTGTCGATCGCACGCATCGATAGGTTTCCCTATCACATGGAAGGTTTTGGGTTCGGGTCTTATTCGGAGACTTGTAGTCCAACACTTGGGGCTTCCACCTATATAATGAGGGGCCAAGGGGAGGGGGCCGGCCACCCCAACACAACAAGGTGGCCGCACCACCTAGATGGTCGGCGCCCCCCTCTCCCCAAACCCTAGCCGCCCCACTCCTCCTTCTTCTCCACACTCTTAGCGAAGCTCCGCCGGGATTCTCCACCACCACCGACACCACGCCGTCGTGCTATCGGATTCAAGAGGAGCTACTACTTCCGCTGCCCGCTGGAACGGGGAGGTGGACGTCGTCTTCATCAACAACCGAACGTGTGACCGAGTACGGAGGTGCTGCCCGTTCGTGGCGCCGTGATCAAGATCTTCTACGCGCTTTTGCAAGCGGCAAGTGAACGTCTACCGCAGCAACAAGAGCCTCATCTTGTAGGCTTTGGAATCTTTTCAAGGGTGAGACTCGATAATCCCCTCGTTGCTACCGTCTTCTAGATTGCATCTTGGCTTGGATTGCGTGTTCGCGGTAGGAAAATTTTTGTTTTCTATGCAACGTATCCCTACAGTGGTATCAGAGCCGTGTCTATGCATAGATGGTTACACGAGTAGAACACAATGGTTTTGTGGGCGTTGATACTTAAGTTGTCTTTAGTTTGAGTACTTTGCATCTTTGTGGCATAGTGGGATGAAGCGGCTCGGGCTAACTTTACATGACCGCGTTCATGAGATTTGCTCCACGCTCGACATGCAACTTGTATTGCATAAGTGGCTTTGCGGATGTCTGTCTTTCCTACTATAGTGAAGATTCAATTTTCTCTTCTATTGACAACACTAGTATCACCGTTGTGGTTCATGTTCGTAGGTAGATTAGATCTTACTCGAAAACCCTAAACCACGTAAAATATGCAAACCAAATTAGAGACGTCTAACTTGTTTTTGCAGGGTTTGGTGATGTGATATGGCCATAATGTGATGATGAATATGTATGAGATGATCATTATTGTATTGTGGCAACCGGCGGGAGCCTTATGGTTGTCTTTAAATTTCATGTTGAGTAGTATTTCAAAGAAGTTGTAATAGTTGCTACATGGAGGACAATCATGAAGACGGCGCCATTGACCTTGACGCTACGCCGACGATGATGGAGATCATGCCCGAAGATGATGGAGATCATGTCCGTGCTTTGGAGATGAAGATCAAAGGCGCAAAGACAAAAGGGCCATATCATATCACATATGAACTACATGTGATGTTAATCCTTTTATGCATCTTATTTTCTTAGATCGCGACGGTAGCATTATAAGATGATCCCTCACTAAAATCTCAAGATAATAAAGTGTTCATCCTTAGTAGCACCGTTGCCAAGACTTGTCATTTCGAAGCATCTCGTGATGATCGGGTGTGATAGAATCAACAAGTGCATACAACGGGTGCAAGCCAGTTTTGCACATGCGGATACTAAGGTGGCCTTGACGAGCCTAGCATGTACAGACATGGTCTCGGAACACGTGATACCGAAATGTAGAGCATGAATCATATGATTGATATGATGAACACTTTGAGTGTTCGCCATTGAAATTACACCTTGTCTCGTGATGATCGGACTTAGGTGTGGTGGATTTGGTTCGTGTGATCACTAAGACCATGCGAGGGATATTGTTTTGAGTGGGAGTTCACCTAGATTTTTTAATTATATTGAATTAAAATTTGAACTAAATTTGTCATAAACTTAGTCTAAACTATTGCAAATATATGTTGTAGATATGGCGTCCCCAATCAATTTTAACCAGTTCCTAGAGAAAGAAAAGCTTAAGAGCAACGGTAGCAACTTCACCGATCGGTTCCGTCATGTGAGGATTTTCCTCAATGGTGGAAGCCTGCAATATGTGCTTGATGCACCGCTAGGTGACCCTCCTGCAAGCTGAAACCGATGAAGTAAAGAATGTTTACGAGACTCGGAAAACTCGGTACTCTCAAGTTCGGTGTGCCATCCGTGCGGTCCGGAAGCCGATCTTCAAAAACGTTTTGAGCACCACGATCCTCATGAGTTGGTCAATGAGCTGAAAGCTATCTTTGAAACTCATGCGGCCGTGGAATGCTATGAAGCATCGAAACACTTCTTCAGCTGCATGATGGAAGAAGGCAGCTCCGTTAGTGAGCACATGCTCGCCATGACCGGGCATGTGAAGAAACTCAGTGATCTGGGAATAGTGATTCCTAACAGACTGGGGATTAATCGTGTCCTTCAATCACTGCCACCTATTTACAAGAACTTTGTGATGAACTACAATATGCAGAACATGAACAAAGAGTTACTCGAACTCTTCGCCATGCTCGAAATCTGCTGAGATTGAGATCAAGAAAGAGCACCAAGTGTTGATGGTCAACAAGACCACCGGTTTCAAGAAACAGGGCAAGTCTAAGGGAAAATTCAAGAAGGGTGGCAAGAAAGCTGCCACGCCTCCTGTGAAACCTAAGACCGGCCCTAAACCCGATGCTCGAGTGTTATTACTGCAAGGAGAAGGGACACCGGAAGCGCAATTGCTCCAAGTATTTGGCGGATCCGAAGAGCGGCCTTGTCAAGAAGAAGAAAGAAGGTATATCCGATATACATGTTATAGATGTTTATCTCACTCGGTTCTCGTACTAGTACCTGGGTATTTGATACTTGGTTCGGTTGCTCATATTTGTAACTCGAAACGAGGAACTAAAGAATAAACGAAGACTACCGAAGGATGAAGTGACGATGCGCATTGGAAATGGATCCAAAGTCGATGTGATCGCTTGTCGGCACACTTTCTCTACATCTACCTTCGGGATTAGTTTTAAGCCTCAATAATTGTTATTTTGTACCCGCGTTGAGCATGAACATTATATCCGGATCTTGTTTAATGCAAGACGGTTATTCATTCAAGTCCGAGAATAATGGTTGTTCTATTTTTATGAATAATATCTTTTATGGTCGAGCACCTCGAAAAGAATGGCTTATTTCGGTTAGATCTCGATAGTAGTGATACACATATACATAACATTGATGCTAAGCGAATTAAATTGAATGATAATTCTACTTATATGTGGCACTCGTCGTCTTGGTCATATTGGAGTGAAACGCATGAAGAAACTCCATACTGATGGATTACTTGAATCACTTGACTTTGAGTCACTTGATAGATGCGAAGCATGTCTAATGGGAAAAATGACTAAGACTCCATTTTCCGGTATGATGGAGCGAGCTACTGACTTATTGGAAATCATACATACCGATGTATGCGGACCAATGAGTGTAGCATCGTGCGGTGGTTATCGTTATGTTCTAACCTTCACAGATGATCTGAGTAGATATGGGTATATCTATTTTATGAAACATAAGTCCGAAACTTTCGAGAAGTTTAAGGAATTCCAAAGTGAAGTAGAAAATCAACGTAACAAGAAGATTAAATTTCTACGATCTGATCGTGGAGGTGAATATCCGAGTTATGAGTTTGGCATGCATTTAAAGAAATGCGGAATACTTTCACAATTGACACCGCCGGGAACACCACAACGAAACGGTGTGTCCGAACGTCGTAATCAAACTCTCTTAGATATGGTTCGTTCTATGATGTCTCTTACTGATTTACCTTTATCATTTTGGAGTTATGCATTAGAGACAGCCGCATTCACTTTAAATAGAGCACCATCAAAATCCGTTGAAACGACACCGTATGAATTATGGTTTAATAAGAAACCTAAGTCGTCGTTCCTTAAAGTTTGGGGTTGCGAAGCCTATGTAAAAAAGTTACAACCGGACAAGATAGAACCCAAAGCGGAGAAATGCGTCTTCATAGGATACCCTAAGGAAACTATAGGGTACACTTTCTATCACCGATCCGAAGGCAAAATCTTTGTTGCTAAGAACGTGAACCTTTCTTGAGAAAGAATTTCTCACTAAAGAAGTGATCTGGAAGAAAAGTAGAACTCGATGAGATTGATGAATCTATACTCGTTGATCGGAGTAGCGCGATAACGGAAGTTGTACCTGTACCGCCTACACCGGCAACAGAGGAAGCTAATGATAATGATCATGAAACTTCGAACGAGGAAACTACTGAACCTCGCAGATCGACAAGGGAACGTGCCACTCCTGATTGGTATGATCCTTGTCTAAATGTCATGATTGTGGACAACAATGATGAGGACCCTGCGACGTATGAAGAAGCGATGATGAGCCCAGATTCCAACAAATGGCAAGAAGCCATGAAATCCGAAATGGGATCCATGTATGATAACAAAGTATGGACTTTGGTAGGCTTACCTGATAGCCGCAAGGTCTGTCGAAAATAAATGGATCTTCAAGAGAAAAACAGATGCCGATGGTAATATTACTGTCTATAAAGCTCGACTTGTCGCAAAGGGTTTCCGACAAATTCAAGGTGTTGACTACGATGAGACTTTCTCACTCGTAGCGAAGCTAAAATCTGTGAGGATTTTGTTAGCAATAGCTGCATTTTTCGATTATGAGATTTGGCAGATGGATATCAAAACGGCCTTCCTTAATGGAGACATTGAGGAAGAGTTGTATATGGTACAACCCAAAGGTTTTTTCGATCCTAAAAATGCTGACAAAGTATGCAAACTTCAGCGTTCAATTTATGGACTGAAGCAAGCATCGAGAAGTTGGAACCGACGCTTTGATAAGGTGATCAAAGACTTCGGGTTTTGTTATTACCAGAATTTGACCGGATCAGAGGTGGGCCGCGATTGGAGATGGGCTTGAAGAATATACATAGAAGAAATACATGAATCGGCCTTGTATACCAAATTTGGGCTAGTTTGCCCGTGTATCTGTAACATAGTAGGATACGTGTCGGTTAGAAGGAGTTTGGGCTCGTGCCCGGTTGGGATTATTCCCACGTTAGAAAGTCTACGGACTATAAATATGTATCTAGGGTTTATGAAATAAACAACAATCACGTTCACCACAAACCAATCTAGGCGCATCGCCAACTCCCCGTCTCGAGGGTTTCTTCCGGTAAGCACCATGCTGCCTAGATCGCATCTTGCGATCTAGGCAAGACACGTTTATTCGTCGTTCATGCGTTGCTCGTACGGAAGCCTTTTTGATGGCGAGCAACGTAGTTATCATAGATGTTTTAGGGTTAGCATTGTGCATCATATCATATGCTATCGTCGTGCAACCCTTAGGCATCTAGCCGCCCTTACACCTATCTTGGGTGTAAGGGCGGCACCCCGCTTGATCATTATCTAGTAGATCCGATCCGTTATGATTGCTCCTTGTTCTTCAAGGATTAGTTTAATATCTCGCATTGTTAGGCCTTACAAACGGGTTGAAGGATCCAGTGGCGCGTAGGGTGTAGTTTGCTAGCCCTAGACAGGATGTTCCGAGGATCAACTTCGTGTTGGTTTTTAGGCCTTGTCTAGGGTCGGTTTACGATCATCGTGCGTGGCCGCCAGGCTCAATCACGAGTAGGATGTTCCGATTATGCGGTGAAAACCCCAAATCGTAGTAGGTCGTTTTAGCTTTATCTTGATCAAGCAGGACCACCATCTGATCGTACACCTCGTACGCATCATGGGTGGATCGGCTCCTTGAGCCGATTCACAGGATAACCCGAGAGCCGATCGAGGCTCGTATTTAACGTTTACGTGTATGCCATGCAGGAAACTAAGCGAGGCATCATCCAACACCTTCCTGAGCAGGTATAGGTCAGGTGGCACGCCCTTGCATCAGCATCGGACGTGCGTGCCGAAGGCTTTGCGGGCCGTCGCTCGGAGGGACCAGGGCCAGCCGCAGTCCTGGGAGATTCCCGGCTCTACGGTGTTGCCCGTCGCTGCCCGCCGGTGGGTTTCTGACCGCAACACAGTGAAACATTGGGGGCCGATAGGAAAAATCGGACCGTAAAAAAAAAAATTCTCACGCAGTTTCTCGCAATATGCAGCCGATGCACGGACATCGACTTTAGAACTAAGGGACAAAGCCGATGCATAGCCATCGACTCTAGCACAAATTTCATGGGATCTACCAGTTGCGTGTTCAAAACACAAGGACCTCCAGCTCTGTGTCAGAGGAGTTCTGTTTCTGAGCCGTTGTGTGATCATATGCAATATCGACTTTCAACGGAAGGAAGGTGATCGGCTCTGGCTGACTCTGCGTGGCAGCTTTCTCTATGTGTCCTCGTCACTGTTTCGCCTTGACTGGGGCTCGGGGGGCAACTGACTTGGTAGATGCTCTGTTTTTAGAAGCCGATTGGAGATTCATCGGCTGGTCCCGCGTCACAACCTCTTTCAAAGGCGGCGAGTTCTTGCAAAAGAGGGATCCATCATCACCAATAGGAAGTTGGCTCGGGCTATCTGGTTGCCGCAAAGGAACAGAGCAGGTGATATCTCGTTCCGCGAAGTATCGGCTTCGACGTCAAGTCGTTTCAGCAGCGGTTCTAGGACTCTCTTGAAGGCATTGGTCTTCCACATTGTCCACCGAGCTCAAAGTCATCGGTCGAAAAGATGAAGGATAGATCGTGAGGGATTGATGCGTTGACATCGGCTTATTGAGCATTGACCAAGTTCACGATCACTCCATAGTCAAAAAGATGAAGAGCGGATTACGAGGGACCGATGCGTGGCCATCGGTTCATTGAGCATTGGCTAAGTGGACAATCGGCAAAATTAGTATGAGGGGAAATCTGCTAAATTGGCATAAAGGAAATCGGCAAGATCAAATTAGGGAATTTCTTCATTGATAAACGAGATTTCTTACATAAAGAGCTGATTGCTCTCAAAAGGAAGTACTAAGGGGATACATTTCCCCGTCTACTACTACTGATCCTATGCTAAGGGTCCTATCTACGGGCCGTCGCTGCCCTCGTCGTCGCCGTCGTCGCCGCTGTCGGCGCTACTCCCGGCGGGCTCGTCGTCGCTGCTATAGCGACCGCCGGCAGGACCTTCGTTGTCCTCGTCCTCCTCGTCAGCATCGTCGTCGTCGCTGTCGAAGTCGCTGAGATTCCCCGGCCAAGGGCAGAAGCGCTTAGCCGGCGGTTCGTCGGAGGAGGTGTCGTCCTCCTCCTCCTCCTCCTCCCCCTCTTCCTCCTCCTCCTCCTCCTCCTCGGAGAAGGTGAAGTCATCACAGGAGAGGCGATCGTCATCGATCTCCTCCTCCGTCTCCCCGTCGGCGAGGAAGCGGAGGTCACTTTCCCCATCGGTCGAGGACTTGTCGTCCTCTGACCAGATGGAGAAGTCGTGACTCGGCTCATCCCCGGCCTCGATGGCGCGGCGGATGTTGGCTGCGTGGGCCTCCGCCGGGTTCCACTCCGGTGTCGGCTCGCGGGAGGAGGAGGACTCGATGGAAAGACCCGATGAGGCGGAGGAAGAAGAAGACATGGTGGCGCAGGAGGGCTTTTGGAGTGCTAGTGCGAAGAGGATGAAGAAGCAAACTATTTGGAACGGTTAAACAAAAGGGGATAGTGGAGATTCAATGCCACAGCAGTTTCCGAGGAAGTGGTGCCCAACAGAAGAAAAAAAAATTGTCAGGCCACGCGGAGAAGTGGAGGAGGCAAGGCATCATGATGAAGGATACTGCGGCGGTTTTGCTCGCCACGACATGACCCGACGAAGGAAAAGCATAATGATTTTGGAAATGACATTTCCAAAACCAGGGGGGCATGTGTTATCACCAGAATTTGACCGGATCAGAGGTGGGCCGCGATTGGAGATGGGCTTGAAGAATATACATAGAAGAAATACATGAATCGGCCTTGTATACCAAATTTGGGCTAGTTTGCCCGTGTATCTGTAACATAGTAGGATACGTGTCGGTTAGAAGGAGTTTGGGCTCGTGCCCGGTTGGGATTATTCCCACGTTAGAAAGTCTACGGACTATAAATATGTATCTAGGGTTTATGAAATAAACAACAATCACATTCACCACAAACCAATCTAGGCGCATCGCCAACTCCCCCGTCTCGAGGGTTTCTTCCGGGTAAGCACCATGCTGCCTAGATCGCATCTTGCGATCTAGGCAGCACACGTTTATTCGTCGTTCATGCGTTGCTCGTACTGAAGCCTTTTTTATGGCGAGCAACGTAGTTATCATAGATGTTTTAGGGTTAGCATTGTGCATCATATCATATGCTATCGTCGTGCAACCCTTAGGCATCTAGCCGCCCTTACACCTATCTTGGGTGTAAGGGCGGCACCCCGCTTGATCATTATCTAGTAGATCCGATCCGTTATGATTGCTCCTTGTTCTTCAAGGATTAGTTTAATATCTGCATTGTTAGGCCTTACAAACGGGTTGAAGGATCCAAAGTGGCGCGTAGGGTGTAGTTTGCTAGCCCTAGACAGGATGTTCCGAGGATCAACTTCGTGTTGGTTTTTAGGCCTTGTCTAGGGTCGGTTTACGATCACCGTGCGTGGCCGCCGAGCTCAATCACGAGTAGAATGTTCCGATTATGCGGTGAAAACCCCAAATCGTAGTAGGTCGTTTTAGCTTTATCTTGATCAAGCAGGACCACCATCCGATCGTACACCTCGTACGCATCATGGGTGGATCGGCTCCTTGAGCCGATTCACAGGATAACCTCGAGAGCCGATCGAGGCTCGTATTTAACGTTTACATGTATGCCATGCAGAAACTAAGCGAGGCATCATCCAACACCTTCCCCGACCGGTATAGGTCAGGTGGCACGCCCTTGCATCAGCATCGGACGTGCGTGCCGAAGGCTTTGCGGGCCGTCGCTCGGAGGGACCAGGGCCAGCCGCAGTCCTGGGAGATTCCCGGCTCTACGGTGTTGCCCGTCCCTGCCCGCCTGTGGGTTTCTGACCGCAACAGGTTTATACAGTGCCATGGAGAGGCCTGTATTTACAAGAAAGTGAGTGGGAGCTCTGTAGCATTCCTGATATTATATGTAGATGACATATTACTGATTGGGAATGATATAGAACTATTAAGCACTGTAAAAGGTTATTTGAATAATAGTTTTTCAATGAAAGACCTTGGTGAAGCATCGTATATATTAGGCATCAAGATTTATAGAGATAGATCAAGACGCCTAATAGGGCTATCACAAAGTACATACCTGGACAAGATTCTAAAGAAGTTTAGAATGGACGAAAGTAAGAAAGGATTCTTACCTATGTTACTGAGCAAGGTCTTGAGTAAGACTCAAGGACCGGCTACGGCAGAAGAAAGAGAAATGATGAGTCAGATCCCCTATGCCTCGGCAGTAGGCTCTATCATGTATGCCATCCTATGTACTAGACCGGATATAGCACATGCTGTTAGTTTGACTAGCAGATATCAAAGTGATCCAGGAATGGAACACCGGACAGCGGTCAAGAATATCCTGAAGTACTTGAAAAGAACTAAGGATATGTTTCTTTGTTATGGAGGTGACCAAGAGCTCGTTGTAACAAGTTACACCGATGCAAGTTGGAACACCGATCCCGATGACTCTAAGTCACGATCCGGGTACGTGTTTATATTGAATGGTGCTGCAGTAAGTCGGGCAAGCTCGAAGCAAGTGCACGGTGGCGAAGTCTTCAACAGAATCGGAGTACATAGCGGCTTCGCAGGCTTCATCGAAGCGGTATGGATGAAGAGGTTCATTGTAGAGCTCGGTGTGGTTCCTAGTGCATTGGACCCACTAGTCATCTAGTGTGACAACATGGGTGCCATCGCCAATGCACAAGAACCAAGGTCACACAAGAGGTCGAAGCATATCAAGCTGCGTTATCATTCAATTCGCGAGTACATCGAAGATGGAGAAGTAAAGATTTGCAAAGTACACACCGATCCGAATGTAGCAGATCCGTTGACTAAAGCTCTCCCTAGGGCAAAGCATGACCAACACCAGAATGCCATGGGTGTTAGGTACCTTACAATGTAATCTAGATTATTGACTCTAGTGCAAGTGGGAGATCGTCGGAGATATGCCCAAGAGGCAATAATAAAAGTGGTTATTATATATCTTCATGTTTATGATAAATGTTTATATACCATGCTATAATTGTATTAACCGAAACATTGATACATGTGTGATATGTAAACAACAAAGAGTCCCTAGTATGCCTCTTAACTAGCTTGTTGATTAATTGATGATTAGTTTCATAATCATGAACATTGGATGTTATTAATAACAAGGTTATATCATTATATGAATGATGTAATGGACACACCCAATTAAGCGTAGCATAATATCACGTCATTAAGTTATTTGCTATAAGCTTTCGATACATAGTTTACCTAGTCCTTATGACCATGAGATCATGTAAATCACTTATACCGGAAAGGTACTTTGATTACATCAAAGGCCACTGCGTAAATGGGTGGTTATAAAGGTGGGATTAAGTATCTGGAAAGTATGAGTTGAGGCATATGGATCAACAAAGGGATTTGTCCATCCCGATGACGGATAGATATACTCGGGCCCTCTCGGTGGAATGTCGTCTAATGTCTTGCAAGCATATGAATAAGTTCATAAGAGACCACATACCACGGTACGAGTAAAGAGTACTTGTCGGAGACGAGGTTGAACAAGGTATAGAGTGATACCGATGATCAAACCTCGGACAAGTAAAATATCGCGTGACAAAGGGAATTGGTATCGTATGTGAATGGTTCATTCGATCACTAAGTCATCGTTGAATATGTGGGAGCCATTATGGATCTCCAGATCCCGCTATTGGTTATTGGTCGGAGAGAGTACTCAACCATGTCCGCATAGTTCACGAACCGTAGGGTGACACACTTAAGGTTTGATGTTGAAATGGTAGAACTTGAATATGGAATGGAGTTCGAAGATTTGTTCGGAGTCCCGGATGAGATCCCGGACATCACGAGGAGTTCCGGAATGGTCCGGAGAATAAGATTCATATATAGGAAGTCATTTTATAAGATTTAAAATGATCCGGAAGGTTCTAGAAGGTTCTAGAAAAGTCCGGAAGAAACCACTAAGGAAGGCGGAGTCCCGGAGGGACTCCACCTCCCATGGCCGGCCAACCCTAAGGGGGAGGAGTCCCAAGTGGACTCCCCTAAGGGGGCCGGCCACCCCCCACATGGAAGGGGGAATCCCACCCCAAGTGGGATTCCCACCTTGGGTAGGTTTCCCTATCACATGGAAGGTTTTGGGTTCGGGTCTTATTCGGAGACTTGTAGTCCAACACTTGGGGCTTCCACCTATATAATGAGGGGCCAAGGGGAGGGGGCCGGCCACCCCAACACAACAAGGTGGCCGCACCACCTAGATGGCCGGCGCCCCCCTCTCCCCAAACCCTAGCCGCCCCACTCCTCCTTCTTCCCCACACGCTTAGCGAAGCTCCGCTGGGATTCTCCACCACCACCGACACCACGCCATCGTGCTGTCGGATTCAAGAGGAGCTACTACTTCTGCTGCCCGCTGGAACGGGGAGCTGGACGTCGTCTTCATCAACAACCGAACGTGTGACCGAGTACGGAGGTGCTACCCGTTCGTGGCGCCGTGATCAAGATCTTCTGCGCGCTTTTGCAAGCGGCAAGTGAACGTCTACCGCAGCAACAAGAGCCTCATCTTGTAGGCTTTGGAATCTCTTCAAGGGTGAGACTCGATAATCCCCTCGTTGCTACCGTCTTCTAGATTGCATCTTGGCTTGGATTGCGTGTTCGCGGTAGGAAATTTTTTGTTTTCTATGCAACGTATCCCTACAAGAGGCACGTCAACAACAAGGGCGACCTCGCCCATCTCAAGTGGCCAATGCTCAAAGGCATCCACAACATGACGCCGAACAAGAAGTGAACCAAGAACGCCAAATCATCAATATTGATGCTCCTCAAGATGCTGGCGCAAGAAGAAACAACAATGACAATAGAAGACACAATCCTCTCAGTCATCGAGCTTGTCAAGCTACTCATGCTCCTCAAGGTGAAGCGAGGAACCACAATGAAGAAGACGCCTCAAGTGAAGCTAGTGTCATGCCATACCTCCGGCAACCTCATGGAAGGCGTCCTCCTCCTCCAAACCGCCGCAATGAAAATGAGGATCAACCTCCACAACCTCGCAACCATAATGAGGACGAAGATGATGCAAGACCAATACCTCGACGCAATGACCGTAATGCGGAAGAAATCTTTGGGAAGCTCAAGTTCACCATGCCCAAGTTCCAAGGAGAGGAAGACCCCGATGCATACTTATCTTGGGTACTCAAGGTTGACAAAATCTTCCGCATACACAACTTCTCCGAAGCAAAGAAAGTGGCCATGGCATCACTTGAGTTTGAAGGATATGCAAATGTTTGGTGGGAAGAAGTGAACAAGAAGCGTGACAAGGAAGACTTAGAGCCCATTGACACATGGGAAGAGATGCCAGAAGTCATGCACAAACGCTTTGTGCCCACCCACCACAAACGTGACCTCTTCAACAAGCTTACTCAACTCAAGCAAAGCTTCAAGTCCGTTGAGGAATATTACAAGGAGATGCACATGACCATGATGAGTGCCAATGTGGATGAGCGAGAAGAGCAAACTATGGCAAGATTCTTGAATGGATTGAACATTCCTGTCAAGAGGATAGTGGAGTTCTTGCCTTACACTAACATGGTTGAGTTGCTTCATCAAGCTACAAGAGCCGAGCGCCAAGCGCGAGAAGACTTAGCAAGTGCAAAGACAAAGTCCTTCTTCACCGCAAGAAATGCAACAAACACCTCCTCAAGCATCAAAAACACAAGTGCTATTGCCTCCAAGGATCCTCCCAAGCAAACGAAGAGTGCCTTCAAGACAACAAGCTTCAAGCCGGAGCAATCAACTATGTCCTCCAAAGCTTCCACGGGATCTAGTAACATCACTTGCTTCAAGTGTGGTGCTCAAGGACATAAATCCTTTGAATGCAAGAACACAAGAGTTATGATAACTCGGGATGATGGAGATGTGGAATACTTGAGTGAAGGTGAATATGAAGCCTTGGTACAAGCCGCAACCACTCATGAAGATGATGACTTGGAAGACCAAGAGCAAGTCCTATGTGTGCATGATGCAAGCCCATCACTTCTGGTGACCAAAGTGTTGACAACCCATGTCCTCCCCAATGAAGACCAAAGGTGCAACATCTTCCAAACAAGAGCCGGAATCAATGGCAAGTCAATAAAGGTTATCATCGATGGAGGGAGTTGCCACAATCTTGCAAGCACCGAACTATGCTCCAAGCTCAACCTCACACTCCGGAAACACCCCCACCCTTACCATGTGCAATGGCTAAGTGACAATGGAAATGTCAAGATACAACACACCGTCACCATATCCTTCAAGATTGGCGCCTATGAAGACACCGTTGATTGTGATGTAGTGCCCATGATGGTGTGCCACATGCTACTTGGTCGCCCTTGGCAATATGACAAAAGAGCAAACCATGATGGCTACACAAATGCCTATAGCTTCAAGGTCGGCGACAAGACATTCATCCTACGCCCAATGACTCCTAGCCAAGTAATTGCGGATAATGCAAAGGCTTTAGCGAGGGATAAGGAAGCTACTATCACTAGTGAGATGATGTAACATCCCAAATTTTAAAACAAAGAGAAAATGAATTTCCTTTTTCCAAAAATGAGAACCAACAAAAACTTTTCTTACATTGGGTGCTATGCATAGTACTCATACTTAATCTTTGTGCTATTGCCATGATTACGTGTTCTTTGCTCTACACCCATTTCCAATAAAACCCTAAACCCTAACCTTCTCAAAAACAAATTAAGTGGGTCAAATTTGAGAAACCAAAGTAAAAGAAAAAGACATATGTGGGCATATAGCCCTAATATGTGAATCTTGAACCCTACCTTTATTATTTTGCTAAATGGTGGTGAACCATGGTGAACCCCACTAAAACCTAAACCTCACCCCTCCTATCACCATCCTTTGAAAAACAAAATAAAAAGAAATGATCTTTAATAAGAAAAAGGCCTAGGTGCCTATGACTATTTTTGGTAAAATCTTTACCTTGTTTTGGCTACCTTGGGTAGATGATTTGAAATACTTCAACAAACCTAATCTAGTGCTACCAACCCAAACAAGTGAGAAACAAAAACTTAGTTAAACATATGCATAGAGGCATTTGTGGCACTTAGCCATAATAGCAATTCTTGACCTATGCACCCACACTTTTCCCAAATGGTTTGAACCCTTTACCCAACCCAATCTAACCTTAAATAAACCTCACACATGCATAAGTGAAGCAAAGAAAAAGAAAAGATTAAAAAGTTAGAAAAATCACAAACACTCACATATGGTTTATGCCATTTTTGCAAATCTTGGACCTAGACCAATTTGGCCTTCACCATTAGTTGTATTATGTTGCTAAACACTTATTACAACTTTTTTAATCAAAGAAACACCAATCAAATCAAATTCAAACTCAAATTGTGATCACATATGATAATGGTCAAATCTGCCATTTATATTCTGGTCACTACTTTGAGCCCCTGTAATTCAAGTTTTTCAAACCAAACTTTCCCAATTCTTTGCACCACATCCAAGTACACATCAAGGTGAACAACTTTGGTAAAGACCCCCATGTCAAAATCATCCTGGATCAAATTCTATGCTCATACAAAGTTGAGACTTTTTATCAAATGCAACAATCTCCCACTTAGCAATTTTTTTTGCATTTCCTTTTATTTTCAAATTCCACCACCACCACTTGTGAATGTCTCTGGTCATTTGCAACTCATCCAAACAAACCATTTCAATTTTTGGAACCATAGTGCATAGATCAAATTTGGCAAAAATTTGAGAATTTCAAATAGGCATCAATTTCCAACACTATTCTAAATAGTGTTTTCGCCCAACCTAGTGCACCACCTTGCCTCTACATGCTCCCTGGCCCTCTCTCCACAGTAACCTTGCACAGCAACCCTAGATGGGGGTCAAAAAAATGGCATAGCCATGCCATGCCGGCCACCATGCATGTGCACATGCTCCCTCCCTCTCCTCACCTCCCCAACACTGGCCATCGTGCCATTCTGTGCCACCTCGCTCCCCTACACTCGCCTGTGCCCGCCATTGCTGGAGAGGAAGTCCCTAGGGCTGGCATGCGTCGCGCCCAGGGCCATGCCGAGGACGTCGTGTGCGCGCCCACGGACGCGCATAGAGCACCCGTCGCCTCGCCGAACGACGCAGCCCCTGGCCCCCCTCTCAGCACCTTGAGCTTCGCCGCCGCAACGCGCATCCGCCAGACACGCGCCCGTGTCATCGCGAGCGCCGTCGCCGTCGACCACCTCGCCATTTTCCCGCAGCCGTGCCGCACGGCATTGACGTCGCACGCACGAACCTGGCCGTCCCCCACCTAGCCAGCAAGCGCGCTAGCTTCGCCTGGACGCCGCCTACGCAGCCCTGCCGTCGCCTACCCCTATCACTCACCGGAATCGCTGCGTCGATGTCGGGTTCGCCGCAGACCTCCGGCCACCTAGAGCGCCTATAAAAGGAGCGCTCCTCCTCATCTGAGCACGCCACTCGACTCTCCTCCCTCCTCTGAGCCTCCTTGCACTCTCTCCACTCAACATTGCGCAGCGCCGCCGTCCAATTGCCACCTCGCCGCCCGAGAGCCGCCGCAGATCAATCCGACGCTACAGTCCACCCCCGGAGCTCCAGTGACCACCGTTGAGTTCGCCGTCGTCGACAACGTCGACCTGCCTCAACGCCGCCGCTCGCCGGAGTCCCTGCTCGCCGTCGACCCCCTACCTCCGCCGTGCCCGCGTCTGCCTCTCGACGACGACGACGACGACCCTCCGCCGTCCGATCTCCCTCTGATCCAACGCTTCTCAGCCTCCCGTACCGATTCGGTGAGTGTCAGTCGCTGACGAGTGGGACCTACCCCATCAGTTGGCCCGTGGCGCACCGAAGCGTTACTGGGCCAGCCCAGTCTGTCTCCCCTCGTTTCGGCCCGTTTGCTTTCCCGCGCAAGCCCAAACGTTTGAATTCAAATTTTGGAAATTCAATTAATTCCTTGCAGATGCTTTTTCAAAATTAAATAGAATCAAATCTACCCAACCAAATTTGATGAATTTCATATTGTTGGAAAGCTTATGAAAAGCTCTATCCAACCGCACTGCTCTCACATTGAATTTCTTTGTATAATTAATGTGACAAAAATAACAAGTCAGAGACTTTTTCAAATTCAAACAATTATTAAAAATCAACCAAAAGTGATATTAAGTTGATTTCAACTCTCATAGCTCACATTGCACTTACACTAATTGTTTCTATAAAAATATGGTGTAGTCACTTTGAGTGATCATGGCCTAGTTTGAATAAAGGACTATATGGCTAGTTTAGTTAAGTGATATTGTCCAAAACTATTATGCAAATCATATGAAGTGTTCTACTTCATTTAAATATTGTCCCAAGTACTTTCATATGAAGTTTGGACCCTGGTCAATTTACTCTCACATGAAATACTTGGTGATATTAAATCATAATTAGCATTGTGAAATAGTATGAGGTATTCTACCTCATTTAAATCATTTTCCCAAATGATGATGATGAATGGTTGACTTGGGTCAACATGATTTCATGCATGATTGTTTGAGGAAGTTAAATCTTAAGAAGATTCAATGAGAGGAAATTATTTTCCTCAAGAACTAAATGGAAACTATCATTTACATATGTAATGAGAGGAAATTATTTTTCCTCAAGAAAGAAAATCAATGCACCTAATTGTGTTATGTGTGTGATCAGAATAGTAGGTGTGAAGTTATGTGGTGCTTAGTATAGCTCTTGAACCTTGTTTGGTGATTGTTACTTCGTATCCGTGTTTAGACGTTAGCACCGGAGAGTACCAGGAGGAGGAGGTCTACCATCAAGAGGAGGAAGACACAACTTTGACCGAGACACCAACCAAGGCAAGCTAATATTCTTGCAAAGTGCAAAGCCCCTTGGGGCAAGGCACCATTAGTTATACCTTACTTACAACAATCCTATCCCAAGTTTTTACCTTACAAGTTTTTACTTGTTTTATGAATAAGTTACTTTTATAGTTAACTTTGGTTTAAATTAAGAATGTTACTAGAGGAGTAAGGTTAGTCTCAAAGATGGCCAAGCAAGATAGCACCCCTCATGATTAGTGCTAGTGCTAATACTAAAACTTGACTACTCTAGATGGGACATGTGACTTGAAATGAATTTGAAACCTTGGAATGATGAGTCATTCCATTGAATGATTTTTGAAGGTGAATATGACTTGGAGAAGATGGTGATTTTTGATTTAAAACTGATATTGGTTTGGATGCGATACCTTTCCAATTTTTGAGTACCCCCACAATACCTGATTATGGGTAGGGCTTCACTGGAAATTTATACATCTTAGTATGGGTTCCCTCTGAACACACATCATAGGGGTTATGCCGAGGCTGCCTCCGTTGTTGAGAAATGATGTGAATTGAGGTGAATTGTACGGCCAAGCCCTATGCAGTTCCCGGGTTGACAGTTGGTCTTCACCGGGAGGCCAAGCTCATGGGGAGAGGTGCCTATACTAGGGTTTGTAAGTGAAAGGTTATGGTTGATGATCCGCGTACTGTATTACGATGATTCGGGGTTATCCCGACGGATGAAATCAAATGTTGTGGCACAAGTGTGCAACCTCTGCAGAGTGTAAACCTATTCGAATAGCCGTGTCCACGGTTACGGACGGTTGGAAAGGCCATACAGTTTCCGGTGTCAGATTCTTGAAAATGTTGGTGAAGTGAATGGTGAATGGTGACTTGTTTTTGAATCACAACTGAGTTGTGGGAATGACACTAATGTTCCCACTTGAGTTAGTTAGCACATGAAGAGTCTTTTATCAAATACTTGTGAACTAAAATTGGCTTTATGCAAAATAGACTAGAGCTTAGCAACCCCTTACTAGAATTAATAGTACTTATACTAGTATTAGTTTGTGAGTACTTTAAAGTACTCACGGCTGTGTCCCTGGCTATTCAAATGGCCAGACTATGAAGAAGAGCAGCAGTACCAGGAGGACGGACAGCAAGACGCCAACGACAACTAGGGAATCTTCTGACGTCAGACGTTGGCCTGTGGATTAGATAGTCCACTTCCGTTACGCTTCCGCCATGTAATATGTTCGTTGATCAGTAGATCAACTATTTGTGTAATATTGGATCATGTGATCTCTATTTGTAAGACGACTATGGTATGTAATGAATGATGACTTATGATATTCAACTGTTATGTCTCGCAACAACAATATTCCTGGGATTGCGATGTATGGTATAACAGGCATCTGGACTTAAAAATCCGGGTGTTGACAGATGAGCGGTGAGAGAGTGACCCACCAAAAAGAAAGTGAGCGCCACAAGCCATATATGAGTGAGATGAAGAGTGTCCTCATAGCTACCAAGAGTGAGATGAGAGAAGTGCACCACAACCCATCCACCAAATTACACTATGTGCTCATTTACAAGGGGCCATCCTCGGAGACTAACAACTTAACAAAACTTCCTTCATCTTTGTTGTCTCTTTTGAAGGAGTTCCAATATGTCTTCCCCGACGAGCTTCCTCATGGACTGCCACCGCTTCGAGGGATCGAACACCGCATCGACCTCATACCCGGCGCCCCTCTACCAAACCACGCCGCCTACCGCACCAACCCCGAAGACACAAAGGAGATTCAACACCAAATACAAGACCTCCTTGAAAAAGGGTATGTACGTGAAAGCTTAAGCCCTTGTGCGGTTCCCGTGATTCTTGTTCCTAAACCGGATGAGTCGCAACGAATGTGTATGGATTGCCGCCCCATCAATGCCATTACCGTTCGATACCGCCATCCCATTCCGCGTTTAGATGAAATGCTTGATGAATTGTGTGGTGCCACAATTTTCTCTAAGATTAATTTGTGTAGTGGCTACCACCAAATCCGCATGGCAATTGGCGATGAATGGAAGACGGCATTCAAGACCAAACTTGGTCTATATGAATGGCTTGTCATGCCATTTGGTCTTTCCAATGCTCCATCTACTTTCATGCGTCTCATGAATCACATCTTGCGACCTCTCATTGGCAAGAGTGTAGTTGTCTAATTCGATGATATTCTCATTTATAGCAAAAATCTCGAGGACCATGTGCAACATGTGAGAGAAGTCTTGTACATCTTGCGTCGTGAAAAGCTTTTTGCAAATCTTCCCAAGTGCACCTTTGCACAAGGCAAGTTGGTTTTTCTTGGATTTGTGGTTTCCGCCAATGGGATTGAAGTTGATTCCTCCAAGGTTGAGGCCATCCACAATTGGCCCACTCCTACAAACGTTGGTCAAGTTCGAAGTTTTCATGGACTTGCCGGTTTCTATGGACGCTTTGTGAAAGATTTTAGCACCATTGCTTGCCCTGTGAATGAGCTTACAAAAAAGAATGTTCCGTTTGTTTGGGGCAAAGCACAACAACACGCTTTTGATGAATTGAAAAAGAAACTCACCGAGGCACCACTCCTCGTCCTTCCCGATTTTACAAAAACTTTTGAGATAGAATGTGATGCAAGTGGACTTGGAATTGGTGGTGTTCTTATGCAAAATGGAAAACCCGTGGCATACTATAGCAAGAAGTTTGATGGCGCATGCCTCAACTATCCTATATATGACAAGGAACTTTATGCTTTGGTTCGTGTTCTTGAAGTTTGGCAACACTATCTTTGGCCAAAAGAGTTTGTCATTCACTCCGACCATGATTCTTTGAAATATTTGAAAAGTCAACACAATTTGAACAAAAGACATGCAAAATGGGTTGAGTTCATTGAGTCCTTTCCATATGTAATCAAATACAAGAAGGGCAAGGACAATGTAGTTGCGGATGCTCTTTCCCGCAAGCTCACCCTCTTACTCACTCGCTTGGATTTCCATGTTTTGGGTCTTGATGAAATCAAAGACCTATATGCTTCCGATACTTTCTTTGGCCCAATCTTTGCAAAGTGTTCTAGTGTTAAGGGCATCGATGATTTCTATTTGCACCAAGGATTCTTGTTTAAAGCTAACAAACTTTGTATACCCGAGTCTTCCCTTCGTAAGTTGCTTTTGCAAGAGTCACATGGCGGTGGTCTTATGGGACAATTTGGGCGAGACAACACGCTCTCCATGCTATCTACCCATTACTATTGGCCAATAATGAAGCGAGACATGGAGCTCCTATGCAACCATTGCACGACATGCTTACAAGCTAAGTCTACATCAAACTCTTATGGTCTTTACACACCGTTGCCTATTCCTTATGCTCCTTGGTCCGATATAAGCATGGATTTCATACTAGGATTGCCTAGAACCAAATATGGACATGATTCAATTTTTGTAGTGGTTGATCGATTCTCTAAAATGGCTCATTTCATACCATGCTCCCGAACGGATGATGCTTCACATATTGCCTCCTTGTTTTTTAGGGAAATTGTGAGACTCCACGGCGTACCAAGAAGCATTGTTTCGGACCGAGATGTCAAATTCATGAGCTACCTTTGTAAGACACTAATGGCCAAGTTCAACGTCAAGCTTTTGTTCTCCTCTTCCTCACATCCACAAACCGATGGGAAAACCGTAGTGGTGAACCAAAGCCTCTCCACACTACTACGAGTGCTTGTCAAGAAGAATTTGAAGTCATGGGAAGATTGCATCCCGCATGCGGAGTTTGCCTACAACCGCGCCAAGCATTCTACAACAATGAGAAGTCCATTCATGGTCATCTACGGGTTTGAACCACCTACGGCGATTGACCTCCTTCCTCTCCCGCTACATGAGCAAGTGAACATGAACATCGACAACCGAGCACAATACATGAAGAAGCTACATGAAGATACAAGGGCAACAATCGAGCAACAAGTTCTTCGTCAAGCCACTAGACTCAACATGAAGGAGACCTAGTGTGGATACACCTTCGCAAGGACCGTTTCCCTCAAGAAAGAAACTCCAAGCTCAAGCCCCGAGGCGATGGTCCCTTCAATGTCCTCAAGCGCATCAACGACAACGCCTACGTCATCGACATACCAACATCCAAGTACTTGGTGAGCAACACATTCAATGTGTCTGACCTCTCACCATATCATGAAGATGAAGAGACCATAGAGTCGAGGACGACTCTTTCCTAAGGGGGGGGAGATGATGTAGCCCTACCCAAGGTCGACACTACATCAAGACCGACAAGCCCTCCTCGTGGTCCAATGACACGAGCTCGAGCCAAAGCCCTACACCAAGAGGTGAATTCTCTCCTTTCTACGTATGCATTTGACACCCCTTTGGATGGCGTGCTACTTCATGCAAACACCCTATGTTCAATCAGGTACATCGTGTAGGGATTCGTTGCATAGAAAACAAAAAAATTCCTACCGCGAGAACGCAATCCAAGGCAAGATGCAATCTAGAAGACGGGAGCAACGAGGAGATGAACGAGACTCACCCTTGAAGATTTCCAAAGCCTACAAGATGAGGCTCTTGTTTCTGCGGTAAACGATCACTTGCCGCTTTCAAAAGCGCGTAGAAGATCTTGACGGTGCCACAATCGGGCAGCACCTCCGTACTCGGTCACACGTTCGGTGTTGATGAAGACGACGTCCTTCTCCCCGTTCCAGCGGGCAGCGGAAGTAGTAGCTCCTCCTTGAATCCGGCAGCACGACGGCGTGGTGGCGGTGGCGATGGAGAACTCCGGCGGAGCTTCGCTAAGCGTTGCGGGAGAGGTGGAGGAGTGGGCGGCTAGGGTTTGGGAGAGGGGGTGGCCGGCCTCCTTGGGGTGCGGCCAAGGTGGTGGTGTTGTGGTGGCCGGCCCCCTCCCCTTGGCCCCTCATTATATAGGTGGAACCCCCAAGTGTTGGACTACAAGTCTTCGAATAAGACCCCAACCCAAAACCTTCCATGTGTAGGGAAACCTACCCAAGGTGGGACTCCCACCTCAAGTGGGATTCCCACCCTTCCATGAGGGGGGGTGGCCGGCCCCTTTGGTGGAGTCCACTTGGGACTCCACCCCTCTAGGGTTGGCCGGCCATGGGTGGTGGAGTCCCTCCGGGACTCCGCCTTCCAAAGTGATTTCTTCCGCACTTTTCTAGAACCTTCTAGAACCTTCCATAAATTCACCGGATCATTTTCAAACTTATAAAATGACTTCCTATATATGAATCTTATTCTCCGGACCATTCCGAACTCCTCGTGATGTCCGGGATCCCATCCGAGACTTCGAACAATACTTCAAACTCCATTCCATATTCAAGTTCTACTAATACGACATCAAACCTTAAGTGTGTCACCCTACGGTTCGCGAACTATGAGGACATGGTTGAGAACTCTCTCCGACCAATAACCAATAGCGGGATCTGGAGATCCATAATGGCTCCCACATATTCAACGATGACTTAGTGATCGAATGAACCATTCACATACAATACCTATTCCCTTTGTCACGCGATATTTTACTTGTCCGAGGTTTGATCATCGGTATCTCTCTATACCTTGTTCAACCTCGTCTCCTGACAAGTACTCTTTACTCGTACCGTGGTATGTGGTCTCTTATGAACTATTCATATGCTTGCAAGCTATTTAGACGACATTCCACCGAGAGGGGCCAAAGTATATCTATCCGTCATCGGGATGGACAAATCCCACTGTTGATCCATATGCCTCAACTCATTCTTTCCGGATACTTAATCCCACCTTTATAACCACCCATTTACGCAGTGACATTTGATGTAATCAAAGTACCTTTACGGTATAAGTGATTTACATGATCTCATGGTCGAAAGGACTAGGTAACTATGTATCGAAAGCTTATAGCAAATAACTTAATGACGTGATCTTATGCTACGCTTAATTGGCTGTGTCCATTACATCATTCATATAATGATATAACCTTGTTATTAATAACATCCAATGTTCATGATTATGAAACTAATCATCTATTAATCAACAAGCTAGTTACCACTACAAGAAATGGGACATTTGTTGACGAAAACCCTGGTGACGAAAATGCATACCGTCATGGATGTGTCCTTATAGGTGACGAATTCATCTTTCGTCATGCATTTAAGGTAATGCTTGACGGTATGATTTTTCTTCAACAAAAAATCGTCACCCATTACCCAACCGGGAAGGGCTTCCATCGTGTCTGTTAATAGGTGACGAAATCAAAGATCGTGGTGTATGTAAACCGTGATTTGCATATAAAACGGACCCACATAGCAGGTAAATAATACTAAGTTACTTTATTAAATGTTATTAGTTTTATATATCATGCGTGACCCACTTGTCAGAAACATATTTAATTAAGTAAAAATTGTGGTTTGGAAGAATCGAACCAGGGCTTTGGCGTGACCGACGCGGAGTGTTACCGCTAAGGTAGATATGGAATTTTGATCTGGATCCGTAACTAGTCTATTCTACATATTTATTTCAATGGTGTGATCTAGATGTTACGACATAATAATTTCCTTATTAATATTTATGTCGGCCGCGGGTGCCTCGTTTAAGTCGCGCCGCTAGCAGACACGGCCTATCTAGGTGATCTTGCTAACAGTCGAATCGACTAGGGTTCTCGTCGAGGTGAGAAGAAATCCGTGAAGGCTCCATTGTGGGGGCGGCGAGACGCATCATCGGTGAGTTCTCCTGATTGTTCGTTAGGTCTAGATTTTTTAATCAGTTGTCAAGATCTGTTCTGAAGAACGTTGGCATGTTCTTAACTGAATTGTAGGCAATGGATCGAAGTTGGATAACTGATGGCACCAAGAAGTTTACAACAAAGTACATGGCAGGTGTTAGGGATTTCATCAAGTTTGCGCGAGAACACTTGGACAATACAGATGAACCAATCTTGTGCCCTTGCAAGAACTGCCTAAATCCGATACGTCGGGATATAAAAACGATCGAGGATCACTGCAATTGTTCAGGTACGTCCATGACGTATACAAGATGGACTAGACATGGGGAAGGTTTTAGTGATGACGAAGGGCGGGATAGAAACGATGATGGTGCGAATGATAGTGACAATGATGAAGAGGAAGACAATGGTGATTGTTATGTTCATGATTCGTCTAGTATGATCGATGAACTGCAGAAGTCTGGAAATAAAGCTCCTAACCTGCCAAATATGTATGCTAATCTAATTGAGTCAGCCAAAAAGAACTTCATGAGGGATGCACCACTTTCACTAGGTTGTCGTTCATTATTAAGCTCCTTCATGTCAAATCATACAGCCGGATAACAAACAGAGGATTTGATCTCTTACTTCAGCTTTTACGTACAGCTTTACCACGTGTGGACTTTCCCAAATCATATGCCGATGCTAAGAGTGTTCTTTATGATGTTGGGCTTGGTTATGAGACAATTCATGCATGCAAGTTTGATTGTTTTTATTTTGGGGAGATCACAAGGACGATACGCACTGCCATGTTTGTGGATTATCAAGATATAGAGACCCTACTGCAAAAAAGAAAATCCCTCACAAGGTGTTAAGGTACTTTCCTATAATTAAAAGGTTGCAGAGACTATTTGTTAAAAAGGAAATGTCGACACATACTAGATGGCACAAAGAGAAGAGGGTTGTTGAGCCCAATGTACTGAGGCACCCTGCTGATGGTGAGGCATGGAAGCACTTTGATGCCAGGTTTGATTGGTTTGCTAAAGATCCTCGTAACATAAGACTAGGTTTTACCACAGACGGCTTCAGTCCCTTTGGAAGTATGAGTAATCCTTACAGTATGTGGCCTGTTTTTGTCATTCCTTACAACTTCCCACCATGGATGTGCATGGATCAATCGAATTACATGATGGCATTGCTAATCCCCGAAAGTATTCCCGGGGAAAGATTTTCATGAATTTATGCAGCCAGCGATAAAAGATATGATGCAGCTATGGAGTGGTGTGCGGACATTTGATGCATGCACGAGAGGAATATTTCCCATTGCATCTTGCGTTTCTTTGGTCTATTCATGATTATCCTGGATATGCCACTATGTCAGGCCGAAGCACAAGAGGATTTCATGCGTGTGTGCATTGCGATGAGAATCCTTGCTATGAATCTTTGAAAAACAAAATTGGATATATTGGGCATCGGCGATTTCTTCATAAAAATCACCCATACAGGAGAAGCAGACTTTTCAATGGTAAAACTGAGATTAGAGATCCACCAAGGAAGTACACACCCAAAGAGGTAGCTGAGAAGGTAGAAAGGGTTAAGGATTTTAAACATGGGAAAAATCCAATAAGTAGAAAGCGGAAGCGTGCAACTGTACCCGGTGAACCAACATGGCACCTGAAAGTCAGCTTACATCATCAACCGTACTGGCCAGAACTTAAGTTAGCTCACAACTTAGATGTGATGCATATTGAGAAGAACATATGTGACAATATTGTTGGTACACTACTTGAACTTGAGTGCAAGAATAAGGACACTTTTAGTGCTAGAATTGATTTGAAGAAATTCAAAATCTGGGAGAAGTATTGGTTGAAGAAAATTGTGAAGGATGATGATGATGCAGCAGTAACTTATGCGAAGCCCCCTGCACCGTGGACGCTTTCGAAGGAACAGAAGAGACATTTGTGTAGGTATTTGGCAAACACTAGGTTCCCGGATGGTTATTGCGCAAGCTGGAGAAGATGTGTGAATATTGATGGTTGTAAGGTTACTTGGTATGAAGACGCATGATTGCCACATACTTCACGGCGAGTGTTGCTGAGTCTGGGCTCAAGGGAATTGCATCTAAGGAAATGTATGTGGCGATTGCAGAGCTAGGAAGATTTTTTAGGGAGCTGTGTGCCAAAACCCTGAAAGTGGATGTGCTGAATCGATTGAAGGTTGAAATTGTTGTGATCCTATGCAAACTTGAGAAGCTCTTCCCCCCAGCTTTTTTTGATGTAATGGTGCACTTAGCTATTCAATTTCCTGACGAGGCTCTTTTGAGGGGTCCTATTCATTATGGTTGGATGTATCCAGTTGAGAGAAGATTAGGTTATCTAAAGTCTACGGTCCGTAACAAAGCAAGGTCAAAAGGTTCTATCGCAGAGGGCTACATTGTTGATGAGTGTTTGATTTTTTGCTCTAGATTTTTCAAGGATGGCACAGAAACAAGATTTAACAAAGATGATAGGAACCAAGACATACGGAGAAAACCTGATCGTGATGAGATGGAAGTATTTTCAGTTGGAGCTAAAGGTCTTGGGAAATCCATTTTGAAACATTTTGACAAGGAATTTGACAAAATGGTTTGGTATGTGTTGAACAACTGTGACGATGTCGAACATTATATCAAGTAAGTAGTTAGCTTCACTTTAATAACTACTTCTCAATGTTGCAGACATAATTGTCATGTATTTCATATGTGTTTTTTCTATGTTTCAGTGAATTCCGACAAGAATTGGGAGGTAGGGGTGTGCGTGACATCGAGGAGACGGTTCGGAGAGAGTTTGCGGGTTGGTTTGCAAACCATGTGAGACAGTTGGACAATGCATCGAGAAAATTTGAAGTCTCCGGCTGTCGGGCCGGACCGGCGTGTAGTAGTATACGCTGGTTGCAACGTAAAGGGTCCGAGGTTTCGCACGCTTACTCGGGATAAAGACACGAAGACTCAAAATTCGGGCGTAGAAACTAAGGGATCTTTTGGTGATGCGAGATGAGACCGAGTTCTATGGTGTTCGCAAGAAGTTCTTGAAGCTGCAGTACGGGACTAACAAGCACGGTGACAGGTCCGTGTACTTGTTTCGTTGCGGCTCGGTTCGACCTTGCGGGCAGGGGTTCCAAGATAAAAGATGATGGTTATTTTAAAAGCGTTAACACTTCGTCCTATGGTTCAAGAATTCACCATTCATATTGGCCGGTCAAGCTGAAACATGCTTCTATTTGGAGGATACAAAGTTTGGTGATCCGTGGAAAGTGGTGCAGAAGTTCAGCCATAGACACGTGTACGACGTTCCGAAATTAGAAGATGGTAACGATGATGCATTTGTACGGAATGAAGATGCATACCGGAGGATGAAGGTTCGGTCGACCATACATTTCATGATGTTGTCGACCTAGACGAGGAAGCGAGAGGTGGAAGCGAGAGGAGGATGATCATCGTGCTCGATGAAGTTGTACATATTGATGATGCTCGTACAATTCGTGAACTAGAGAATGGGGAAGATAGTCCCAATGTTGACATGGATATGAGCAAAGATGAACTAGAGAATGAGGAAGATAGTCTCATATTGGAAGAGAACATACATGATGACGAGGGAAAAACTTCAGATATAGATAGTGATGTAGATTGATAGAAACATGTAATTCATACAACTATATGTTTTGTTCCAAACATTTGAAATGTTCTTATTTAGATGTTTACGATGTCGAACTTGTCATTGAATTATCCAGAAGGGTTTAAGAGCAAATTAATATAAGCTAAATATGGACAGATATAAGAAAAGCCAACATGTCGGTAACATAACTTCGACAATGGTTTTAATTAATCGACACTTGACACGATTACAACCAGCATCACGATATGACTAAATATTGTTTTAACACAAGCAAAATCGACAATCGCATAAAGAGTCTTACAACTGAATTTAAACCTAAAGGGGCTGCATAGTTGGACACACGGGCACCATGAATCACTGACTAGCTACTCCAGATCGATTTCAGGCACATGGGTAGCAAACAAGTAAACCCTGCATTTCCCGAGTAAAGCAAGAACATCATCTTGTCACCCATCCGAAGGTGCTTTTCCTTGTCCATGAACTCCTTCCACCCAGCGACGAGAGACGACCATCGTCAGAAGAAATTGTGTAGGACGCACACACCAAAGTACTGGGATGGCACACAATACTGATTGCACCATATTGTTCCATATCTTTAGGAACCAAACGGCCAGGGATTTTCTGTTCCAACAGTAGAGACATAGTTTAGTTAACACTTGTACGTAATGTAGCTCGCAAAGTTAATGAAATGATATGATCTACTGCTTACCACGTGTTTGTTGTAATTGTCACTGTTTGTCCAATTTAGAGTATGTAGCATTGGGACAACTAGTGCTCCTTGATCATAATCTCCATCATTGTGGTACTCAACAAGGTAGTCCAAGTTGTCCACCTAAAGAATGACGGTATGCATCATCCTCCAATTTATCATTGTTCCATCAGTAGGACTGAGCGAGTCAACAATGTCACGCTTCGTACGGGACAACTGGTAGTAAGCTGATAACCCACAAGTATAGGGGATCGCAACAGTCTTCGAGGGAAGTAAAACCCAATTTATTGATTCGACACAAGGGGAGACAAAGAACACTTGAAAGCCTTAACAGCGGAGTTGTCAATTCAGCTGCACCTGGAAACAGAACTTGCTCGCAAGAGTTTATCGAGTAGTAACAGTTTTATAGCGATAGCGATAGTGAAATAACAGCAGCAGAGTAACAAAGACAGCAGTAGTGATTATAGTAGACAGCAGGATTAAAATACTGTAGGCACGGGGACGGATGACGGGCGTTGCATGGATGAGAGAAACTCATGTAACAATCATAGCAGGGCATTTGCAGATAATAATAAAACGGTATCCAAGTACTAATCAATCAATAGGCATGTGTTCCAATCATAGTCGTACGTGCTCGCAATGAGAAACTTGCACAACATCTTTTGTCCTACCAGCCGGTGGCAGCCGGGCCTCAAGGCAAACTACTGGATATTAAGGTACTCCTTTTAATAGAGTACCGGAGCAAAGCATTAACACTCCGTGAACACATGTGATCCTCACATCACTACCATTCCCTCCGGTTGTCCCGATTTCTATCACTTCGGGGCCATTGGTTCCGGACGACGACATGTGTATACAACTTGCAGGTAAGATCATAAACAACGAATATCTTCATGGATCAATAACATGTTCAGATCTGAGATCATGGCACTCGGGCCCTAGTGACAAGCATTAAGCATAACAAGTTGCAACAATATCATAAAAGTAACATCTACGGATACTAGGCACTATGCCCTAACAATCTTATGCTATTACATGACCAATCTCATCCAATCCCTACCATCCCCTTCGGCCTACAGCGGGGGAATTACTCACACATGGATGGGGGAAACATGGCTGGTTGATGGAGAGGCGTTGGCGGTGATGGCGGTGATGATCTCCTCCAATTCCCCGTCCGGCGGAGTGCCGAACGGAGACTTCGGCTCCCGAGACGGAGTTTCGCGATGTGGCGGCGTTCGGAGGGTTTACGGCGACTTCAACTTCTCCCCGTGCGTTTTTAGGTCGAGGCGAATAAGTAGTACGAAGGGGGCGTCGGAGGCCAGCCGAGGGGCCACACCATAGGGCCGCGCGGCCCCCCTAGGCCGCGCCGCCTTATGGTGTGGGGCCCTCGGGCCTCCACTTCAATTGTCCTTCGGCTCCGTCGGTATTCGGGAAAATAGGCCCTTTCGTCAAAATCCCGAGGTTTTTCCTGAAAGTTGGATTTCTGCACAAAAACGAGACACCAGAACAGTTCTGCTGAAAACAGCGTTAGTCCGTGTTAGTTGCATCCAAAATACAAAAATTAGAGGCAAAACAATAGCAAAAGTGTTCGGGAAAGTAGATACGTTTTGGACGTATCAACCCCCCCAAGCTTAGCTTATTGCTTGTCCTCAAGCAATTCAGTTAACAAGCGAGCGATAAAAGAACTTTCACGAACACATTTGCTCATATGATGTATATATTCTCATGATATGGCTAATACTTAAGCAGTTCATAATAGGATACATGCAAATAAGATCATCTAACAGCTATGTCAATCATGAAAAGGTACCAACAATTAATAATAAGCATCATGAATCATGTATACAAGAAGGATTGCAATGTTCATAAGAGAATATGATAAAGTGGTATCTCGCTTGCTCGTATTTGATCGGCAAAACATAAATGCCCGGGCACCTCGGAGTTCATAGAAAGACTAGAAGTAGTGATTGTCAAAGATAAAAGCATCAAAGTTATACCACAATCAATCATATATTGAGACAAGCATATTATACTAAGAATGACAAGTTGTGCTCTCAAGAAAGTGCTCAAAGAAATAATGGAGACACAACATAAAAGTAAAAGATTGACCCTTCGCAGAGGGAAGCGAGGGATTAACATGCGCTAGAGCTTTTCATTTGTAAAGCGAGGAGTAAAATTATTTTGAGAGGTGTTTGTTGTTGTCAACGAATGGTAATGGGTACACCAACTACCTCGCCAACCGGACTCCCAAGAGCGGCTCCCATGAATTATTTGCATTTTTATGTGGCACTCCTTCCCACCTTTCTTACACAAACCATGGCTAACCGAATCCTCGGGTGCACGCCAACAATCACATACCATGAAGGAGTGCCCTTTTGGTTTAGTTTTATTATGATGATGACACTCCCCCCAACCTTTGCTTACACAAGCCATGGCTAACCGAATCCTTCGGGTGCCGTCCAACAATCACAAACCATGGAGGAGTGTCTATTTAAGTTAATTAATTCGGGACTGGGAATCCCATTGCCAGCTCTTTTTGCAAAATTATTGGATAAGCGGATGTGCCACTATTCCATATGAGAGTCCGTCAAAAGTAAATGACAAGGTTGAAAGCTAAACACCACATACTTCCTCATGAGCTATGAAACATTAACACAAATTAAGAAGCATTTTGAAGATTTTAAAGGTAGCGCATGAGAATTTACTTTGGAATGGTTTGAAATGCCATGCATAGGTATTTATGGTGGACACTCGGAATAACTTGGTTTTCATGTGTTTGGAGGCACGAGCAGCATTCCCGCTCAGTACAAGTGAAGGCTAGCAAAAGACTAGGGAGCGACAAATCAAGAGAGCGATGAATTGTCATAATCATGCTTGCGGCAAAATAAATTAACTGAGGCATAAAAGTGATACCAGAACTCTGAAGCAATGTAAATCATTGAGGCTTAATTGACTCTTGTTCAGTCATACGCATGCGTGAGCATGTGCCAAGTCGATATAAATGAATTATTCAAAGGAGGATACCACAATGCCATACTTACTTATGAATAAAACAATGCAAGCAAACATCCATGACATGCTACTCATATTAATAAATTGGAGCTAATCATGAGAGATCATGAACTACTAGACTTTCTTAAATAACATATACCTCACATGAACCAACTAAGCATGCTCACATGGATGAGTATATGTACAAAAATGAAAACAAATAGAGTTCATACCAGCCTCTCACCACAATCAGATTGTCGTAGATCGTCATTATTGCCTTTTCACTTGTGTAGCTTGGATAATATAAAATGAAAACCACGCTCCAGCCACCGAAGACCATTGAACTCAAAATGAACTTTACAAACCAAAGAAGAACAGCAAATATTTTTGGTGTTTTCGAATTTGAGAACAAGAACAAAAGGAAACAAGCAAACAAAGCAAAATCTTTTTGGGTTTTCTTATAGCAAACTAGCAATAGCAAATAAAGCGAAACAAATGCAAGAAACCAAGATAAACAAATGGTGAAGAGAAACAACAGAAATATTTTTGGTCTTTTTGTGTTTTGGGAAAGAAACAAAGTGGAAACAAGAAATAGCAAACTAAAAGAAACACAGAAAAGCGAGATGGCAGAAATCTGCCAAAACCTGACAGCAGTACAGAAATCGATATTTACAAAAATCTTAAGTTGCTCAGTTCAAAAAGTGTTCAACTAATGAAAGTTAGATAATAACCTGGGGAACATGCACAAAAATTGGCTTCGCAAAATAACGTTCTGGCTGTGCGCACGAATTTTTACGGTAACAGCCCAGAATCTGTTTTCAGGCAGCACTTCCCCAAATATCATCTTCCTCTCATTAGAAAACCACTCAAAGAGACTAAACAAGTATATAAAAGTATCCAGAAATCATAATATGCAAAGAATGAGTGATGCCGGTGTACCTCCCCCCAAGCTTAGGCTTTTGGCCTAAGTGGAGTTCAATCCCATCGAGACCATGAGGTAGTGTCTCCGTGGTACGACGAAGATGGATCACATTCCGGATATGTGCTAGAAGAAGCACCCGGATACGTGACGGTGTAATCGTAGGAGGGCTCGGCGTCCTCGGAGTCATGCTGCTGATGGAAATCTTGTATCTTCATATGTTCATCCACCTCCTCCTTAGTGCGCGACCATGGTTGCTTGTCAATATCGAACAAACCTGGCTGGGGAAGAGGGATTTCTTTCTCATCCCCGTCAGCAAACAACATTCTATAGGCCATATTATCTAAAGTAGACTCGGTGGTGACAAATTGATGGCTTTTCATAGCAATGATATCAAGCCTCCTAGGGGTTAATGGCACATCATTAGGATCAATAGGAAGCTCTAAATGTGTTAAAATGCGCAGTGCAATAGTTCCTCCAAAAATAGGCCCCTTGGTAGACAAGCGGCGAGCAATAAGAGAACCAAGATGATAATATGTCTGTCGAGTAAGTGCAATATTCAAGAAAGCAAGATGGTAACTAGAAATATTGCTAGTGTTCTCCCTACCAAGTATGCTAGTGGCAACGTAATATGCAAAATATTTAATGGCGGGGAGTTGAATGTTCCTTATCTTGCCCCGCTGAATGGTGCGACAGATCATCATTGGTGATCCCTCGATAGAGCTCCAACAAGTCCCGAGGGTTGTTATCGATCCTCCTTGCTGTACCTACAGGGGCAATATCCAATGCACGACAAAATTCTTCCAATTCCATAGTAACAGGAGTACCATAGATCTTGAATGCAACTGTCGGATTATATTCCGTGTTTTGGAACTTGAAGCTCTCGACAAAAAAATTGGTGAGCATGTAGTATTGCTCCCTTTCATCTCCAACGTAGGTGGTTAAGCCCGCCCTGTTGACAAGGGTAAATAAATCATCCAATATCCCTGCATTTGTCAGAAAATCATAACATGGGAAGGATGAAGCATTAGGAGCCCCATTGTCCTCTTCGGGCGCGAAGCTAGGCGCGATGATGTCCTCATTGTATGACCGCCTAATTTGGGTGGCGGTCCTAGAAGGCCTCCCGGTGCTGGTTGTTCCTTTCTTGAACAATTCTCCAAATTTGAACTTCTTCATTTTCTGAAATTTTCAACAAACAATATAAAACTTGATTTGGTGACATATAATTGAGGGAAACTACAATAGGAACTTGCTAGAGTACTAATCATGCATCAAAACTAGTTTCTACCACTTAGAACAAGCATGCAAGCTCACTAAACATGTTACCTACAGCAGCAAAATATTCAAGATATACTCAACCAAACAAAATTCTATTTGGATAATCGAAGGAGTCACATACCGGAGAGCAAATGTGCCAAATTTCAAACGAAATCTGGGCTGAGCAAAGAGATCGAAAAATCCTGAGCTCTTGAGCAAAAACGCGAGTGAGAGAAAGTTGGTTCGAGTTTTTCGGGAGAGAGAAGATGCTGGGAGAAAGAGATGAAGTAGTGGGGCAAGGAGGGGCCCACACCACATGGTGGCGCGCCCTCCTCCTTGGCCGCGCCGGCCTGTGGTGTGGCACCCTGTGGTGCCCCACAGGTCATCCTCTGGTGCTCCCAGGTGCCTCGTCGAAAAATAGGACCAACGGTGTAATTTTCGCGAATTTTTGAAAACTTTGAAAAATGCACATTTTCTGGGTATTAAGTTTATTATTACTGGCCAGGAAATTTTTTGAAATCTCAAATCAACTAATAAACTTTGCAAATTAAAAATGCTACAGCAACTAAAGCAAGTGGAGGAAGAAAGAGATGTTGTTTACCTCCTCTATGCATATAAGATGTATTTGTTAACAAGGTTGATCAAGTCTTGCCACCAAATAAATTTTATATAGCATATGAAGAAATAAACCTCAAATCAATCATGTTACCTTGAATTGTATTGATATGGATCCAATCACAAGAGTTTGATATTCTTCTTTAGGCTCATATATAGGACAATCGATGGTTCCCACTTTGATAGTTCTCACATGAGAAATTGTATTAACTCCGCACGCTTTTTCAATCCTCTTGGGGAAATAGACGGTGTGTTCCTTATCATCAACATTGAAAGTAACCTTTCCTTTATTGCAATCAATAACAGCCCCTGCGGTGTTAAGAAAAGGTCTCCCAAGAATAATAGACATATTATCATCTTCAGACATTTCCAACACAACAAAATCAGTTAATATCAAGCAGTTATTAGTAACTTGAACAGGAACATCCTCACATATACCAACAGGAATAGCAGTAGATTTATCAGCCATTTGCAAAGATATATCAGTGGGTATCAACTTATCTAAGTAAAGTCTCTTATAAAGAGAAAAAGGCATAACACTAACACCGGCGCCCAAGTCACATAGAGCAGTTTTAACATAATTATTCTTAATAGAACAAGGAATAGTAGGTATACCTGGGTCGCCCAACTTCTTTGGAACTTTGCCATTGAAAGAGTAATTAGCAAGCATAGTGGAAATTTCCTCATTGGGGATTTTCCTTTTGGTAGTAACAATATCTTTCATATACTTTGAATAAGGAGGCAATTTAATAGCATCGGTCAAAGGGATTTGCAAGAATAAAGGTTTCATCCAATCACAGAATTTATTTTAGTGTTCTTCTTCCTTTGATTTTAGTTTCTTAGCAGGAAAAGGCATTGGCTTTTGCACCCAAGGTTCTCTTTCATTACCATGTTTCTCAGCAATAAAATCTTCTTTAGTATACTTTTTATTTTTAGCATGCTTTTCGAGGTTCTTTTTCAACCTCTTCTTTATCGGAGTATCATTCTTATCATTATATTTATCATGTTCATTACCACTTTCGGTTTCGAGCATCGAAATAGAAATACTATTAGGATCATTAGCAGGTTCGAGAGGATTCTACAACATTTTTATGTTTCTTCTTCTTTTTCTTAGATGGAGCACTAGTTTTAGTTTGTTGAGAATCTTGTTCAATTCTTTTGGGATGCCCTTCAGGATATAGGGGATCCTGGGTAGAGACACCACCTCTAGTTGTTACTTCATAAGCATGTTTTTCTTTAGAATTATTTCCTAGCAAGTCATTTTGCACTTTAGTGAGTTGATCAATTTGAGTTTGAACCATATGAAAATGTTTAACAAGCATCTTAACATCATTGGAGGTTCTCTCCACAATATCATGCAATTCACTAATAGCTTGAGAATTTTCCATTGGATGATTCTCTACTCTCATATTAAAATTTTCTTGCTTAACAATATAATTATCAAACTCATCTAAGCATTGCGCAGGAGGTTTTGAATACGGAATATCTTCCCTAGTAAAGCGTTGAAGGGAATTTACCTCAATCATGGATGAAGGGGGAATTATCTCACATATATCTTCTATAGGAGGTAGATTCTTCACATCTTCGATTTAATACCTTTCTCCTTGAGGGACTTCTTGGCTTCCCTCATATCTTCATCATTCAATTTAATTAAACCCCTCTTCTTCACTATTGGCGTTGGAGTTGGTTCAGGCGTAGTCCAATCATCATAATTCCGGCCTATTTTAGCCAATAATTCTTCAGCCTCGTCTGGAGTTCTTTTCCTGAAAACACAACCAGCACAACTATCCAGGTATGCCCTAGACTCAATGGTTAGTCCACTATAAAATATATCAAGTAAATCATGCTTTTCTAAATCATGGTCAGGCAGAGCTCTAATAAGAGAGAAAAATCTCGCCCAAGCCTCAGGCAATTTCTCTTCATCTCCTTGATCAAAATTATAAACTCTCCGCAAAGCGAGCATGTTGAGCACTAGCAGGAAAGTATTTCCGAAAGAAAACAGCAAGCAATTCTTTTGGACTTTTAATAGAACTAGGTGGCAAACTATTATACCAAGTTTTAGCGTCATCCTTTAATGAGAATGGAAAGATTTTAGCAACAAAGTAAGTACACTTCTTAACATCATCGAGAAAACAAGCTACTCGGAGTAGATAACTCGGTCATGTGTTCAACAAGCACTTTCTTTTTCAGTACCACAAAAAGGTGTTTTCTCAACAATAGCTATATGAGATAGATCAAGAGAAAAATCATAATATTTATCCCTAATGTTTATAGGAGATGTGGCAAATTTAGGATCAGGAGACAGTTTATATCTAACAGTATGTTCTGCAAGCAACTTTTTAATCTTTCTTGCATCAGTAGTAGCATGGCATTTTTCAATAAAATCATCATCAAGTTCCACATAATCTTCATAAGGATCATCACTAGAGTATTCAAGTTCAGGTGAATTAACAGGTGTAGTAACATCAGGAGTTTCAGCATTTTCAATTTGTCTAGACCTAGCAATCGAAGCATCTAGAAAAGTTCCCAATGAACCACTATCATCAAGCACAGCAGAAATATTATCAATATTATGAGAGTTTTCGGATTCAGCGAAGTACCAGCATTTGAAGCATGTGGCGGTGAAACAAGTTTATCAATCACAGATGGTGAATCAAGAGCAGCAGAGGTACTCAGAGTTGTACCTTTTCTTGTAGTGGATGGTAATATGGTGACCTTAGTATCGCGAGGTTTACCCATGATGGAGAATTTGCAGAGAACAATATCAATCCAAGTGAACTTCCAAATAAAGCTATGCTCCCCGGCAACGGCGCCAGAAAATAGTCTTGATGACCCACAAGTATAGGGGATCGCAACAGTCTTCGAGGGAAGTAAAACCCAATTTATTGATTCGACACAAGGGGAGACAAAGAACACTTGAAAGCCTTAACAACGGAGTTGTCAATTCAGCTGCACACTGGAAACAGACTTGCTCGCAAGAGTTTATCGATAGTAACAGTTTTATAGCGATAGCGGTAGTGAAATAACGAGCAGCAGAGTAACAAAGACAGCGGTAGTGATTATAGTAAACGGCAGGATTAAAATACTGTAGGCACGGGGACGGATGACGGGCGTTGCATGGATGAGAGAAACTCATGTAACAATCATAGCGGGGCATTTGCGGATAATAATAAAACGGTATCCAAGTACTAATCAATCAATAGGCATGTGTTCCAATTATAGTCGTACGTGCTCGCAATGAGAAACTTGCACAACATCTTTTGTCCTACCAGCCGGTGGCAGCCGGGCCTCAAGGGAAACTATCGGATATTAAGGTACTCCTTTTAATAGAGTACCGGAGCAAAGCATTAACACTCCGTGAACACATGTGATCCTCACATCGCTACCATTCCCTCCGGTTGTCCCGATTTCGTCACTTCGGGGCCATTGGTTCCGGACAGCGACATGTGTATACAACTTGCAGGTAAGATCATAAACAACGAATATCTTCATGAATCAATAACATGTTCGGATATGAGATCATGGCACTCGGGCCCTAGTGACAAGCATTAAGCATAACAAGTTGCAACAATATCATAAAAGTAACATCTACGGATACTAGGCACTATGCCCTAACAATCTTATGCTATTACATGACCAATCTCATCCAATCCCTACCATCCCCTTCGGCCTACAGCGGGGGAATTACTCACACATGGATGGGGGAAACATGGCTGGTTGATGGAGAGGCGTTGGCGGTGATGGCGGTGATGATCTCCTCCAATTCCCCGTCCCGGCGGAGTGCCAGAACGGAGACTTCGGCTCCCGAGACGGAGTTTCGCGATGTGGCGGCGTTCGGGAGGGTTTACGGCGACTTCAACTTCTCCCCGTGCGTTTTTAGGTCGAGGCGAATAAGTAGTCCGAAGGGGGCGTCGGAGGCCAGCCGAGGGGGCCACACCATAGGGCCGCGCGGCCCCCCTAGGCCGCGCCGCCTTATGGTGTGGGGCCCTCGGGCCTCCACTTCAATTGTCCTTCGGCTCCGTCGGTATTCCGGGAAAATAGGCCCTTTCGTCAAAATCCCGAGGTTTTTCCCGAAAGTTGGATTTCTGCACAAAAACGAGACACCAGAACAGTTCTGCTGAAAACAGCGTTAGTCCGTGTTAGTTGCATCCAAAATACACAAATTAGAGGCAAAACAATAGCAAAAGTGTTCGGGAAAGTAGATACGTTTTGGACGTATCATAAGCTGCATAATTAAAATAACTGACATAAGATGGAATAATTAATATGATCAATCATTCTGTCCAAAGGTGGAAAATTACCTGGATGGATTAGTGGTTCAGTTCCAGTTATTACAAGAGTATCTCGACTGCGATGAGTTAATTTTGAAAATTAACTCCATGCGAACCTTAAAATTGTACACTCTACCAAATTCGTTCCAAAATCTTCCGTTGATATAGGTTCTGCCAGCTCTATTGGTAACATTAACAACAAATGCATGGCCATCTTTGGTTCTAAGTGCAGCTAAAGTTGTCCTGTGGGAGGTCTGGACACCATACTTCTGAAGGAAATACGGTCTATAGTAGCAAGGGATGACCTAAATTCAGTAGAGTTAATACAAAAGTAAGTTAACTATTCTGAAAATTCAATAAGATAGAAACATGTGAATGTTACACATCGTGTCATATTAGGACCTTCAAGAATCACAAATTGCATGTAGCTACAACTATCGTAAAACTCATATGAACGTAAAAGTTATCACAACTATTCTAAAACTCAACCATAAATAAGCAGTTAATACATATGGTGAACAACAATTATTACACACATCTGAATAATAATACTAAACTAGCAATAACTACTAGGATCACGTGTTAAACTTTGATGTGGCGGTGAATTAATAAAACATCTGAATGAATTATAAACTTATAAGTGCATGTACCGTCTTCTCCTCAAAACCCTCTTGTAGTGTTTGCACGAAAAAACCTAACGCGATTCCCCCTCCGCCGCACATCCCCTTCTTGTCAAAGCAAACTAGACACTGCAAAAATATGAAGAAAGATTACAAATCGGAAAGAACGATCGATCGCGAGACGTACATGTTATTTACGTACTCCACTAGTAGGCGCCATCCTTGGTCTCGACGCGGAGCAAGAGTCTTACAAGTGTCGCCGGCGAGAGACGTGGCGAGCTGTGGCGGCGAGAGACGTGGCGAGATCTGGCGGCGGCTGAAGGAGGTCGTGATATGATGGCCAGTTATATCGTGGAGTAATTTTCGGTAGGTCAAGCGGAGGGCAAATGGGCAGTGCTGGGTTTTGACGTGACAACACGATCGAATGCGTAGGCCCCACTGGTCAGTTGGACTGCACGTGACAAGTCAAGACCCGCGACGGTCCAGTGGTTAACACGGAGTAATTAATGGGGATGATATTTATCCCCATCCCCCTCCCCTATCGTCTCAATATTCGCACCGCATCCTGGTTTCCCCACTTCTCGTCGTCTCCGCTCCCTCAGTCTCTTCGTCTCCCGCCGCCGCGTCGCCATGGACATGGATGAGCAAGAACTGCACTACTGGTCCAGGATGCGCCCAGTCCACATCCACGACGGCCAGGACCTCGAGGTGGTCTACACCAACGACCCCTGGAAAGTGCGCCGTGTCCTCGACATGTTCACGGACTGGCTCAAGGAGGAAGAGCACAAGTTCGTGGGCCTCGACTTCGAGTACACCAACCATCGAGCCGAGGACGAGAAGCAGATCGCCGTGGTTCAACTCTCCATGCGTCGACATGTGCTAGTGTTCCACTACGCAGCGTAAGTACTAATCCCCTTTTTGAATCTTTCAATTCTGGGGATTTTTGTTGCCGCCGTTGTGTCTCTCTTCGACTCTCGTTAGACATTGTTCCCGAAAATCAGTACATTCCCGATCCAAATCTGCTAGACATTGTTCCCGATTTATTAATTTGTTTCATCTTCGTCTCATCTGTAGGTTCTTGCATATTTGTAACTGAAATAAATGCATTGCAACGAGATTTATTTGGTTCGTAGATTGGTAGTAGTAAGTATGCTTGATCGACACCCAGTTCTGCATCTGATCTTTCCAAATATGTACTTTATCATTGCAGGACATAGCGAAGCTACTTAGTTTACTTGATTCCTCATTTGATTGACTAGTTCATATGCTCGATCTGTGACTCCTTTTTAGTTTACTTGATTCCTCATTTGATTGACTAGTTCATATGCTCGATCTGTGACTCCTTTTTAGTTTACTTGATTCCTCATTTGATTGACTAGTTCATATGCTCGATCTGTGACTCCTTTTTAGTTTACTTGATCCCTAATTTGTACATTACTTTGTTTACTGCAGTGCTGACTGGTGGGATGCTCCGGCAATCTGCGATTTCTTTCGAGAAGAAATTACGTTTGCGAGTGTTGACATCCGTGGTGACAAGAGAGTTATGTGGAGGACATGGCACATGAAGATTCCTCGTGAGTACTACGTCGATCTCCAGGACGAGTACTTCAAGTACACTGGTCATGAGAGGGCTGGCATGGCTACCATGGCACAAAGACTCATTGATTCATGCGTCCCATTCATGTTCTGGTATTTTTTAATTAAAATATACATGTACAGTTCCATTTTCAGAGTAATATTTTTTCTTTCACGGAAAAAACTTGTTCGCTCCAAATTGTAGTACGACGGCTGCCAAAACGCCCAAATTTTTCGTTCCCTCCACCCCTCCCGCGCACCCCACCTATCAAATATTTCGCCCTCCCTTATATACGTCGTGCCTCTCCCCCATGATTTACGAGCATCTTAACTCCCACCCCCCCCCCCGACCTCATCCTCTCGTGCTCACCCAGATCCGGTGTCTTCGCCGGACGTTCTTCCATCTCGCATCTATCTCCCCGGTGGTCGCCATGGCCGGCAGTCGTCGAAACATCGGGGGGAAGGAAAATCGCGCACAGACGCCGAAGAAGGCGCCCAGCTCGAAGAAACCCCAAGGTAAATCTGTCGGTGATCGGCTTGTTGTTGTGTTTTTCGGATGCTACGATCGAGAGATCGGTTTTACATGTCTAGCACGTCCGTTTGACCTATATCTAGATCTTGCATATTTGATAGATCCAATCCCGACATCATATGTATAGGGTTTTTCGTTTTTATTCCAGAGACAATCATGCCGTGCTATACAATCTTTGCTATCCCGCTGCTGTACAATCTGTTGCATAGACAATTGTTTGCTGAAACACTTAGGCTGTGTTTGGTAGCAAAGTATTTTTGAAGTTTTGGGAAAATACTGCAGTTTTTTAAATTACTGCAGTTTAGAATACTTTGATGTGTTTGGGAGCGATGAAAAACTGTGGTATTAATACTGAAGTATCCCAAAAACTGTGGTTTTTTTTAAGTATTAAAAAATCAACTACAGACCTCTTTTTTCTGAAACGAAGAAAGCAAGAAAAAGAACAACACACAGGCTCTCTAGCTATCATTGACTGCAGCCTACCACTTTCCTCATGAGATATGATCGCAACCATGGACGATCAGGAAAGACACACATCATACTAGATAGCAGAGCTACAGGTGGCGCGAACCTAGTTCAGTGCATGCACTTTGCTGCCTCTGATGCATTTTCTTCATCTACGTCTCACAAGTCCATTGTCCTGCATAGACGTATCTCGAGTGCTTTGTTTGAATCATTATCATTATTAGCTTGCTACACATTTTTTTTGAGTTCTCGTGTAGTAGTATATGACGTTCACACAACTCCCATCAGTCGGTCAAATGGATGGAAAAAAAACATTCTCCAAACACTTTGCAGTTTTTCTCGAAACAGAGAAATACTATAGTATCACAAAACTACAATATTCCTTCACTGTGCACTGAAATACTTCAGTTTTACAATACTTCAGTTTTGGAAAAACTTCGTTGCCAAACTAAGCCTTAACTGAACTAATTCCAGAAACACTTAACTGAACTAATTCCAGCCGTTGCCGAAAACAGCCTGACGAGCTACAGTGAACAACGACATTGCTTCAGACTTTTATTCTTCAGGTTCAGAGGGAAGCAGAGTTTGATCAACAACAATTGTTTGCTGTTTTCTATGGAATTGGCCCCCTCTTATGTTTTGTTCGCCGACATCATACGTAGACTCTTATGTTTTCAATCTTTTGCTGATGTACAATATTTTTCCAAGACAATTATTTGCTGTTTTCTATGGAATTGGCCCCCTCTTATGTTTTGTTCACGCTCCGCTCTTCCGATTATTTCAGCGGAGACAGAAAACCCCGTCAAGCCGGCATATGAGCTTGTCAAGGAGAAACAAATGCAAGAAAATACTATACGCATGGAATTTTTTTTGGCTGAAAGATATGGACCTGGCCACAAAGTTCAGCAAGATTTCTCTGGTTTTGCACATTCATTATTGTATGGTGGGCAACAAACAGGAACTAGTAACAATCTAAAGGACACAGACTGCCAAGACAAGGAGGTCGAAGAGGACCCTTCGTACGAACCGAATCCAGAAGAGATAGCTACTGCTGCTGACGATCTTCATTCAGATGAGGATCAGCGCACTGTTGGCAAAACTTCAGCTCAGGTCCGTGGAACTATGTCCGAACTATGATAGGAAATACGTACATGCTAAATGTTTCCTACTAATGTAGCCTCTACTTTGCTTGCAGATAGTTGCTTGTTCTCGCAACAGCTTGCACGTAAGAAGCGATCCGGACCGTAAGTTGCACCATCCAACATTGCAACAAGATCAATGGCAACAACCGAACCCGAAGCTCGGTCATCCGATGAGCCGACGGCCACCGCCGGTCGTAACACCGAAGGAGCACCCTCACCTAACCAGATCATGACATCTGGAGGCAGCAACTCATCTCCTGAGGACAATCAAATTGTAAACTTTCAGCAGCAAGGTATGAAAGTTTGTAAAAACTAAACACTGTACCGCATATTTTCATATAAAAGAGAATCATTTCATCTCTCTTATTTCAGAGACATTGACAACATCTGGCGGTAGTAAGAGAAAGGTGGACGCAGACCTACCATGGGCCATGGACTACATGAGTACACAAGAAGAAATGGTGGCAATAAGATGCAAATTGACTTCTCTACTGGTGTCAGGAGACCCAAGGATTATATCCAAGAAAGCTGAGCAAAGTGAGGTTGGTATTCACATCCGTGCCAAAATGCCGCTTGCAACACACTCGGACACGAGTACAAGAAAGATGAAACTCTCAAACATGTCATTCCTCATGCTATAAATACAGTAGCGGTGAGTCCTGTACAATCTTGGTTTAACCTAATTAGTATGCTACATGATCAACTATCTAAGAATCTACTGATTAATGCATCACTATTTTGCAGGGAAAGTTTACTATGGACAAAAATGATGAGGTGGCTCAAGATGTGTGCACTGATATGCTGCAAGTTAGTATTCGGCGCTTCCGATATAGGCTTAAAAAGGAGTATTGGCCCAAAATTAAAAATCTCACAAGTGGAGCAAGCATATCCGAAGAAGCCAGATCATGTAGAAGAGAAAAGCTGGAAAGAACTGGTGAAGAGATGGTTTGATGAGAAGTACCAGGTACATAAACGTTATTCCTTTCAATAGCAGCTACTGAATTCTTACATTTCTCTGATATGGATAAATAAAATGCATGTACTGAACATAGGGAGTGTGTGTAAAAAATGGAAAGAACAGAGAAGCTGTGAAACAGTTCCATACCACTGGATCTCGAAGCTACGTTGCTCACTGGGAACATGTAGTAAGTGTTCTGAATTTCCCCATACAATTCATACTTCTGTCATACACAGTGTACAATGGTAATGTGCATTCTACATTTTTTCAAGCAGAAGGCTAAGCAGCAGGAAGAAACCTCTCCAATTGAATTTTTTTAGAATCACACACACTAACAAGGATAACATTATGAGTGCTGAAGCAAAAAGTGCATATGTAAGAAATATTTCATATTAGCACAATATAATATATTCCAGCTTTGTATGTTGTCCATGCAATGATTGTAATCTTTATGCAGGATAAAATGGTGGCTAAAAAGCGGCGCCACGCAATGAAGATGAACCTGATTTGACCGATTTGCAAATTGTTCAGCCTAGTTCCGAGCGAGAAAAGCCCATCCACCACCTCGCAACAAAGACATTCCTACCAAGATTGGGCGTCGCAACAAGCTCCAGGAAGTCTTCCGTCTCAGCTACACGCATCCGAGAGCTACAACAAAGACCGGCAGATCAAGAGCAGTAACTCCATACAAGCAAACTGAAAGGTACCACGATGAGATGCGTGCAAGACCGCAAGAACAAGATCAAAAATTTGAAGAGATCAGAAGAAGCAGGAGGAAGAACTTGAAGCTGTGAAGAAAGCCCAAGAAGAAAAGTCTCTGGCTTATGAAAAGAGGCAGAGAGAAATGGATGCCGTGCTTAATTTGCTCTTGAGGACATCCCAGCCACCATCCATGTCTAAATCCCAAGGCAACTAATCTATTGCACCACCATCCTACAACATTATTAATCATAGGTCTTTTAATTTCTTTGTGTTCCAATTGTAATTTTTCTTATGCATCTTTCGGTCTGTGAGAGACATATATACTTCTTGTGCCACCATTTATGTATGATATTTATTGCCTAATTTTTTATATTTGGCCAGTTTTTTGTTTCCCAAATTTCGCAAATAATTCAAATGCTCTCAAATTTTGTCAAATTCAAAAGGTGACGGAAAATTTCACAACGTCGCTATTAAATGAAACCACGTGGCACCAACTTCTGGTCCCACTTGTCAGAGTTTGTGGGTCCCACCATTCAGCATTATTGGGACCCATATGTCGGCAACAACCTGGTCCCACTTGTCTGAATTTTGTGGATCCCACCGGTCAGAATATTGTGGGTCCAGCTTGTCATAATATTTTGTGGGTCCCACCAGTCAGCACCATGCCGGTCCCACATGACAGGTATCCACGTCAGCATCGTCAGACCGATGTTTTCAGAAGCCAAATGGGACCCACATGTAAGGCCACGTATGCTTTTTTGGACCAATCAGAAACTTCCCAAGATTTAGATATTGACAAAAGTTGCAATTTTTCGTGACAAACCTGTCTGTCAACAATCAACCTTCGATGTTGACGAATTTGCGTGTCGTCACCATCAAACATTTGACGTTGACGAAAAAATGCATACCGTCACCCCCGATATTTTATGACGGAGCTTCCTTGACGAACCCCATGACGATCAAATTTCGTCACTACGAAGTAATCCTTGACGAAAATTGGCCTTCACATGACGAAAGTGATTTGTCAAAAAAGGGTTTTCCTTTGTAGTGTTAAGAGGCTTACTAGGGACTCATTGTTGTTTACATAACACACATGTATCAATGTTTCGGTTAATACAATTATAGCATGGTATATAAACATTTATCATAAACATAAAGATATATAATAACCACTTTTATTATTGCCTCTTGGGCATATCTCCAACACATCGACCAAGACGCAAGCCATGGAGACCAAGCCAATGAAGAGAGAGCTGGAAATGATGAAGATGGAGCTACAGCGCCCAGGCCGGAACTTCCGCCCCCCAGGACCGGAACTTCCGGCCGTATGCCTTCCGGATGCCTTCCAGCGCCCAGGGAAAAGGATCCAGCCGGAACTTCCGCCCCGAGGGACCGGAACTTCCGCCCAAGTTCCGCCCTAGTTCGGAAATTGCGCCAAAACGCCCCTGGATGTTACTGCAAGGAAATTGGCCATTTCCGGAACTAGGCCGGAAGTTGGCCGGAACTTCCGGCCCGGCCGGAACTTCCGGCCCACAAGACCGGAACTTCCGCCCGTGACCGGAACTTCCGCCCAGGACGACCGGAACTTCCGCCATAACGAACTTCAGCACAAACAGCACTTTTCAGCGTGTAACTTATCCCTTCGCCCCACCAACTATAAATAGCCTTGTTGGCTCAGATCTGAGATTAGACTTGATGTAAGAGAAAACCTGAGCTTTTGCTCCTCCCTTAGGGAAACCCTTCTAGATCCACCCATCTACGAAGTTATCTACTCTTCTAGGTAGTTGATCTCTTCCATTCTAGGAATTCTAGTGTTTTGGATCTTTTGCTTTTGCAATTCTATCTATTTGCACTCTTTTCCTCTTTGGAACTCTATCAATTGCTATTGCCAATCTTTTGTGAGGGATTCTACTCCTTGTGGGTCTTTTTCTTGCAATTCCATTGGGTTGGTGTATCGGGCAACGAAGAACAATCGGTTGTGTGTGTGTGTGTGTGTGTGTGTGTGTGTGTGTGTGTGTTGCGTTTGTATCTTCGATCCACCCCGCTTTCCACCCGTGTTCTTCGCGTTCCTCCACCTCCCCCACGAATCCCATCCAAATCCGTGAAGATCGGGCCTCCCCCTAGGCTTAGCCTTATCAAGAGTGTTGCGTCAGCGAACTATTTTCCCCACAAGGGTGACTCGAGGGTTTATATCGAACTCTGGGGGAACTGGATGGAAAAATATTGTCTTCTCTCTTCTTCAAGCAATCCTGCAACTAAAACAAATACCTTGTGTCCCCAACTCCACCGTGTGGTTGTCAAGCACAAGGTTTCATGTAAGTAAATAACACAAGTAGTAGTAAAAGAAGTAGAAACTAAACTAAATGAAATAACTAAGTAAAAACTGTAAAGAGATTGATTATTTTTGGTGTTTTGGATGCAAACAAGAAAAGTAAATATTTTTTAATTTTCGGAATAAAATAGTGCAACAAATAGAAAATAATGTAAAAGTGTAACATCCCAACCTTGTGTTTATAAATAAATGAGTGATCATGTGCATCTCATGCATGTAGTTTGCATTTGAGCAAAATTTGCATCTCCATTTTCCAATTAAGCAATCAATTTCTACTTCTTCCTACATTCAAATCTTGCAAGTTTTCAAAATATACAACATGGTTTTGTTGTATGTAACAAATCCATGTATGCTATTTACTTCTCTGGCAAAATTGAGTTTCAAACAAAATTCAAATAGATTTGAAAATAGAAATTAGAAAAGAGAAACAAAAAATCAGAAAAAGAGAAAGAAGAAAAAAAGGAGAAAACCCTCTCTCTCCCTAATCTGGGCTCAGCCCACCCCCTTCTCTCTCTTTTCCCTCACTGGCCGCAGCCCAAACATGGCCCAAGTGGCCCAGCCGCACCCCTTTGCTAGCCCAACAGTTTTTCCAGGGGGTTTCCGGAAAAGTGTCGTCTTCCCCGCGCCCGAAGCCGCCGCCCGCGCGCGCGCGGCCGCTCGATGGCGCCGGCGGCCCAGATGAGCTCCGCCGCCCCCGGCGGCTTATAAGGGCTGCGTCGCCGCCGCCCCTAACCCTAATCCCCCACTTATCCCCTTTCCCCGTGGCCCCGAAGACCCCAGCAACCCTAACCCTAACCCGTCTGCCGGCCGGCCTCCGGCCAAATTCGCCGCCGGCGAGCATCCCCGGCCATCGCCGACCCCGCCATCGCGCTCCTGGTGAGCTGCTGCTCCTCCCCATACCCTCGCCTCGCCCTCTTCCCCTCTCGTACCGCCGCCGCGCCGCACCACCCGCCCCGGCCTCCGCCTCTCTCGCCGCCGGCCGCGCTCCGGCGACCAATCAGGCGGGCGGCGCAGCCCACCAACCGCTCGCGCGTCGCCCCGCACCTTTTGCCCCCTGCCCGCGCGCCCGTCGCGGCCCGAACCGCCCGATTGAGCCTCAACCAGAGCTCAATTTCGAGCTCATGGCCGGCTGACGTCAGCATGACGTCATGCTGACGCCATAATTGCCTTTTTCTATTTTCTGTATTTTTTAATAAATCATTTCTGTATTTCTGTAAATAGAAAAATAATGACGTGGGTCCCCTGGTCAGAATTTTAATAATTTCATAAATGTTTAGAAAAGAATAAAATTATGACATGTGGGTCCAACTTTTATTATTTTTATATAATTTCCAGAAATTGTTTTAAAATGAATTAAACTTTGGAAATTAATAAGTAATTCATATTAATTCAGAAAAATATAAAATAATATATCAAAATGATCAGAAAAACATTTCCTAATTGTTTATCCATGTTTCATACATGCTTGAACCAATTAAATATGAGCCCTAGTAGAAACCCTAAATCGACCCCCCTTATGTTGGGATCGAAGCCGAACCCCTTTAATTTCCATCGATGCACCTAGGGTTACCCAAACCCCTTTAATATGACATGTCATCATATTTTATGTGCATTGCGTTGTACCTTGTCTTGATTGTGCTCTTCCTTTCCGGTATTTGGTTCTTCTCGATAGGGACCGAACGCGAGCCTGAGATCAACGCCCCCGAAGAGCAACACCGTAACAACGAGGGACAAGGCAAGCCCTAACCTCGGTTCATATATGGTTTCGAAATGCTTTTACTTCTGGTTATTACATATTGCATACGCTTCAAATATGTTTTATCTGCAGCTTGTAGATATCCTATGTGTGCACAATCTATCCTTGTAGCCTAAAGTTCTCGATCCACCGCTCCCAAGCAAAACTAGGTTGAGCTTGATCGCATCGCTAGAGCCTTATATATGATATGCTTAGCCATGCTTAGTTGTTGAAGTCCGATCCATCCGGTTGATGAATCGAGCTACGAATGAACATAGTTTGTCGTGATGACGTGGTAAGATCGGAGATGATGTTAATAAACATGCTAAAGGCTTGGATGGGCCGCCACATGGGTATGTGGTGATTTGACTCGTTCTCGCCGATACTAGGACCCGAGGTTCTCGCCTTCGGAACCAAGACTGAGCGTACAGCCACACGGGGCCCATGGGAACCCCTTGGCCCGAACTTACCTAGCTTACCCATGAGTCAATTAGTTTGCGAGTTCCATTTGCCATACGCATGGGGAAAGGTGGGAAAAGGTTTTCAAAGTGCATCATACAGGGCGTGGCCGGGGTGAAGGATGTTGGAGGCATTGAACTGGATCCCCTGCACACAATGACCGGGACCGCCTCGGAGAATGGCTACCTACGATGACGGAGCTCCCCGATTAGTTTGACTCATGGAATAGGCGAAGTAAGGGAAAGGTTTTGGTCGACCACCCTCCGCCGGCACACCAAGGAAGTGTGTTAATCTAGTGGCACTAAGAGTCGGTCGGCGCGTGTGGGTAAAGTTGTACACCCCTGCAGGGTAAATCTTTTCGAAAAGCCGTGTCCACGGTTAAGGACGACTTGGGAAAGGACGTGATGATCATAGATAACTTGAACCTAATCGTAAAACTTGATGTTAATGTGTGAATAAGGATCCCTTCTCAGGTTGTCGAGGGGGTGATCCTAGGTGATAGGTTCGAGTGATGATGAAGATTCGGTGGATTCAACACGATGATCTTAGAGCTAGAGTTGATATCGCTCTCTTATCCCTTTTGAAAATGGTCCGAATAGACGAGCTTCGCTCCCTCCCGTTTACAAAGGAAAACTCGGCTTTCCACAAAATAAGCTCCACATAAAGCCTCGCATACCCGCTTTGCTAACAGAGTTGTACTAAGTCTTGCTGAGTCCCCGTACTCAGCCTTGCATGCTTTGTTTCGTACGAAGTCCTTCCAACGATGGTGGCTTCTACCTTGACGTCGACGAGTAGTTCGGAGTTCCTCGAGCGGCAGCCCGAGACTTATGGGCTGGGACGTCGCCTTATGTTATGGCCTCTTAGGCCCTTTGCAGTCTTGTTATCTAGATAACATAATTTGCTTTCCGTTGCTTGTTGAATTGTGGTCAGTGACCTCTGCGTGTAATAAATTTGGATCTTAACTCTGTTAAGAGTTGTAATATATTTGCTTTGAGTCGTTGAGTCACTGTTGTGTTACCGATTCTCACCCTGTAGGCCGTAGAGATCTAGGTTAGGCTTATGCCAGATGTGATATCTGGGTTTGTCTAGCCCTGACCTCCGAGGTCGCGACAGGTTTTGGTATCAGAGCAGGACTGCCTATAGGAAACCCTTTCAACTGGTCGATGTTGAGTCTAGTAGTTGTGAAAACTATTTGAAACCTAAAAGTAATTGCAAAAACATCTGAATAGGATTCTTTTTACTCCTTATCTGGTGTCACTCTAATGCTGAGTCATCTTACCTTGTTTTGATTGAAAAAGGTTTTACCTCTACCCTGTTATTTCCAAACTTATAGGATCTACGGGTTTGGGTTGTTTTCTCTAAAAAGTACTCCGTACTTGGTTGCTTAACTCAGTGTTCCTAAAGTTACATCAGTTGATCTGAAATCTTGTTCCTTCCATTCAGTGAATGTTATCATTCCGTTGAATTCTTTCCAAGGAATCTGTTTCTCATGATCTTTGTCTTTCTCTTCAGGATGGCTGGTCGTGGTCGTGGTCGTGGTCGTAACCGACGTGGACAAAACAATGCTGAACCGGAACTGCCGCCACCTCCCACAATGGCGCAGGTTCTTAACAACATTGAGACCAACCGCCTGAGGAATGAACAACTCCTGGAGCGTGTAGCTCAAAACACGTAACGTCGTCCCGACAACTGTGTCACACTTGGGGACTTCATCCGTGCACTGCCTCCTCGTCTTCACCCACCCCAAGGAGCCTCTTGATGCCGATGATTGGCTTCGCACCATCGAACGCAAGTTCAACGCTCTTCATGTTCCACCAGGTGAACGCGTGAACTTCGCCACCTACCGCTTAGAAGGTGCTGCTGGTTCTTGGTGGGAAGGTTGTCTGGCTCTTCAAGCGCCAGGACATGATGTTACCTGGGAGGAGTTCGTCACAGCTTTCCGTGCAGCCTATATCCCCAAGACTGTCATGGACATCAAAAGGAGGGAATTCTTGGATTTCACTCAGGGGAAGCTGAATGTGGAGACATATGGACGTGAGTTCACTCAGCTGTCTCGCTATGCACCCCGTGATGTGGTTGATGATGCTGACAAGCAAGATCTGTTCCGCAAGGGACTTAACCCCGAGCTTCGCTATGAGATGCTGCCTTTCACCTTCCAGTCATTCCAAGACCTGCATAACCGTGCTCTTCTGATGGAGAACGGAAGAAAGGAAATGGAAAAATCCAAGAAGCGTGAAGAAGGTGATTCTCGTGCGACTTCCTCTCACAACAAGAAGCGCCGAGTCTGGATCCCTTACGAGGCCGTACCTCGTGCTCCCTATGCACCAAGGTCTTCCGGCAATAACTCTAAGCCACCCTCTCGGTGGTTCAAGCTATCGTCCCGCCATGGGTACCGTGCCTAGTGGTGCTTGCTACTCTTGTGGTCAGCCCGGCCACTACTCAAAGGAGTGCCCTCGAAGTCCGTCGGTCGTGGATATTCTCAGCCCAAGAAGGATGAAACATATCCCGCCTCCGGTCGTGCTCGTCCGACCCATGTCTCCGCCGATGAGGCCGAAGAGGATCCAAGCGTCCTAATGGGTACGCTCTATATAAACTCAATCCTAGCTACAGTTCTGTTTGATTCCGGAGCATCGCATACATTCATATCTCAAGAGTTTGCACAAAAGCATGATATACCCTTCGAGACAATGCCCTCTCCTCTAGAGATAACAACTCCCGGGTCTCGTTGGCAAACCATTTGGATTACCCGTGAGGTCATAATCAGTATAGGGCATCTGTTGTTCCCCACCTCTCTCATTGCCCTCAAGTCAACTGACATTGATGTCATCTTGGGCATGGATTGGCTAGTAAAGCATAAGGCTGTCATTAATTGTTCAGCCAGGTCTATTGTGCTGACCGATCTTTCCGGCAAAAGCATTCTATACTGGGCTCCATCTGCAATACCTCCATCAGCAAGGTTTACCCCTGAAGCCGAGTTGTATGCCATTGAAGCCCTACCTAAACCAGAAATCTCTGATGTCTGGGTGGTCCGTGACTTTCCAGATGTCTTTCCCGAAGAGTTACCCGGCATGCCACCTGATCGAAGTGTGGACTTTGTCATTGAGTTGGTTCCCGAATCGCCCTGTTTCTCGAAGACCATATCGTATGCCTCCGGAAGAGTTGGTTGAACTGAAGAAGCAGTTAGAGGAGTTAGAAGAGAAGAACTTCATACAACCCAGTACCTCTTCCTGGGGTTGCCCTGCCCTCTTTGTCAAGAAGAGAGATACCAACGTTCCGCGGCTGGTTGTTGATTACCGTCCGCTCAACGCAGTGACCATCAAGAACAAATATCCTCTTCCTATAATCAATGATCTTTTTGATCAGTTGTCCGGTGCCACAGTCTTCTCAAAGATGGATTTGAGATCAGGTTACCATCAAATTAAAATCCGCAAGGAGGACATTCCAAAGACAGCGTTCACAACTCGTTATGGTCTTTACGAGTACACTGTCATGTCCTTTGGCCTCACAAATGCTCCTGCCACTTTTATGCGGCTCATGAACTCTGTTTTCATGGAGTATCTTGACAAGTTCGTCGTGGTCTACATCGACGATATTCTGATCTACTCTAAAACCGAAGATGAACATGATGAACATCTCCGTCTGGTGCTAACCAAACTTCGTGAGCACCGTCTCTACGCCAAATTCTCCAAATGTGAGTTCTGGTTAAAAGAGCTCATATTCCTTGGTCATGTTATCTCTGAAAAAGGTGTTGCAGTCATTCCAGTTAAAGTTCAAGCCGTTCTTGACTGGAAGACACCTAAGTCAGCTAAGGAAATTCGAAGTTTTCTCGGTCTGGCGGGTTATTACCGCCGATTCATTGAAAATTTCTCCAAGATTGCCAAGCCAATGACCGATCTTCTCAAGAAAGACAAGAAGTTCGAATGGTCGAAAAGGTCGAAGAGAGTTTCCGTGTTTTGAAAACCAAGCTGACTCATCGCTTCTCGTGCTCGTCCTTCCGGACACAAGCAAAGACTTCGTTATCTACTGCGATGCCTCTCTCTAAGGGCTCGGATGTGTGTTGATGCACGATGGCCATGTCGTGGCCTATGCCTCTCGACAATTGAAACCACATGAGGTCAATTATCCTACTCATGATCTCGAGCTTGCAGCTGTGATCCATGCTCTTAAGCAATGGCGACCTTACCTTTATGGTAATCGTTGCGAGTTGTACTCGAATCATCAAAGTCCGAAGTATCTTTTCACCCAGTCGGATCTGAATATCAGACAAAGAAGATGGCTGGAAGTCATCAAAGATTATGACTTGGGTCTCAACTATAAACCCGGCAAAGCCAATGTTGTTGCCGATGCGCTAAGTCGGAAGTCCTATTGCAACAATCTGATGGTTAAGCAAGCGCAACCTTCTCTCTATGAGGAACTTGCAAAACTCAACCTTGAGATTGTTCCTAGTGGATTCCTTGCTAATCTAGAGGTGAAGCCCTCTCTTGAAGACCAAATCAATAAGGCTCAGAAGCAAGATTCTGGCATTACCGAGATCAAGAAGAACATTGCTAGCGGAGTTGCTAAATGTTTCTCCATCGATGATCAAGGTACCGTTTATTTCGGTAAGCGTCTAGTCGTACCGGATAAATCGGATCTCAAAGAGCTAATCCTTAAAGAAGCTCATGAATCACCCCTCTCCATCCATCCTGGTAGTACCAAAATGTATCGGGATCTCCGCCAAAGATTCTGGTGGTCTGGGATGAAGCAAGAGATCGCTAAATTTGTTGCTGAATGCGACGTTTGTCGTCGCGTAAAAGCTGAACATCAAAGACCTGCTGGCACTCTCCAACCTCTATCTACTCCAGAGTGGAAATGGGATAAAATTGGCATGGATTTCATTACCGGTCTCCCCAAAACCAAAAATGGAAAAGATGCTATTTGGGTAGTGGTTGACCGTCTATCCAAGGTTGCTCATTTCCTTCCTGTTCGGGAAGATATTCGTGCTAGTCAACTGGCCGATCTATACATATCCCGGATAGTTGCTCTTCATGGTGTTCCCAAGAAGATCATCTCTTGATCGTGGAAGTTTGTTTACCTCCAAATTTTGGGAAAGTCTTCAAAAAGCTATGGGAACTCGTCTTTCCTTCAGCACAGCCTATCATCCTCAAACCGGTGGTCAAACCGAAAGAGTGAATCAAATTCTTGAAGACATGCTCAGGGCCTGTGTTATATCCTTCGGTAAAGATTGGGAAAAGTGTCTTCCATTTGCCGAGTTCACCTATAACAACAGCTTTCCAATCTAGCCTCGGGCATGGCACCTTTTGAAGCTTTGTATGGCAGAAGGTGTAGAACTCCTTTGAACTGGTCCGAAACTGGAGAAAGAAAGTTCTTTGGACCAGATATAATCAATGAAGCAGAAGATCAAGTTCGCATCATTCGCGAGCGTTTGAAAACTGCTCAGTCACGTCAAAAGAGCTACTATGATCGCCATCACCAAGAAGTGAAGTATGAAATTGGTGATCAAGCTTATCTTCGGGTCACTCCTCTCAAGGGTGTCCGTCGTTTCGGTATCAAAGGCAAACTAGCTCCTCGCTATGTTGGTCCTTTCCGCGTCCTTGCCAAGCGTGGTAATGTTTCCTACAAGTTGGAGTTACCTTCCAATTTTCCTGAAGTTCATGATGTCTTCCATGTGTCCCAACTCAAGCGTTGCTTCAAAGATCCTATCCGTGGTGTTGATCACGAGACTCTTGACCTCCAAGAGGATCTAACCTATCGAGAACATCCTGTTCGTATCCTTGATGAAGCCGAGCGTAAAACTCGACATCAGAGCATCAAGTTCCCGAAAGTTCAGTGGTCTAATCATTCCGAGCAAGAAGCAACTCGGGAACGAGAAGATCGTTTACGATCCGAGTACCCTTCCTTCTTTTCTAAAATCTAGGAATCTCGAGGACGAGATTCTTGTAAGGGGGGTAGAGTTGTAACATCCCAACCTTGTGTTTATAAATAAATGAGTGATCATGTGCATCTCATGCATGTAGTTTGCATTTGAGCAAAATTTGCATCTCCATTTTCCAATTAAGCAATCAATTTCTACTTCTTCCTACATTCAAATCTTGCAAGTTTTCAAAATATACAACATGGTTTGTTGTATGTAACAAATCCATGTATGCTATTTACTTCTCTGGCAAAATTGAGTTTCAAACAAAATTCAAATAGATTTGAAAATAGAAATTAGAAAAGAGAAACAAAAAATCAGAAAAAGAGAAAGAAGAAAAAAAGGAGAAAACCCTCTCTCTCCCTAATCTGGGCTCAGCCCACCCCCTTCTCTCTCTTTTCCCTCACTGGCCGCAGCCCAAACATGGCCCAAGTGGCCCAGCCGCACCCCTTTGCTAGCCCAACAGTTTTTCCAGGGGGTTTTCTGGAAAAGTGTCGTCTTCCCCGCGCCTCCAAGCTGCTGCCTGGCGCGCGCGCGGCCGCTCGATGGCGCCGGCGGCCCAGATGAGCTCCGCCGCCCCCGGCGGCTTATAAGGGCTGCGCCGCCGCCGCCCCTAACCCTAATCCCCCACTTCTCCCCTTTCCCCGCGGCCCCGAAGCCCCCAGCAACCCTAACCCTAACCCGTCTGCCGGCCGGCCTCCGGCCAAATTCGTCGCCGGCGAGCATCCCCGGCCATCGCCGACCCCGCCATCGCGCTCCTGGTGAGCTGCTGCTCCTCCCCATACCCTCGCCTCGCCCTCTCCCTCTGTATCGCCGCCGCGCCGCACCACCTGCCCCGGCCTCCGCCTCTCCTCGCCGCCGGCCGCGCTCCGGCGACCAATCAAGGGCGGCGCCGCCACCAAACTGCTCAGTGCGTCGCCCCGCACCTTTTGCCCCTGCCCGCGCGCCCTGTCGCGGCCTGAATCGCCCGATTGAGCCTCAACCAGAGCTCAATTTCGAGCTCATGGCCGGCTGACGTCAGCATGACGTCATGCTGACGCCATAATTGCCTTTTTCTATTTTCTGTATTTTTTAATAAATCATTTCTGTATTTCTGTAAATAGAAAAATAATGACATGTGGGTCCCCTGGTCAGAATTTTAATAATTTCATAAATGTTTAGAAAAGAATAAAATTATGACATGTGGTTCCAACTTTTATTATTTTTATATAATTTCCAGAATCTGTTTTAAAATGAATTAAACTTTGGAAATTAATAAGTAATTCATATTAATTCAGAAAAATATAAAATAATATATCAAAATGATCAGAAAAACATTTCCTAATTGTTTATCCATGTTTCATACATGCTTGAACCAATTAAATATGAGCCCTAGTAGAAACCCTAAATCGACCCCCCTTATGTCGGGATCGAAGCCGAACCCCTTTAATTTCCATCGATGCACCTAGGGTTACCCAAACCCCTTTAATATGACATGTCATCATATTTTATGTGCATTGCGTTGTACCTTGTCTTGATTGTGCTCTTCCTTTCCGGTATTTGGTTCTTCTCGATAGGGACCGAACGCGAGCCTGAGATCAACGCCCCCGAAGAGCAGCACCGCGAACAACGAGGGACAAGGCAAGCCCTAACCTCGGTTCATATATGGTTTCGAAATGCTTTTACTTCGGTTATTACATATTGCATACGCTTCAAATATGTTTTATCGGCAGTTGTAGATATCCTATGTGTGCACAATCTATCCTTGTAGCCTAAAGTTCTCGATCCACCGCTCCCAACAGAAACTAGGTTGAGCTTGATCGCATCGCTAGAGCCTTATATATGATATGCTTAGCCATGCTTAGTCGTTGAAGTCCGATCCATCCGGTTGATGAATCAGAGCTACGAATGAACATAGTTTATCAGGATGACGTGGTAAGATCAGAGATGATGTTAATAAACATGCTAAAGGCTTGGATGGGCCGCCACATGGGTATGTGGTGATTTGACTCGTTCTCGCCGATACTAGGACCTGAGGTTCTCGCCTTCGGAACCAAGACTGAGCGTACAGCCACACGGGGCCCATGGGAACCCCTTGGCCCGAACTTACCTAGCTTACCCATGAGTCAATTAGTTTGCGAGTTCCATTTGCCATACGCATGGGGAAAGGTGGGAAAAGGTTTTCAAAGTGCATCATACAGGGCGTGGCCGGGTGAAGGATGTTGGAGGCATTGAACCGGATCCCCCGCACACAATGACCGGGATCGCCTCGAGAATGGCTACCTACGATGACGGAGCTCCCGCTTAGTTTGACTCATGGAATAGGCGAAGTAAGGGAAAGGTTTTGGTCGACCACCCTCTGCCGGCACACCAAGGAAGTGTGTTAATCTAGTGGCACTAAGAGTCGGTCGGCGCGTGTGGGTAAAGTTGTACACCCCTGCAGGGTAAATCTTTTCGAAAAGCCATGTCCACGGTTAAGGACGACTTGGGAAAGGACGTGATGATCATAGATAACTTGAACCTAATCGTAAAACTTGATGTTAATGTGTGAATAAGGATCCCTTCTCAGGTTGTCGAGGGGGTGATCCTAGGTGATAGGTTCAGGTGATGATGAAGATTCGGTGGATTCAACACGATGATCTTAGAGCTAGAGTTGATATCGCTCTCTTATCCCTTTTGAAAATGGTCTGAATAGACGAGCTTCTGCTCCCTCCTGTTTACAAAGGAAAACTGGCTTTCCGCAAAATAAGCTCCACATAAAGCCTCGCATACCCGCTTTGCTAACAGGTTGTACTAAGTCTTGCTCGAGTCCCCGTACTCAGCCTTGCATGCTTTGTTTCGGACGAAGTCCTTCCAACAGATGGTGGCTTCTACCTTGACGTCGACGAGTAGTTCGGAGTTCCTCGAGCGGCAGCCTCGAGACTTATGGGCTGGGACGTCGCCTTATGTTATGGCCTCTTAGGCCCTTTGCAGTCTTGTTATCTAGATAACATAATTTGCTTTCCGTTGCTTGTTGAATTGTGGTCGTTGACCTCTCGCGTGTAATAAATTTGGATCTTAACTCGTTAAGAGTTGTAATATATTTGCTTTGAGTCGTTGAGTCACTGTTGTGTTACCGATTCTCACCCTGTAGGCCCTAGAGATCTAGGTTAGGCTTATGCCAGATGTGATATCTGGGTTTGTCTAGCCCTGACCTCCGGGGTCGCGACAAAAAGCAATATAAAGGTGTTTCTTATAATAAAAAGTGGACCGGGGTTCATGGGTTCACTTGACTATTCTCTCGTAAAGTTGTGGTGGACAAAAAATAATTCATCAATGAGATATAAAGGTACAAATAATATTATATGTAAGATCGGAATTAACATGGGCATCACGTCCAAACATATAGGTGATGCAACACACCTCTCTTATGCTCCACAAGAAAGAAACTTCATCAATCATGTATTAAAAATTAACACAACATAGCAATAAGTACTTTGACATGAAGTTTGAATATCAAATATGCTACCTTGAACAAACAAGACCATCATTAATGTCACATGATGAACATAGCACATGCATTCACTTAATCCCTAGTAAGGTAGAAAAATAAAGGCAAAGTTATAATAGATCATGAACATATTATCACTATCCAATCACTAAAACACCGCTACTCCATCTAACACACACATCACCCCACACACGCTCATGCATAGATGTTGGATCAGAACATAAAGTTAAGAATGTGGTACATATTATGCATCTATCAATACATCTCGCAATATAATAGGATCAGATCTCATAAAACAATATCATAGAACAAGGATCCACCACATAGGTATTACAAATATGGCCATAATCATGATAGGCAGCTCATTTGACACTAAGTACTATAAAGAACATGAGAGAAATAGATCAAGATATTACCAAAAACCCGTAGTATAGAGGTGGACTACTCCCTCTTTGTCATGGTGATGATGATGAAGACATTGGAGAAGGTGGAGATCCCTCCGGCGGTGATCCCGACGGAGTTTCCCCCTCCAACCTTCTTTGCAGCAGCCTCCATTTTGGTGTTTCTGTCTTTCTGCGCGCTCTCCTCCCGAGAACTCTTCGGGGCCATATATATAGGGGTTTTAGGGCAAAATACGTCGGTTCGCGAAAGAATTAGGGCAAACGGACGATCGACGGCTAAACGGAGGTGGGTGTCGTGGCTAGTCTTCTGGGTCATGCCACCTATGCTCGTTTGGCCCTCGGGCCTCTCCGGGTGTGCTTCCAGGGTCCATGTTGTTCCGCTCGATGAAAAAATGATGCTCCAAAAATCTCAGGTCAATTTGACTCCGTATAGGTCTCTAAAAGTGAAAAATACGCGAAACAGGGTTTTCCTGTTTTGCAGGGTTATAAACCTAATAAAGGGGATCATTGGTAAATCCCCATAAATCAATGTAAAATATGGTATTATCATCATATATGTTGCAAATATGTGAGAATTCAATATGATAAAGGACAAAGTTCATGTATGCATTTTACATGCATCAACACGTAGGAAATTTTCCAAGAGGTCCAACCTCTTGCTAGAAATTCTATGAGATTGTATTATAGGAAGGCAATACATTGAAAGTTTGAAAGGTTCAATCCTTTGAATCAAATTGTTGGATTATTAGGAAATTTTCGTATGAGTTTAATTACCGAAAGCAAGATTACAGATGCACAAGCATACTTAACCACACTCATCAGACTAAGCACATGCATCAGATCTGAACATGGAACAAGTAGCAGGTGCAAGATAGGAGAGGAAAAGCACGTACATCGCGTCCGGGAAGGTCGCACCAGCAGCACCACCACCACCACCATGGGAGTTGTTGATGTCGCCCATGGTGTAGTTGGATCTGTCGATGAATCAGTCGAACCGGCGAAGATGAACACGAACAGCAGCGAGCAGTCGCGCCGAGACGCTCCCCAAAATCCTTATCTCCCGTCTCCCGGTGCAGGATCTCAACGGACGGGGTTTCGGAGGCCTGCTCTCCCGGACGGTTGTGCACGCAATCGCCGGGATGGGGAAGACTAGAGAGTAGCGCAACAAAAGGAATTTCGTGAGAGAGACGGACTAGAGAGTTCTAAGATATGTGTTCTCCAGATCTGATCTGTCTCCCTGTATAGCCTGGGAGGAGATCCGACCCAACCGCGTTGACACGCGTAGGAAGCCAGGGACACGCGGCGAGCATGCACATGCAGGTCGACCCGTACCCAACTCAGTTGGTGCACCAAGCAAAAATTTAGGCTTCCTTGAGTGTGTCTCAAACTCGAACTCGAGTCACGAAACGCGACGTGCGTGCGTGACGTGTCGTGCCGAGCCGAGGCGGGGCGAGCGGAGGAGGAGGAGTGTGCGAGGGCTCCTTCTATTCTCACTCACTTGGAAGGACTAGAACAACAGCCCTTATATACCACTCCAACTCTCCCAACTAGCAATGTGGGACTAAACTTTGTCCCCCGTCCCAAGTTGCCAACGTGATGGGCCTTGAGATTTCAGGAATTGTAGACTACATGGGCTGCCTTACTGGGCTGCAGCCCATCTACATTCAACACACCAGATCTCATATGCACATCAGATGACACATTAGTTCCATTTACTGTTTAATATACCTACACTTCAGTGGAGACTGTTAAGTTGAACTTCCACCTAGACAAGGAGTTACGCTTGACTACAACTGAACAATGGACTATGCCTTGAATTGTCAGTCTTTGTGCAGCAAGTTTCACTCAATGTCGGCACGGTACTAGGCTACCATAGCGTTCCCCTCGGGTGGAGCTTATAAGTCATACTCCTCGGCCCTTCATGAGCTTACTAGAGATTCATCCAAATCTCCCACACTATACCAGTAGTGTCACTCATATAGGTATGTTCTTCAAAGATCGCCCTGTAGGACAGCGTCTTCGCTCATCAAGAGCCGCTCAGAACACATTAAGACATTGTCAACCTGCCTTACAGTAGCTATGGGAGAATTGCATCTCCAGCGGAGTGGGAGTATTAAATTTTCTCTCAACTCAGTTGCTCCGGTTTGTTTTCTCAGGTCCTAGTTCACGGAATTTCCGATCACATAGGTTGGGTTACCCCCTCGGCAACTCAGGTGGGTCTCAAACCCATCTCCCTCGATGCAAGGTCTATCATGTTTCTTGATAGTCCTTTTGTGAAAGGATCTGCCAGATTTTTAGCACTTTGGACATAATCCAATGTAAGACAGACTTCAATCTCCTCTTGATATGTTTGGAACTTTTCATATTATCCTTAGAACTTTTCACTTTAATAGTCACAGTTTGATTATCACAGTTCATGAGGATGGCCGGTATTGGTTTTTCAACCATAGGCAAGTCCATCAAGAGTTCACGAAGCCATTCTGTTTCGACAGTAGCTGTATCTAATGCTGTGAGTTCTGCTTTCATAGTTGACCTCGTTAAGATGGTATGCTTGCAAGACTTCCAAGAAACAACGTCACCACCAAGAGTGAAAACATATCCACTTGTGGCCTTCATCTTAGCATCTGAAATCCAATTGGAATCACTATACCCTTCAAGTCCTCTTGGATACCCGGTATAATGAATTCCATAACTCATGGTTTCCTTTAGATAGCGCATCACTCTCTCAAGAGCATGCCAATGATCATCTCCCGGGTTGGCCACAAACCGGCTAAGTTTGCATACAGCAAACGAGATATCATACCTCGTAGCGCAAACTAAATACATGAGTGAACCAATGATTTGAGAGTATCTTAATTGATCTTTAGTTGCCTTTTCATTCTTTCGAAACAAGACACTAGGATCATAAGGTGTGAGAGAAGATTTGCAATCAGCATAGCCAAATCTGTTCAACACCTTCTCAACATAATGAGATTGCACAAGTGTAATCCCATTATTCTCATCTCTCAATAATTTGATGTTCAATATAACATCAGCTTCTCCAAGATCTTTCATCTCGAAACACTGAGATAAGAAGGTTTTGACCTCCTATAGGAAAAATTCCTATGGATAAAAATTTTACAAAATTCTTTTAGGAATCCTTTGAATCAAACAAGCCTAAGTCACAGAACCTCATTTGATCCCCCTCGAAGGTTTTCACAAAACTATTACTTGCGTTATGGTAGGCCTTAGATACTAGTAGAGATAGATTTTTTTTGGATAAAAGACCAGTACAGATGAAAGATTTTCCTCCCCAAGAGACACGGGAGGCGACCAAAGCCGTGACGCCACTCGCCCTCCTCCTCCCCCCTACTTCGCCGCTTCTGGAGGTCAAGTCACGCAAAGCCGACAATGGCGACAGGGTCACTCCTTACGAGCGGCGACCTTCTCCCTTGTGGCAGTGGTGTGGTGTCTCACAGATTTGGCGGCGTAGTGATGCAGGATCTCACGGTGAGGGAAGCAGTCCGGCGGTGCAGGTGGGTGAGGCCTCTCCCAGGTAGTGGTGTTCCTGCAACAAGGGAGTCGAGCTTCAGGTTCCCTACGGTCTTTGGGCCAGGTGGGCCTGTGGGGTTGCCTCGGTGGCGGCAGGCGTGGCTCCATTGTTGGCTGCTTGGCACTGTGGTGGTGAGCATCCAGTCCCATCTCGTTGTGGTGGTGGACCGACGGTCAGTGCCTCCTACTCCGCCAACATTCCAGAGTACTTCTCGCCGGTGGTGTGCTAAAACTTGATTAATGTTGTCCGTGAAGTGAAATTGTAGAGTAACTTTTTGGCGTTGTATCAATAGTCTTTAACATTTCTTCTGTATGATTGATATACATCTCTCAAGGTGTATTCTCGAAAGAAGAAAGATATTTCTCCCCGAATGAACAATAGATGGAAGATTCCCCAAGGTAGCGACCTGTTTCTCAGAAGTGTTTGTCAAATCAACAGTTTTTTGTTCTTTTCCTTTTGCGGGTAGCCAAATCAACGGTGTTAGGGGCCAAACTGTAGTGTACGATTTGTTCCAAGCATTTTGGAAACAGGGTTGTGTTATGTCTCCTCACTCTGACGGTCTGAAGCTCAGAAGCTGGAAGCCTCTTCCGTGTCTGAACCGCAAGGTGCATAGACGGCTCGGCTCGCCTTCGGGCCAAACTATCAAAGCAATCGTTCTCGTTCATACCAAGCTTAGATACCGTTGCGGCTAGCAACCTGGTGTGCGACGCCACCCTCGAAGGCGACGGCCGCATCTCGCTCAGCTCCAGCCGCCAGCGGCCACACTGCCAAAGTGGACGGAACACGACGGTAGATGCAGACGTCAATGGCAGATACTTACCGTCATCATGTGGTGTGGCAACAGACACTTATCCCGGCGGCCGGCAGTGACGCGAGCGTGAGGAGTACAGTGCCGTCCCGCATCGTCGACGGGATAGAACCAAGTTGAATCTTGAAACACTAGCAACCCCTTTTTTTGCAACGCTGCAGGATCTCGCTGCTGAATCTATGAATTTGAGTATTTGACCCATATTGCAGTCTGGCAGCCCTTTTTTGTGAGGAGTTCGACACTTGCAGCTAGCTACCCATACATCACGTTTTTTTTTTAATGTTCAATCAAGTTTTCGTAGTTAAAAAAAAACGTTTCGTGGTTCAAACTAATATGGGCCAAACCAAGTTTTCTATGATGCCTATTTATTTGGAAAAACATGGGTCAAACCAATATGTACATCAGCGGCTTATTTCCATAGAGAAGAAACCGAGAAAACTGCATACAAGTTACTCGTCACAAGAATTGCAAAAAGAAAATAAACCCCACCCTCTTATATGTATAAACCATCTAGTCACCAAAAATGGGGCTTGTTTTTCACCAATCTTCCATCAACGCAAGCACGAGGGACGAAGGAGAGGGATTGACATGGAATATGTTTGAGAGTGCAGACCGCAATCGACATGGAAGGTTGTACACAAATATGAGAATGTGATACACTTTTATAGGAGCACCGAGGCAAGATTGGTGAATCAAGCCTAGCATCAGTGGTGCAGTTACATGTAAGTCGGGAGGGCCCACCAGGCCACCACCCCCAACCATGATACTTTTACATAAGAACCCTTGGGCTTATTTGATTCAAAGGATTTCTAAAAGAATTTTGTAGGGTTCTTGCCCATAGGATTTTTTTTCCTATAGAAGTTATTTGATTCAAAGGATTGAATCTTCTAAAATGTTTATGGATTCCTTTCCTACACTACAATTTCATAGGATTGCTAACAAGAGGTTAGACCTCTTGAAAATTTCCTATGTGCCCATGATAACTAGCACATGCGCTCAATCTCTATAGAATCCTGCATTTTTTTTTCCTGTGATGCAAGTAAACGATTCATGCGACTGACTCTTGTGTTTTTCATTCCAGTAGGATTCCACATGCCATGGCACATTGTTCCAGCGTTTTTCCTATTCCCATGCTTTCAAAATCCTTTCAATGAAACAAGCCCTTTGTATTTGACCCATTTCCCCCTCCCAATCCCCAGAATGAACCGTTCCAAGGTCCAGCATTACCTTTCATATATCACTATATTAACCATTAAGATACGGTTGTGTCACACAAACCAGGGCGAGGATTAGCATAGGAACAAAATATCACAAAACTAGAAACATTAGGGCAATTAAATCACAAATCGTAAGAGAAGGAAATTTACTATAACTTTTGTGCTATGTTTGTTGAGAGAACTACTCTCAAGCTTTTAAGTCAAACTGACACCATCTTCGACAACTCATGTCCACAGTCAGTTGCTAGAGGACACAACTTGCTTTGTCTCTCCTGCATATTTAACCAAACCTAGACTTGACGTGAACCAAACCATTTGTAACTTTTCACATTTTTGTAACCTTTTCAAAATTTTGAATTTTTAAAACAAATCTAAAAAATATCTCTTAATTAAAACTACATGCAGTGAGTAAACTTGGAAATATATGAGCTCGTTTTACCAAGCCGTTTCAAAGTTCTCATAATTTTATAATTTCATCATATTTGTTAAAAATATCAAAGTTTTTATAAAATTTAAAAACTACCGGTCCTATTAGTTCAATGTGAGTTTATTGATGTGAGAACTACTGTGATTTTTTGTGTTGTTTGAAAACTTCTAAATTTTGTCCAAGTTTGGCCAAAAGTAAAACAAAAATTCAAACGGCTAGACAAAATGAGCTTAGAGCTTCCTAGATTTTAACTAACGAACATTTTTCATTCTTTCAGAAGAGTTTGTCTTACAAATTTTGGCTGGAGATGACAAAAGAATGTGAAAAAGTCCAAACAGCTGGCCAGAATGAGCTCAAACTTTTGAAGGTTACTCACTGCATCTTCAGTTACTGACTTTTTCACATTTCTATTTTTTGTTTAGAAAAATGTTTACAAGTAAAAAAAACTCAAATATCCAAACTGTGTTCAATTCTGGCCCGGTCCGGGGATAGAATTGACAGAAAAGCCTCCCCTAAAAAATAGCACCTACTTGGTAAGACCAGGTTGTTGAGAACGGTGTCTATGTCAAGTATTTTGGTTTCATAATACAACTTAACTCAAAATATGTGTTTTCAGTTATAATTTTCTTTAGTTGCGGTTTTATAGCAGCATTAGTCTCACAAACTCAAAATGGAGGTTGAGCTCCTCAGCTCCATGTGGCCCTTCAGTTTTTGAAATTCAAAAATCATGTTTAAGTTCAAAATAGTGCAAAAACAAGAAAAAAAAAGTACTTATGTTGTCAGTGATATATTATATGCATGAAAAAAAAAACTCAAGCCAAATAACTTATATTTTAGGCTGCAAAAAATGAAAAAAAAATGCTGGTATCAGTGCATATTTTCAAACTTCCAATTTATTCAAGGGAAAATCTAACGATAAGCGCCGCATCGTGAGCCCTCCGTGCGGCGGTTAGTATACTATAGGAAAAAACGCATCGGCCCCTTAGTAAGCGATCACACCCTCACGGTGGTCCCCACCTTATCCCGGTGCCGCTTCTTTGCAGAACCACGAGGGGAGGCAGCGCCGAGAGGGAAGAGAGGATGAGCAGGCCGCCGCTAAGCACGGAGCCGCGCGCGCGGGAGGCCGCCGTCGCCGCGCGACACAGAGGGAAAGGTCGTCCTCGCCGCCGCGGAGCAAGGAGCCGCCCGGGAGGTCGTCGCCGCCAAGTACGAAGCAGTGCTCAAGGTCGTCGCCGCCGTTGAGCAGCGCTGGAGCCAGCCGTCTCCGCCGAGCACGGAGTCATGCGGGAGGTCACCGTCGCCGCGTGAGACTGCGGGGGAGGTCGTCGTCGCCTCCGAGCACGTAGCGAACGTGAGGCCGTCGCCGCCGTCGAGCACGGAGGAGCGCTAGAAGCCGCCGTCTACGCCGAGCATGGAGGCATGGAGCTACCGTGCATGCCGCCGCTGCAGCTCAGTGCGAGGTTGGATCCCATGGCCGCGCGCGCGTGCGCTAGAGGCCGCAGTCTCCGTGAGACCAGTAGAGTATCCGGGCAATTAGGAATAATTATTTCCGTGATTAAGCTTAATCAATCTGATAATTAGACTAATTAATCTGGCAGTTTAAGCCTATTAATATGGCCATAATTAACAATTGAACTTGTCAACTATACGTAACTAACGTGGCAGTTGGTCTCCAGTTAATCTGGCAATTAGTAATGTCTTTTAAGGCCTAATTATCACGTCAGTTTAGTAATATGGCAGTTTTTCCTTTAAATCTAGCATTCGTGTCTATTTAATTTGGTAATGATCTCCAAAACATATACAAGTGTTTTCAGACCAGTTGGCTGACAGGCTTTTGCTATTTTTTATTAATTTTTTTTGCATGGGCTGCCGCTGCAATCGACTGGATTCATTTCACTGCGTACAACAGTGCTGGTAGAGTGCTTTTTCCGAAACAGACGCACGTGCATGTTCTTTGACCGCTAGTAATTAGCTGGTTAAGTAGCCGCCGCACGAAACGCCCAACGTGCGGCGCCGCCGCGTAGCTAGGTCCTTTATTCAATTTAGTTATTTTTGTGTAGCACTGAATATTTTCATTTTTTTTGTAAAACTTTGAAATATTTTCACACAATTAGTCTGTTTTATGAAATGTAGAGCTTCCACCTTCCAGCATGGATCCCTTCCTGTCCTTGTAAGTAGTGACGTTTCTTCTCATGTCTCAACGTGTCACACTTTCCTCGGGAAAACGGAAGAAAAGAAAAATGAATAGAACACATTGGATGAGCGTTCTTGTTATTATCGGGGTGTGTATGTACATGCATCGATCATTGGCCGCACTGCTGCAGCACGCAACAACAGAAACAAGCCTGGTTCGTTGAACGATCCCAAGCGCAAAGCTCCAAGAAGCAAAAGACTACCGAAATCCTCATTCCAAAACTCGCATTTCTAGGCCAGTCACCGGTCACCACCCCTACCCCGATCCTGTGCCCATCCTTCGCTTCCGATCGAGACAGCTTCTTGGGCTCACCGATCGGCGACCACACCCAGACCCGCCGCCGTCACTGACAGCGGGCACCACCATGCACGCTTGTATGGCTGATTCACTTCCCGCCCTCGCCGCAACCTAACTTACCGGTAGTCTGGCCCAATGCTCAGTCTCGTGCTTCTTCTCCTCCTCCGCCGTCGTCTCGCCGGAAGCCGCCGCCACCGCTGCCATCGCCTCCTGTGCCCACGTATCGGCTCTTCTCCCGGACTTGAACCTCCGCATTGCCGCGACACTCGGCTCCTCCTCCTCCCCGTCGTACTCGTCATCCTCCAGCGCCATCTTCTTGCCCGCGCCACCGACTCCCCGGTAAGCGCAGCCGCCGCTGCACCGGAACGCAGACACCACCCCGCGCCACCACCTCCGTTGCCGCCGCCGCCCGTACCTCTCCCGGTCGGACAGCACCTTCCCAATGCAGGACACCTTGGGCGACCGCGGCTCCTCGCCGGCGCCGCCCGAGCGCTTGTCGGGCAAGATCCGGCCCTGCGACGGCTGGCGCCGGGTGAACGCCGGGCGGATCTTGACCGGGAGGCCGAAGAAGGTGGTGGCGGCGGCCGCCGGGGCGCCCGCGATGCGCGCGGAGTTGGAGCGCGCCTTGAGCGGGACGGGGTTGGAGGAGCAGGCGCCGGCGAACTTGGGGTTGGTGCTCCCCTTGGTGGAGTCGTCCCGCTCGTATATCGGGTTCAGCTCCGAGAACGCCGCGCCGTCGTCGTCGCCGATGCGGATGGTTATCGACTCCGGCGGGAAGTCGTGGTCAGGAGGAGGCTGCGGCGGCGGGACCCAGCGTGGCGAGGCGTCACCGCTGCTGCCGGCGATGACGGTCTCGCAGGACACCTTCCTGTCCCCGGCGCCCGCGGCAGTCGCGCCGCACACCAGGCTCTCCAGGTCCACCTGAGGCATCCCACTGCCACTAAGCTCCGTGCCTCCTCCGTCGCCGTGATACGGGAAGTGGTGGCCGTGAGCGCCGAGCAGAAGCAGTGCTCGTAGAGAAGACCAAGATGTTGGTATCTAGGAACAGAGAGTGTGATAAGTTCCGTATGCCACCACACACTGCTTCACTTTAAAATTCAGAGCGAGTAGATGGGGTTCAGAGGCCGTCGAATAGTGTTGCGGGAAAAGGCCACCTCTGAAATGAAACGAACTCCCAAAACAGATCTCGACTATTTATCACCACAAAACACAAGTGTGGTATTTACCCAATTGAACCAAATAACTAACTACTGACACTGAACACTGAGGCTACAAAATAGTAGTATAACCATGACAAGCTAACGGTGCCTGATGAAGCAGACGATCACTGTAAAATCAGCTCGAGATTTGCTTCATCTCATCAGGTAACTAACTAAGCACTTAGTTGTGCAGGGAATAGTTTATGGTGGAAAACGGTGAGACAGAGGCTTGAGTGAGCACAGCGATTTTGTGCCGATCTGGAGCCGTCCGACAAACCCCATTTTCTCCCGTGGCCCTCGGAATTAATAAGCTTATAGTCTTTTCGTTTCAGAGTGGAAAAGGCCACTGATCCGCCTCAGACCGATCTGTCCTCTAGTTAAGCATCGCTGCAGCAGTGACCACCAAAATATGATGATTCGCAGTGCTTCAGAAATTCGAAAATAAAGAACTGTTGAGCCTGCAGGATCAGCCTGGCAACTGTTTTCGGTTAAAAAGCAATCCATCACCAACTCTTAACAATGTCAAGCTCAGAATACAGTACATGGATCAGTTACCACATCAAAGAATACACTGCACTGGACAGGTTGAACTTATTCTAAACAACTATCTTTTTTTTACTGAGATCAAAAGTACGACTTGAGCGGTAAATTTTGCAGCGAATGAGCTCATGAACAGAAGGAATCGAGGCCAGTTCTTGGCACAAGGTGCTGCTGATCGGCCATCACATGGTCATGTCGGAGAGAGTAGCAGAAGGTATCAGGCGGGGCACCTAACCAATCTGTACTATTCTGTTGCCTCGGTTGCAAATTGAGCTGCAGATTGCAAGGACCATGCCTTAGCTACTAAACATGCTGATTTTACTTGCTCCGCTAGCTAGCTTACCCTAGTAGATTACACTGAGAGGAGCCTAAGGGCATTACTGCTTCGGCTAATGGCAGATGTAACATGTGACCTTCTGAATCCTACCAAAACAATGGTAGGAAAGAGATATTTGAATGACCCTAGTCCCTACGCAGCTATCAGCTGCTGATTGCTAAGTAAAAGGTCATGGTAAAAATGAAGGACATCACAAAAATTAAATTATACTGAATACTGACGTCCAAAGAGGGGGGTGACCCTTTGTTTATGAAATCACACACAAAAAATCCAAAATAGAGAGGTCATGATCACATTTTTAGATTTTTTTTCCCCCTAAAAGAAACCGAGTTGCATCCTGAATCCAAGCAAGTCCATCCTCCCTTGGTCAATAACCAGACAAGCTCACAAGATCTCATGGGATCGAAATTATTGTACACCCATCACATGTACATGTCAACAAACAGTGGTGCATGGGACGAGGAACAAAATAAGGATCAAGTACCAGATATGATAAATTAAATGAATTGAAAACTAGAAAGTTCCTGAAATGGGGAGTCACGAGCGCATATCTTTACATGTATTTTCTTGAAACGAAAACGAAATGTGTTGGTCATTCCAAGCAAGTGCAGAGCAAGTGGGGTCAGATTAACTGTACTGCCATTACTAATTCGCATTATGTAATAGTAATGAATGGGAGGAGGAACAAAATTAAGATCAGGCGCTAGATCTTAGATGATTGAAGGAAAAAAAACCTAGCCGAGTGGGCCACTGATGCAATCAGTTAGTTGAGCCCACAGAAGCTTCCTGAATGTTTGCAGATAAATGTGCACAACGAGGTATCCAATCAAACATCTGTGAGATGTAACATCAACGTACAGCTTCACAGCTTGTGCTACAGTACTCTCTTTGTCTGGATACAAATGACGTATATTTTGATTTGGTTAAGACAAGCCTTTGACCAAGAGTTACTCCGTTACTATGTAATTTACTAGTTGATGTAACACGAAACTGATGTGATGGATTCGTGTTCAAAACTACTTATGATTGTGATTTTGCCTCAGGTAAATCACACATTTGGTGGAGCAAATGTTGGTCAAACCTTTATCTTAACCAAATAAAAGGCACTCCTATATATCTATACGATGGGAGTATCGGTTTAGAAGCATGCCAAAGGCAAATAGAGACAACAAGATTTTTTTTACTGCATAGTAATGGCCTTGCACAAAGGAATTTAAGTCTTTCAAACATCACCAGACAACCAACAACGCATATAACATTTTTTTAGTATAACAATTTTTTAGTATAACAAAGCTAGGTAGCCAGAAAAAAAATGTACACACTGAAATGCTATTGTTGACAACATAAATGAATCACATTTTCGGCATCAACATGGTTTCCAAATGAATCTTGAGTTATGCATTTTATTTGATATAGCCATAAAACATAATAGAATAAAATAAAATGAAAGTTTGTTTATCTACACATATCATTTTGAAGTGTCTGATCCAAACTTTCTTCAAGATCTCGATAGCCAAGTTTTAGACTCTAGACAGAATTAACTGCACACATACCTGAATCCAACTCTTTTGTGACTAGTCTAGAGGGGCTTAGGGAGTGAGAAATTACCAGCGAATTAGTTTTAGCTATTCAACAATCAACACCAGATTACTCCATAGATAGGTAAAAATAGTTAGCAACGCCTGAGTTGTGAATTTCACGAAAAGTACAGCTAGGGATGCTAAGGTAAGGGAAGTTTGATACTGGATTGTTTCATGGATCAAACTGAGGCTGGAGTAAAACATTCTATGAGCACATTACAAATTCTTAGCACCAACATTCATAACTTACAGTAGACACTTTTATGTTGAGAACTCAAGAAATCAGCAGATAACAGCAATGTTAAGGCCAATGCTAGCATGCTGGCTGAGCTTTCAGTTCATTTTTCCAGAGAGGACCATACAACGTTGAACGTTCACCTCCAAATTCAATGAGTAGCTATGCTAATGAGTAAGAACAATGTTAGCAAAACACAGCATATTTGTTCAGATTTCTCTATCAAAGTTTCCACACTAGTGCACATGACTGCAACAGTGACGGTACAACAAGACACTCAATTAAGTTGAAATAGTAGTATTATCAGGCAGCTAGATGGAATTCTCATATCAGTTCCGACCAGCAGGCAGCAGCCCTGAACGCATAAATACTAGGTGAATCAAGAGAAAATGGTACTGCAGACATAAACCAAAAACACCAGATCCCTCGTGGGAGTGATCAACATACATGAACCACAACAATTTAGACCTACTCCACAATGATCTCGAATATGAACACATAATAAATCTACATTTCACCATTTCTTTCGGTCCAGGATCACACAATAAACATGACACCAAGCACTGCCTGTAGCTCGGACGACGATGCGGGGTTTGTGCTCTTGTAACATTTTTTCAAGTCAAAAAAGTTGGCTACGGGATCTTACTCTTCACGGAGCGGAGGCGGGCTTGCCCGGCCCAGTCGGCGGCGGCGGCTGCTGCTGCAGGGGAGGTGGAGGTGGGGCAGGATGAGTGGAAGCGGCCTGCGACTCCTCTGCGGCGGCGAGCTGGCGGAGGCGGGCCTGGAGGGCGCGGACGCGGTCCTCGGTGCGGCGGAGCTTGATCCATCGCCAGGAGATGTAGGCGCCCAGGCCGCCGTAGACGAGGATGTAGGAGCCCCACACGTACGGGTACGTCTCGGCGTGCTCCTTCGTACTCCTCCACTGCTCCCCCAGCTTCGCGATCAAGCTGCCTCCAGACCCCGCGGCCGGCGGCGGCGGCGGCGCGTCCTCTCCGTCCCCGGGAGTCGCCATTGGTGGTGGTGCGCTACTTCTTCGCCTTGTTCTGAGGGCAAGTGGGGAATGGCCGAATTGGTAGGCGAATTTGGCCCAGGCTACGATTTGGACCCTTTGCTTGTCTCGCAATGCATATACGTGGGCTACACTGGGCTTGAAACTTCTTTCGCAAGATATAACGTCCACGATGGTCTCGCAAGCAAAGAAAAAGGAGTTCCCTCAACAACAACAACAAAAAAAGGTACATGCCAAAAAAAAAAAAGAGAACTAGTCCATAATTGCCCTTCTTCTTCATCCCACCTCCATCTCACGTTCTCGCTCGCCGATCTCCACACCAAGAATCCCCCAGCCACCCCCGCCGGCCGTGACCGCCTGCCTCCAACACCCATGCCCCGCACCGCTCCCGTGACGGAGCTTTCCTCTAACCCCCCCCCCCCACCACCACCCACCTTCTTCTCCGGCGTCGGCCACCCCACCCTCAGACCAACTCATGCGAGCTCCCGCACCCGAACCCGAACCTTGCACCCAAAATCCTAAGTACCTTTCCTCGCCTCCGCCGGGGACGCCGCGGCCAGCCCGTCTGAGGCGGGGTGGTCTTCTTCAACTCCGTCATTGACAATTAACGATACAAGCCAAGGCGATGTTTGGGGTACACGTCAATGCGACACACCTTCGTGTTGGGTGCCAAATAGGATTTTCCCAAATCATTTCCTTCGCCTACAACGGGCTCTATCTGCCTCACCGCACATGGGCGATGGTATTATGGGTCAACCCGTTACTAGCGATGGAGCGATGTTTTTTCGATTTTCCTGCGTTTCTGCATAGGCATTGTGTTGTTTTGTGGTTCTTCTCCATTTTCTTATTCTATTCGGTTTTCTCCTGGTTCTTCTCTGGTTTTTCTTTTCGGTTTTTCTTTTTCTGTTTTCTTTCTTCTACGTGAACAATTGCAAAATCTGAAAAATATTCAAATCTAAACAGATTTCGAATTTGAAACTTTTTAATATTTGAACCTTTATTCACAAATTTGAACTTTTTAAAACATAAATGTTTTTCAAATATGAATAATTTACAAGTTTGAACATTTTTAGAATTTGAACTTTAAAAAAAAATCAAATTTCGAACAATTTCCAAATTTAAACAACTAATAGGAGGGATACCATCCAAAAATCAAGTCATGCGTGCAAGCGAAGGCACCCACGCTAGTAGGGTTAAATGGGCATGGCCGGGCAGCGGTTCTTCAAGAGGAGCGCTAGATAGAGATCGTTGTGGGTGGGGAATATGGGCTCCTGCTCATAATAGAGTAAAATGCAAGATGATCTGTATCACCCGAGCGATCCATATCCCGAGATTGCTTAGGAAAACCTAGTTTTGGGCTAGGCCCGTTTCCTTCGGTGTAGTTTGGTCTAGTTTGTTAGCTTCGATGTCAGGTTGATGTCGTGAGGGCAACATGCACGGTGTACCACCTACCGTTGCGTTGTGGATGAGTACGCCATGAGGGGTACCTCACATCGGGGGGAGAGAGAGAGAGAGTAGGGTGTAAGGCAGGGAACCACTTGGATGGTGACATGGGTATACCTTATTGGGCCTACGGCTTGCGTAGCCCTGGTATATAATCGAGAGAAGCCCATGAGACCAGAAGACGGGGGCATCCAAAGCCCAGGAGCCAAAGCGTGTCAAATAAGGAAAGACCCATTGGAGGAGCCGACATAAACATAACCTTGTATGAAACACTTGTAAACCGATCCAAAATGGACTCTGAGACCTAGCCTCTTATATATATAGGCTAGTAGAAGCACGCAAGAGGATCATCGAAACCTTTGTTGTAACCCTAGATTTAGTCTAGTATTATGAAGACTTTGCCTCATAATCAATATACTGTCGGATCGCCTTGTTTGTCTGACCAGCCGACGAAACCACTAGCGCAGCTCTTTTCTCCAAAACCCGAATGTCTTATAGAAGTCTTGCAACCATAATTTTTGAAAAATGAGAGGACGCATAATTTATACTTAAATTTTATATCTCTTTATAATCTTTTCTCTATCTCGGCTGTGAGTAGTATAATTTTCTATTACTTAGTTGTATATTTAACTACATAATAATGTTATTAGATACTATTATAGCATTTATTATGAGTTACAATATATTTATTAAACATAGATTTGTTGTGCCAAATTTAAATTATCCTCTGCAAAGAAATATTCCCCCTGAATTTATATTTGACAACTACCCAAAATATATAATGTATACATCTCCCCCCCCCCCCCCCTCTCTATTGTGCGAGTGTGTGTGCATGTGTGTGCATATTAATAATATATTTACATATCTTAAGAATGGTAGTTTCTAGGGTATAGTTTATAGACTATTAATAACAATTGACATGATTCTTTAACATTTCTCTAATGATCAAATGTTTCTTTCAAGTTAGATTATTAATAACAATTGACATAATTCTTTACCATTTCTCTAATGATCAAATGTGTCTTGCAAGTTACGGTGGTTCAACCAATAAATCCACATTATGTGTATACTCTCTAGTTGGTAGTGAAACATAGTAATACTCTTTGGTTTGTAGAAACATACCAAGAAACATTGTAATAGTATACATAGAACTATAATTTTGATAAGATAGACTGTAAATATATTAACACCTATCTAAATATAGAGGTAAATCTAATAACACCTTTGTAAAGATATTCTTTGGTGCTACGAAGGACCTTGGAAGTGCTATGAACACTTCATGCCAGTGCGCACTACCAGATTTCTTCTTATGCGATCCCGACACAATGGTGAAGAAGGCATTTTTGCAAAAAAAAATTGAAGTAACTGAGTTTTTTTGAATCCTACAAACTTGTTTGCGTTTCGCTGCGAACATGCAAGCAACATGCTACCACAATTATGGGTGTCAATTGCGAATATTTTCTCAATGATGCAACGATGTTGCAATAGCATAACTATTTTGCTACCAGGTCTTCGACGACGCCTCGCTAGAATTGTGTCGTCTTTTTCTTTTGTTTTTGGTTGCTCAATGAAGCAAATGCATTTTTTTTACTTTAATGAAGGATTTGCGTGATTGAGAGGGGTAGTGCCGTAGTGGACAAGCTAAAACAACATAAAACGTTCAAAAACTGATTTTTTTTTGCTTCAATAAAGCAATTGCGTAATTGGGAGGCTAGATGGTTATGCGTCATGCTCTAAAGCTGGGGAGCCGCGGGGATATCTTCTAGGACACCCAACACTACCCAAAATAAATAAAAACGGTATTGCTAGTGCTAGTTCTAGTTGATGCTCAGTCAAGTCCTACACCGTATGATTGCATCGTGATTTGTACATATGAGTTGCAAGTTGGGTTGTGAGTTGTGACTGAGTTTTTGTCAGTTGCAAGTGGAGCTGCAACTGAGATTTTTTTTAGTTACAAGTGGGGTGCAACTATAAAATTGTTCCGGACGGTTAGATTTTCTTCGTGATTCATGCTAGTCATGAGTTACGACATTGGTTGCAACTCAGATTTAACTAGAGCATGATAGCGCGCCCGTCCGTCTTGTCAAAAGCTTAAATTAATGGGATTTCTATTTTCGTGCCCCTGCTTCGTTAGTTGTACTCAGTTTTCCCCAGCTCGTTAGTTTTTCCTCAGCTTTCCCCTCCCTCTAGTTTGAAACCCCTCGAAGACGCGGGTTGCCGTCGAGGTCGGAGGCCTTACCGTTACCGTTAATCCGACGGGTGGGGCTGCACGGAGGTGGGGCTGCACGGAGGTGGGGCTACATAGAGGGCAGTTCCTCTCGACCGTCTCGTGCTGACGGGTAGCCATCCATCTACCGTTGACGCGTGGATCGTTTTATTTCCTGATTGTATACACGGTGCTGCCAATGACAAATGGGGCCGCTCTATGGGGCTGCCGCAGCCAATGACCAGTGGGTCGTCTATTTATTTATAGAAAATTATATTGCCGCTCTGTGGGGCCTCCGCGACCAATGACCGCCGTGGCAGGTGACTATTTTCGCAGCTTAATCTAAAGTGACTCTTATGCTAAACATTGTGCATCCCGACGTTGACCTAGCGAGTGGCGGCGAGCATACCCGTTCCGACCATGCCGATATCGGCATCGGCATCGGCATCGTTTGGAGGATGTGGTGCTCGAATAATAGTGGAAATGCGACATTATCTTTTACATGTGCATAATATATAGAAAATAGTTAGATCTCTAAATCGATGCATATGAAGCTACATATATATTCTTGGTCATAATCCCCTTATCTAAAGGGGATGGATGCATGGCTTCACGTCGTCGTCGCTTTCATCGTCAGTATCTTCGTCGTCCGAGTAGTAGTACTTCCTGCACATTGTTCCGTCGAAAACCTTCACTGTGAGCACATCATCGCCTTCATATTTGAAGTGTACGAAGCAGCCGAAATCCACACCATGCGCGATGGTGAATTTCTCCCAGCCCTTGTCGAGGTACATCCGGCCTTGACCGTCAAATAGGACCTCCACGGTCCAGAGACGAGGACCACAGTCGGCTGCTCGCGGATACACCTTAGCCGGCTCCTGGCCGTCAAGATAGTCCGCAAACTTTTTTGGGAGAGCCTGCAAAGAGATCGAGCGCCGATCGTTTGAAATTAAAGGTTTTTTAGAACATGCCCATAATTAATCACATGCATCATATATGTGGGAACGCGTACGTACCTTCTTGACCAAAGTGTCTTCATAGACGACGATGAAGAACTCCTCTATGATCAATGGCAGTGTTGACGGTGGTGGTGGCAATGGTGATGATCCACTTCCCCTTCCCCTTCCCCTTCCCCTTCCCCTCCCCTTCCCCTTCCGGTCCGCGTCCGAGACGTGGAAGCCATGGCAATGGATCAAGTGTATGTGAACGAAGAAGAGAGAGGCAGAACCTATTGACACAAGGGATGGCCGTGTGGGTGTTTATAAGGGAGAGATGACCGTTGTAGGGGTTTACACAATAAAATAAGGAGGAGGTGAACGTTGGTGGGGGTTTACACAATAAATTAAGGAGGAGATGACCGTTGTGGGGTTTACACAATAAATTAAGGAGGAGACGACCGTTGTGGGGGTATATATCTCAACAAAATTAAAAAGTAATGCGGACTATCTTGATGGAAATGGAACTTCGTGATATAGTTTATCATTTTACCGTGAAAAATAATGCCTAAAAGAAATGGTAATTTGTGATAGTTTATCATTTACCGTAATGGCTACAACAAATCATTGATGGTTTATCATTTTTTGCGTGAAAAGTAATGGCTACAAGAAATGGGTGATGGTGTATCATTTTTTGCGTGACAAGTAATGGCTACAACAAAATCGGTGATGGTTTATCGTTTTTTGCGTGAAAAGTAATGGCTACAAGAAATGTGTGATGGTGTATCATTTTTTGCGTGAAAAGTAATGTCTACAACGAAATCGGTGATGGTTTATCGTTTTTTGCGTGAAAAGTAATGGCTACAAGATATGGGTGATGGTGTATCATTTTGCGTGAAAAGTAATGGCTACAACAAAATCGGTGATGGTTTATCGTTTTTTGCGTGAAAAGTAATGGCTACAAGAAATGGGTGATGGTGTATCATTTTTTTGCGTGAAAAGTAATGGCTACAACAAATCGGTGATGGTGTATCATTTTTTTGCGTGAAAAGTAATGGCTACAACAAATCGGTGGTTTATCATTTTTTGCGTGAAACGTAATGCCTAAAAAGAGTTTATAATTTAGCTCGTGAAAAATAATGCGAGAAAACCAAACTTTGCGTGAAGCTAACCGACGACGAGAGAGAGAGGGTGGTGGCCCCGACCGAGAGAGAGATAGGGGTTATCCCGCCCGTTAGATCATACGATCAACGGTCGGCGGGCACGATCCGCGTGACATGGGCTAGACCAATCGGGGCAATGTTGGGCGTCTATGAGAGTTTGTGAAGGGAGAGGGCAAAACCGAGTAGTATCAAGAAACCAAGGGCAAGTGAGTAGTAAACGGACTAAGGGATTCAAATATGAGATTTAAAAAATGGAAAATGCGTGTTTTGTACAATGAAACCCATCTTGGCCTACCTCAAACTATTTGCAATACAAATCTACATGAGTGTGAAAATTATGGCCTCATTCAGACAAAGTATGTTTTGGGGAAAACTGTTTTGGGTAGGGCTTATTATGGAAAACCATGCACCTTCATAGCTACTAGGTGATTTGAGAAGTGGCAATTTGTGGTGAAACTTGATTTATCTATGATTTATCTATGATTTGAGAAGTTGCAATTTGTGGTAATGACTCAATGAGTAAGTGCCACTCTTTTTCGGAATTTTTTGCACATTAAATAACTCATTTAACTAGTTAATCCCATTTGTTGACTCTCTGTTGACCAGCCACTTGAGGGTAAAGCGAGTATATTGCACTAGCCGGTATTAGCACTCAAGGGGAAAACTGAGCACACAAAAAATGCTAGTATATGACTCGAGGGTATACCCGAGTATATCTAAATTTCCGGGGTTAGACCCGAGGACGCGTGTTGCGATGCGGAAGTGGAAGACGTGCCATTGTTGACGCGTGTCGCGGTGCGGACGTGCAAATAGTGGACGCGGGTCGCATTTAGGACGCGTAAGCCCCTCCCTCCCTCCCTCGCACACGGTCGTCTCATTCTCGCTCACGCACGAAACCACCCCTCTCACGTCCCATCAACTTCTCCAAATCGAAAAAACCCCAACCGCCGTACGCACGCTACCCTGCCGGCTATGGAGAAGAAGAATGCGCCGGCGGTCGTCGCCTCCGAGCCCGTCGCCTCCGCGCCCGTCGCCGCCGAGCCCGTCGCCGCCGAGGGCGGCGCATCCAAGCGCGGCGCCTCCATGAGCTCGGGCCTCTCTCTCGGCTGATGGACCACTTCACAAGATCGGCGAATGCTTACCGGCGAACGAGGAGTACGCCGACACCTACTCGCTACGAGGCAAGTCCGTAGAAATTGGCGCTCGGGTTTGCCTGAGCCCGACGTGCACCTGGATGAATGGATCATGCTAGACCACGCCCTTCCACGCGTCGCTGAGTTCACCTTCCTCCAACTCAGCACATCACGCTACGTCACCATAGATCTATCGGAAGTTCATACAAGGTTCAAATTCCTCCATATCTACCTTTTTATTTTCAATCTTAAACATCTTAGTGCTGAATGTTATCTTCATCAATATATTTTAGATACTACTTCGTCGGCTTTTGCCGTGGCGTCATCGTGCTTGCCCGGAAGAACCCGCCGCACAAGATACGGCTGCTGAACCCACTCACAAAGAAATCGAACACTATGTTTGAGGTGCGGATGCCATCTGTTTTTCTGAAATCGATCGCTGTTATCAAATCCCCGACTATGGTCTTCGTTGCCGCACATTACCCGCCGGAAATTGGTTGGGTCGATGAGAGCACTCCAACTAAGGATATAAATGAAGATGGGGATTGGGGAGAAGGAAGATTTTCGATCAAGAACCATTGTTTGCGTTGCATTACCCCGTTCAATGGTGAACCGTATGCGATAGCTGCGGACAATTTTGAGATCGGAAGAATAGTGTGCACCAATGTACGGTTGCAGCAGCGCGCGAGCACCTTGTCAAGATGGAGACACTAATTTCATTTCCAGAACTTGGACGTCGAAGTTCTACCTTGTGAAGTCGGATGGTGATCTCGCTGCTTGTGTTGTTGGTCGGAGAGGCTTTGGCGGGCAAACCATTGGTGTACCGTGTGGACACTCGGAGCCGCTCTCTCCATCCGGTCGGTAACATTGGCGATAATGCCTTCTTCGTGAATTATATCCGGTGTATCTCCGTCGACACAGAGTGTACCCGACACTTCAACCTGGCAGCATCTACTACACGGATTTGGGTTATATCAGAGAGTACTCTCATGATACAAATGCCTGGGATGAGTGGCCACTACGTGTGGATAGAATAGGACTCTACGGTTTGAGAAATGAACACATGCCATACCGTTTGGAGGATGTATTGGCCTCACACTGCAGACGGAAGGAGTTCAATGAATATTTCCTTGGGGAAATGCATGAATGGAGGGAGGAAGAAATATATAGGGAGGAATGAAGAACAAATTCATTCATCCTGGGGTCCCTATCCTAATCTTCTTGTTGTCCATACATTGCGTGCGTCTTGTATATTTTTCAGTTTAATTTGTCGTTAGCATTAACAACGTTATTGTCTGCTTTTGGCTGCTGTATGCAGTTTATGTATTATACTTAGTTTTCTGATTATGCTGTTGTGAATTTATCATATACTAGCTTCTAGATTTGCTGCCATATTGGGCAAAAAACGAGGGCCAAAAGGCATAAATAACCCCAGAGATTTGCTACTAGATTTGCTGCCATATTGAAAAAGACAGAAATAGAAGCTTCCCTAGATTTGATACTAATTTAGTGAAAAATACAGAGAGAGAAAGAGGGGAAAATGTGCTCTTAAAAATGCCAATTTGGGCCGAGAGAGACAAACTCAGCTCCTGCTCACGTGCAACCAAACGCTTCTCGTCCTGTCCCACGCGGTCCCTTTCTACCAGCCCCACGCGACGCGGCCCCACGCGGCCCCACAGACGACGTGGCGCAACACGTCAGCACAGAACGTCCAAATAGACGGATTCCTTCCGTCTGAGCTCCTTCTGCGGGTTTCAGACATAGGCTTGGGGAAAACTGAGGAAAAACTAAGGGGCTGGGGAAAACTGAGTACAACTAACGAAGCGGGGGCACGAAAATAGAAATCCCTAAATTAATTATTTGAAAGTATATTGAAAAAACAAATAAGAAGTCCGGATTAATTTTTTTCCAAAGTTACATTTTATGATGTAGGATTGCATGATTTTAAAGCATAAGACTGCATAAATTGTGGCTATGATTTTTGGAAGAAATTTTTAGTTGCATGACGCCCGGAATATATAGGATAGCACTGAGACACTAAGGTTCTAAGACATGCAAATAAAGTTGGATTTTGGATGAAGGAAGAATCTAGAGCGCTTCCAAGTCTCATTTTGAGTAGCCTCTACATCGTTTTGCGCATAGATCTCATAACGTCCGTGCTTTGCTTGAAGATTTTCTGGAAGCAAGTACAAGTACAATTCACTACACACAGCACAAGAACCAAGCTACCAGTAAATTTGAGAGTGGAAATAAAGCTCAAAATAATTCAAAAATTGCTCCTTGAACTTCGGCTTCCTCTAGAAATCTAGAATCCTTGTAAAGCTTCCAAATCCCATCAACTTGGTTAGTCTTGTACAATTCTCTACATGGAATATGAGTAGACGAAGTAAGTAAGTAGCAAGAAACACGAAAATTCAATTCGGCTCCCGGGTGCGTATGCACACTCTACCAAAAAATCATATTTTGAAATGTCGAAAAATTTTAACAAATTTTTTTACATGTACATCTTCATAATATATGTTCGTTCGTCAAGTTTCACGAAAAACCAATATTTTTTGTGGTCTATATAAAAAAGAGAAAACTTATTTTGTGAAAAGCATTATTTTTAGCACTGAGTTTTGTCTTTTTTACACACGTCACATGATAAGTCGATTTTTTATGAAACAACTTCGTAAGCGTGTAGTACGAGAAGATTTACATGCGAATTTTTTGTTTTAATTTTTTTGAAATTCAAAATATGTGTAAGATACATTTTAAAATAGAGGGAGCATATGCTCCCATGTTCCAACACACCACTCCCGAAGAAACAACTCTTATGTAATGCTGCAATTCAAAGAACAGGTGAAAACATAGCTGTCATGCAACTACTTAGCTGAAGCATCGGCAATCACGAGAAGGCAGATGATGGCAACTTGTGTCCAATGATCAACCTTGATGCCGCTTGACTCTGCCTCTCCACATGCCACAACTTATATAGAGTCAGGAACATGTGTAATGCTAAAGATTTGAAAAACAAATCAAAATATAAAATTTTAACACATAAGAAGTACAACAGTTTTCATGACCAGCTGCACACATCAACAAAGAATACACCTCAGCAATGGACAAAGGATATCACAGAAGAAAGATGACAGAAGCAAACCAAAATTTCACCTATGAACATCAGGGAGATATGAACCCCAAGGAAAAAACAAAAATGGACTATCGAACAACAGATCTTGTAGAATACATCGACGAATAAAATAGCCTATGAACATCAGGGAGGTATTCCTTCTTCTATCAATGAAATTCAACAGGTTCCATGTAAAAAAAACATCAGGGGAGCTTTAATGTTCTTACGGCTTAGAATAGAGAGAGATTAGATAGATCAATAGTATTAACTGGAAAGAAGGACAAACTTACCTGGCTGGAAGCCATTCCCACAAATGGAGGTCAAGCGTACACCCGGCCCGTGTCCTGCATCTCCTGCCGCGACAGAGCAATTCCTAGTTCCGTGCACCATAGTTCTTGAAACAAAAAAACAACATGCAAGTTGCTTGGGCTATACAGGCATAGATAACAACACGATGACGTACGAAGGGAAGGCGGAGGACAACTGTAAAACCAAGTTACCAACCCTAGGCCAAGAAACCAATCGTAGGCTAAGCAGGAAACCAGAACGACTGCAGATGAACAGATGGTGTAGCGAAGATGGAAGAGAAAGAAACCCAAAGACGCACACCCTATGTGAAGGAGCTCAACAACGGAGGTGGCAAACGGGAGTAACGCTTCTTTATACTCAAATCAATTAAGAATTGTAGGGAATGTTAGAATATGTATTAGATGCTTTTATATTTCCTATATCGTATGTGATACAATCTCTTTGTAACAAACTCTGTAATACCCGGTTTGGCTGTTTGCCCCATATAACATGAAACCAAGGCCGAGGCAATGACACTTGTTCCGCTCAGATTATTTGACATGGTATCAGAGCCGCCCTCTTCCCAAACCTAGCTGCCGCTGCCGCTGCCGCCGCCGCCGTGTGCCGCCACAACACAAAAAAAACCGCACCGTCACCGCAGCCTCTGCTGCCGTCACCGCGCCTCTACAAACAACCCAAGAAACCCAGACAAATACAAGCCGTTGACGCCGCCGCTGCTTCCCAGTCGTCGCCGCCTCAGCCAGACAAAACTCAAGCCGTCGCCGCTGCTGCTGATTCTCCAGATCAAGCTGCTGCCGCCGCCGCCACACATACATACAATCCGCCGCTGCATCAGGTTCTGCTGTCACCGCCGGACTACAACCCTAGATTGGTTTTTTGATCATCCTGTTATCATCGACCATGAGTGCGTCTAGTTCATCGGGGATGTCGAGCTCTGCCCTCGCTGCTGCCTTGGGGGCTCCTCCTGCTCAACAACTGACGCGCAGCAATTTCCTGCTATGGAAAGCTCTCGTTCTCCCGACCTTCCGTGGTGCAAACGTGATGGCCTGATACGTCTCCGACGTATCGATAATTTCTTATGTTCCATGCCACATTATTGATGATATCTACATGTTTTATACACATTATATGTCGTATTTATGCATTTTCCGGTACTAACCTATTAACGAGATGCCGAAGAGCCAGTTGCTGTTTTCTACTGTTTTTGGTTTCAGAAATCCTACAAAGGAAATATTCTCGGAATTGGACGAAATCAACGCCCAGGGTCCTATTTTTGCACGAAGCTTCCAGAAGTCCGAGGGAGAGTCGAAGTGGGGCCACGAGGGGGCGACACACCAGGGCGGCGCGGCCCAAGCCCTGGCCGCGCCGGCCTGTCGTGTGGGCCCCTCGCGCCGCCCCTTTACCTGCCCTTCCGCCAACAAATAACCTTCGTCGCGAAACCCCCAGTACCAAGAGCCACGATACGGAAAACCTTACTGAGACGCCGCCGCCGCCAATCCCATCTCGGGGGATTCTGGAGATCACCTCCGGCACCCTGCCGGAGAGGGGATTCATCTCCCGGAGGACTCTTCACCGCCATGGTCGCCTCCGGAGTGATGAGTGAGTAGTTCACCCCTGGACTATGGGTCCATAGCGGTAGCTAGATGGTTGTCTTCTCCTCATGTGCTTCATTGTCGGATCTTGTGAGCTGCCTAACATGATCAAGATCATCTATCCGTAATTCTATATGTTGTGTTTGTCGGGATCCGATGGATAGAGAATACTATGTTATGTTGATTATCAATCTATTACTTATGTGTTGTTTATGATCTTGCATGCTCTCCGTTATTAGTAGAGGCTCGGCCAAGTTTTTGCTCTTAACTCCAAGAGGGAGTATTTATGCTCGATAGTGGGTTCATGTCTCCGTGAATGCGGGGAGTGACAGAAACCTCTAAGGTTATGGATGTACTTGTTGCCACTAGGGATAAAACATTGATGCTATGTCCGAGGATGTAGTTATTGATTACATTACGCACCATACTTAATGCAATTGTCACGTTGTTTTACAACTTAATACCGGAAGGGGTTCGGATGATAACCTGAAGGTGGACTTTTTAGGCATAGATGCATGCTTGGATAGCGGTCTATGTACTTTGTCGTAATGCCCAATTAAATCTCACAATATCCATCATGTCATGTATGTGCATTGTTATGCCCTCTCTATTTGTCAATTGCCCGACTGTAATTTGTTCACCCAACATGCTATTTATCTTATGGGAGAGACACCTCTAGTGAACTGTGGACCCCGGTCCATTCTTTTATACTTGAAATACAAATCTACTTGCAATACTTGTTCTTTCATTGTTCTCTCGCAAACAATCATCATCCACACTATACATCTAATCCTTTGTTGCAGCAAGCCGGTGAGATAGACAACCTCACTTGTTTCGTTGGGGCAAAGTACTTTGGTTGTGTTGTGCGGGTTCCACGTTGGCACCGGAATCCCTGGTGTTGCGCCGCACTACATCCCGCCGCCATCAACCTTCAACGTGCTTCTTGGCTCCTCCTGGTTCGATAAACCTTGGTTTCTTTCTGAGGGAAAACTTGCTGCTGTGCGCATCATACCTTCCTCTTGGGGTTCCCAACGAACGTGTGAGTTACACGCCATCATGGCCCTCCTTGATGGATCGGACAAAGCACACGAACCATTGAAGTGGAGGACTCAGAGAAGAACAAGACCAGAGTTCCCAATCCCGCTCACATAGAGTGGATGGCTAGAGATCAACAGGTGCTCCGCTTTCTTCTCAATACTCTATCACCGAAGATTCTGTCACATCTGCTTGACGTTACCTCCACTGCCGAGGCCTGGGCTGCCATCGGAGCCATGTTTAAAACTGCCTCCCGCACCAAGGCACAACATCTGCGAGGTGAACTTAATGATACCAAGAAGCTCTCCTTGATTGCGGACCAATATTACACCAAGATGAGGGGTTTTGCATCTGAGCTGTCCGCCCTTGGGAAACCAGTTGAAGACGATGAGCTCTTAGGCTATCTGCTGCATGGGCTAGACAAAGGAGAGTACAATGCTCTCATTACCACTGTCAATGGCAACCCGGGCACATCTCTAGAGGAATTCTATGAGTAGCTGAGCTCATATGACATGCGCAATGGGGTTGAGGAGAATGGCTCTTTTATCTCCTCTGCCAATCTGGCGCGACGTGGTGATCAGCGTTCTCGCGCCCGTACACCCCCGCCCCGTGGTCGCACTCCTCCACCTCCTCGGGCTCGCAGTCCAGACCGTGGCCCATACCGTGGCGGTGGATACCGAGAGGATGACAGAAATTGGCGCAAAGATGATGGCCGTGGAAATTATCGCCATGATGATGACAACTGGCGTCGTGATGATCGTCGAGGTGATCGCAGGGATGATCGCCGTGACAGACGCAGAGATGATGGTGGTGGCTACCGCCGGACAGATGGACGCCGTTCAGACCGCGTCCCTACTCCATATGTTGATACTGAGTGCCAAATCTGCAAGAAACATGGCCATCCTGCGAATGCTTGTTGGTGGCGTTATTCTGATGACAAGAAGGACAGAGATGATGGTGACAAAGGAGCAAACCTTGCGTCATATGGTGTTGATACAAACTGGTATACCGATACAGGTGCCACAGATCATATTACTAGTGAACTAAACAAGCTTCTCATCGCCAAGAAGTACCATGGTCAAGACCGGGTCCGCACTGCTGAAGGCACAGGTATGCACATTAGTCATATTGGTAATTCAGTTTTGCGCACTCCTCATGGTTCCCTTGATCTAAACAACATCCTTCATGTTCCTAGTGCGTCGAAAAATCTTTTACCAGTCCATCGTTTTACCCTTGATAATCATGTATTTATTGAGTTTCATCCTTTCTTCTTCTTAATCAAGGACCAAGCAACTCGAAGGACTCTCTTTAGGGGCCCCTGCTGGGGTGGTCTCTATCCTTTGGTGCCCATGTTTCATGAGACCTCCAAGCACGCCTTCATCACAATAAAGCCATCATCATCTACATGGCATCGCCGCTTAGGACATCCATCTTCATTCGTGGTTCAACAAGTTCTTAGGAGAAATAAAATAGCTTACACCCCAGAGAGTACCCCATATGTTTGTGACTCTTGTCAGTTGGCCAAGAGTCATCAGTTACCATACCCTACTTCTTCTAGTGTTTCCACCGCTCCTTTGGAGCAAGTCTTTTCTGATGTATGGGGCCCTGCTCCTCTCTCTGTGGGAAAACATGCATATTATGTAAGCTTTATCGATGATTTTAGTAAATTCACATGGATCTATTTTCTTAAGAAGCGTTCTGATGTTTATTAAGCCTTTCTTAACTTTCAACAATTTGTTGAGCGCAAGTTTGATAGGAAAATTGTTACTATGCAAACGGATTGGGGAGGTGAATATGAGAAACTAAATGGTTTCTTTCAAAAGGTTGGCATTACCCATCATGTCTCTTGCCCTCATGCTCATCAACAAAATGGTTCAGCTGAAAGAAAACATCGTCATATAGTTGAAGTTGGGCTTGCTTTACTTGCCAATGCATCCATGCCTCTAAAATTCTGGGATGAAGCATTTATAACTGCCACCTTTCTCGTAAATCTGCTCCCTAGCAAAGTACTCAATTTCGAAACTCCCACTGAACGTCTTCTTCATATTACACCAAATTATGATGCTCTTAGAACTTTTAGTTGTGCATGTTGGCCCAATCTTCGCCCTTACAATAAACGAAAACTTGCTTTTCGCTCAAAACGCTATGTCTTTCTTGGCTACAGTCCTCTTCACAAAGGTGTAAAATGTTTAGATATCTCTACAGGCCGCGTGTACATCTCCCGTGATGTGGTGTTTGATGAAAATATCTTCCCATTTGCATCTCTTCATCCAAATGCCGGTGCTCTTCTCAAAAAGGAGATTTTGCTTCTTCCATCTTCCACCTCTCATGAGAGTGCTCAAAATTGTACTACCCATATTGTGCCTATTGTGTCTGGTGCTAATGTGTTGCAGGAAACTACACATGCTGAAGAAAACAGCAGTCAAAACAGTGCAGAAATTGAGTCACAAACTGTTGATGAAAATCAGTCACAACGTGACGAAACCAGCACGGAACACGAAGTGGATTTTCCTGGACATTCCTCTGACTCCACCGATCCCGAGGTGCGGCAGTCTGAAGAAGATTCGCCACGCCAGCCTTCTGTCGCGTCCGCCAGTGAGCAGGCCTCGCCTGTCTCGCCCGCGCGCGGTGGCCACACGCCCGGGGGACCGCGGGCGCCTGCATCCCCTCCTACGTCGCCGCGTGGCTCTACTGCCTCGTCGCGCGAGTCCCCGGCCCCATCACCTGAGCAACTGTCTGCCTCTGGATCCTCTGCGGCCAGCTCCGGTGAGAGCTCAGCTGCTGGGGGTTAAAGTTCTGCAAGTTCCGAAAATTCTGAAGATGAAAATTCAAATTCTGAAAGTTCTGCAGCTGCTTCACCACCTCCACCTTCACCGCCTGGAGTTCGTACTCGACTGCAGAAAGGTATACGTAATCCAAAACAGTATACTGATGGTACAGTCCGTTATGGCATGTTGTCTTCTACAGGTGAACCACTTACACTTACAGAGGCTTTGAATGACTCAAATTGGTGTAAGGCTATGGAGGAAGAATACAATGCACTGCTTGAGAACAAGACTTGGCATCTTGTTCCTCCAAATAGAAACAAAAACTTGATTGATTGTAAATGGGTGTACAGGGTCAAGAAAAAGGCCGATGGCTCAATTGACAGATATAAAGCAAGACTGGTTGCAAAGGGTTTTAAGCAAAGGTATGGCATTGACTATGAGGATACTTTTAGCCCTGTGGTTAAAATTGCAACTATCAGGATTGTTCTGTCTCTATCTGTTTCTTGTGGATGGAGTCTACGGCAGCTAGATGTCAAGAACGCGTTTCTTCATGGTGTTCTGGAAGAGGAGGTATACATGAGACAACCTCCGGGTTTTGAGAACCCCCATGCTCCGCATCATATTTGCAAACTTGACAAAGCCTTATATGGTCTGAAACAAGCGCCTCGAGCCTGGTATTCTAGATTGAGCTCTAACCTATGTGAACTTGGATTTACACCATCAAAGGCTGACACCTCTTTATTTCTCCTAAAGAAGTCAGGTATCTCTATGTTTGTCTTGATTTATGTTGATGACATCATAGTCACTGGCTCTTCTGATCATGCTATTAATGCTCTTCTTCGAGATTTGAATGTGAATTTTGCTATCAAGGATCTAGGAGATCTACACTTTTTCCTTGGTATTGAAGTGAAAAGGGTACACAATGGTCTACTCTTGACACAAGAGAAATATGCTACAGATTTACTTGACAAAGTTGGTATGCACAGTTGTAAACCTGCCCCTACACCTTTGTCTTCTTCTGAACAGTTATCTCTCACAGATGGTACACCTCTTGGCTCTGAAGACTGTACTCAATACAGAAGCATAGTTGGAGCTTTGCAATATCTAACCCTCACACGACCCGATTTAGCTTTCTCAGTGAATAAAGTCTGTCAGTTTCTTCATGCTCCAACTACAGAACATTGGACAGCTGTAAAACGGATTCTCAGATATGTGAAGGATACATTGAAACTTGGTATCACTTTTATAAAGTCATCATCTACACTTCTGAGTGCTTTTTCAGATGCAGACTGGGCAGGTTGCTTAGATGACAGAAGGTCTACAGGTGGTTTTGCTATATTTGTTGGACCTAATTTGGTCTCTTGGAGTGCTAGAAAACAGGCTACAGTATCCCGTTCTAGTACTGAAGCTGAGTATAAGGCTCTAGCTAATGCTACTGCTGAGATGATTTGGGTTGAAGCTCTTCTTACTGAACTTGGAGTAAAGCTGTCTGGTGTGACAATCTAGGGGCTACCTATTTGTCTGCAAATCCAGTGTTTCATGCTCGTACCAAACATATTGAAATTGATTTTCACTTTGTCAGAGAAAGAGTTGCTGACAACAGATTAGCTATTCGGTTTATCTCAAGCAAAGATCAAGTGGCTGATGGTTTCACAAAGGCCTTGCCAGTGAAGAAGCTGGATGAGTTCAAACGTAATCTCAACCTTTCAGAAGGTTTAGATTAAGGGAGGATGTTGGAATAGATGCTTTTATATTTCCTATATCGTATGTGATACAATCTCTTTGTAACAAACTCTGTAATACCCGGTTTGGCTGTTTGCCCATATAACATGAAACCAAGGCCGAGGCAAAGCCACTTGTTCCGCTCAGATTATTTGACAGGGAAACGTAGAGCTCTCTCGCCATGGTTCTGCCACTGCCGTATGCATGATTTAGGATTATAATATTTCCTCCAACTCATATTACTTGCACCACTAGTATGGATGTACCTAAAACTAAAATATATCTAGATACATCTATATTAGTGGCAACTAATATGGATCGAAATGAGTAGTAGAATAGTAAGGAATCGAGTAAAGCCAGAGCTTCGTCACTTTGATTCTGAGACTACTCGGCCTTAACCCATGTTGCTTCACTACTGACGCATGGAGGCCGACGCTGGGCTAAGACTAGAATGGACTGAGACGGTACAATTTTAAGGCCCGATTCTTTGAGTAGCAGCTCTTTAACGTTGGCCCAGCCAAAACAGAAGGGCTGACGCCGTGAAAGTCCCCAGGAGCATTATTTGTATGACAGAGTGATCTAAACCACTAAACAAGGAAAAACAGACGGTTGAGGTTCTCACATGCTTGTGGAGGCTTACAGTTTTCTAATGACATCATCTGGTTAAAAAAGAAGTTAGTTCTTGATCGACGAATTTTTTTTTTTCATGAAACACAATAAAACCATATATGCTGGCAATACGTACATACACTCACCCTTCTAAATGCACGCACGCCTTACCCCTATATATGAGCATCTCCGAGAGACAATTCCGCCTTTATGAGACACGAACTTTTGTGGGCTGGGGTGCCACTGCCCTCCTAACCATCCAACCACGGGACGATTCAGAACTAGTCACACCAAAAATTAATTAAAAATTACTCCATATTCTAAGTTAATTATTATAGAAGAAGAACCTGCGGAAAACACTTTTGAACCCGTGCGCATATGCTCCTACCACCTTAAAAGATAATTTAAAATGTGAAAATATTCCGAACAAAAAATTCCCATATACATAGACGTTCTATGTGCACACACCGATCGTCATTTTTTATGTGTTGTGCAAAAAATATAAAAATAATCTCATAAATAGTGTTTTAGCACTGAACTTTGTCTTTTTTCGTATGACATAAAAAAATCAATTTTTCGTGAAACAACTTTATGAGCACATTTTTTTCGATAAAGGGAATACATTAATATCGATAGATACCAAATACACCCAGCCTCTGCAACAACGCAAAACCCTAATGGTAGTACGGATGCACACAGCTAAAAAACAAAAAAGAAACCTACGAAAAAAAGTCCCGCTACGGAACTCCAGTCCTAGCAACAACAAAACAACCACCACCAAGACAGCACCTGAAACCCAGACTCTCCACCAGCGACGCCTCCAACAAGGAAACGGTGCACACGCGCCGTCATCGCCCGATCAAAAGATGTACATGCTACATTTTTGTCGAATTGTTTTAACATTCCGAAATATGTTTAAAATGCATTTTATAAATCAGGAGCATATGTACCTGAGTGCAAAAACGCCTTGTCCAAGAACTTGTCCATATACCGTATTACAGATTTATAGGACCTCCATATTACTCCAAATTTACCTCTATCTGAAGTACTCCCTCAATCCCAAAATGCAAGGCGCCTAAGCTTTAGCCAAAAGTCAACATCTTATAAGTTTGATCAAGTTAATACGAAAAAATATAAATATCTACAATATTAAATGGACATTTTGAGAAACTATACTTTATGGTGAATCTATTGATATTGATTTGGTATTGTGAATGTTTATATTTTTACATATAAATTTAATCAAACTTAAAATATGTTAAATTTTAACTAAAGCTTATGCGCCTTACATTTTGGGACGGAGGGAGTACTAATCAGTTGTCGTTCCAAATACTCTAAACAAGGAATCTACTAGTAGTAAACGTTTCATTGTTCGGATTGCACGGACAAGGAAATTACTACTGTACATCGTCTTCCAGACATGCAAATTCCATATAGTAGTAGTAGCGAAATAAGAGTTTCGCGCCGACCAGCCGACGGAGGAGCAAGAATATTCTTCAGTGGGAGGCGACGTTCCCGTCGACGGCGAGGCGCCTGTGGTGACTTCGTCAATCTCAAGACCCGCCGGATCAGTTTTTCAACGCAGTCTCTTGGAGGTGCTCATAGGGGTAGGGTGTGCGTGTGTGCGTTCATAGAGGTGAGTGTGTGCGCGTATGTATGAGCGTCTTTGATTGTACTGTGTTTCGCAAAAAAAAAAAAAAAAATCTTTGGCCACGCTTAAAAGCTGCCATATAGAAATCATGCATTCCAAATATCCACCAATGTTCATCGATATATACACTTCCAAATTGTTTCTACAAGTAATTCCATGTTATTGTTCTCGCTCCATTACTTACCATATCTTTGCAGTGGATGTTCTATATAAATCTAGCCGCACGGTAGTCGATCGATCGTACTCGTACGCGCGCGTGCTGCCTATCTCGTCTTGAGCCCTTGATCGATCCGCCGACGAGCTAGCTAGCTTGATGACGACCGGTTGCTCCATGGTGGCGGTGCTCATGGCCGCCGTCCTGGTGGCCTCGACCCTCTTCCAGACCGCCGCCGGCCAATGCGACCCGCAGAAGGACCTCTACATATGGCAGAGCCTCGGGGAGCCCCAGAGTGACGGCTCGTCCGAGTACAGGGTAACCGTGACGAACCAGTGCAGCGGCGACGAGCGCACCGGCAGGCCCTGCGACATCTCGACGATCCGCCTGCGGTGCGGCAACTTCCGCTCCGTGATCCCAGTCGACCCGACGGTGCTCCGCGTCGTCAGCCAGGGTGTCTGCCTCCTCGCCGACGGCAACTCCATCCCGCAGGGCCGCAACGTCTCCTTCGTCTACACGAGCTACGTGCGCAACAACCTCTACGTCACCTCCGCCATGTCAACCTGCACCACCACCGCCTAGCTAGTTTTCTTACATGTCAGGTCATACAGGTTTACTGGAACCTCCCTAATTCGCAACTTTCGTGTTCTAGTAGTGATTTCGACACTGGGTTTATTCTGTATAAGGGTATTTAGAATTTTATATAAACTAGTACCTAGTAGATGGTCATGTTCCTGTAAGCAAGAAATATATGTCGTGTGCTTTGCATAAACTTGATCGATGCTCCATATTTACACCAATGAACAGTTTTTTTTTTTTTTTTTTGCAAAGTCTAATATTATTTCCTCAAAGATGTACTTCTGGCTACAAGCATTTTCTATATTTGGATCATAAAACCGGCAAATTTCTGTGGTGTCCAATCTATAACTGGCCGAGAAATAATATTGACAATTTAATTTTATAGTTTAGTGGTTGTTCGCCACTTCTGGAACAAGCATTGATACAATTGTCATGGATGATCCTACCTTTAATATAATTCATTGATCGGGTCAAGCCAACTAGATCCGACAGGGTCAAGCCAACTAGATCCGACAACGACATTACGACAACACTCATGCGCCATCTTCTTCCCAGAGGCATTATATCCTATATAACCTAAATATCTAGTATTGAACAACATGGTGAACCTACAGTAGTTGTTTCCAACAGAGTTGTCGTATACTCGTATGACCATTCATCATTATCATCTACATACCGAAAAGCAACATAAATTACGGATGTAAGTATCCGTCATTCCTCGGGATGGAGCAATGTAGTGACAGTTGTTGAAAAAGAAAAAAGGTGTATACGGCGACAAACTGATACCGATGTTTATTAATTGGGTTCGGCTATGACGAGGTGTAATATTTCATTGAGGGTGCGTCATCATACACACTTATAGTGCTCGACCACATGTCACCAACAATTTATGTTTACAAAAAGTTTTCACTTACGCATTTCATCAAATTCAAACTTCATCTTGGTCCCTATTGTTGGTGGGCACATGCTCGATCCACACGGTCAAACACGTAAAACTTCAAACCTCGATTTTAATTCCAAATACGTGAGTGCAATGAGAATGAAAATAGGCCGGAGATGGTGAGATGCTTCATCGGTGCAGGAAAAGAAAATTCCCATCTCGTACCGTCGAAAAGATTCATAGAAGAAATACTGTCGAATAGATTCACAGGAGGTCTTCTAAAATTTGATGTTGGGACACATAGAGTCTATAGAGCTGCTTTTAGAGGATCCTTTAAGATTTAGAAGATCCACAAGAGGGAGTTTTTTTTTTGTTATGTTAGTTGTTCTTGGAACTTGATGTTCAAAATCATTTTACCCAACTGCGGTTCTGTTTTAAACATATTCGAAGACCTTAATGCCTGACGCAAGGTCTGCATTAGAACATATCTAGTTTCTTTCATCCGCTCGCCATCAACGGGGGCTGTCATTTCCTGTCGGAGTATTGCATCTTAAAGCGGGATTCTAGGGAGTGATATATTGTGAAAAGCAACCTCTACAATGCATTGTTTTTATAGAGTTTTATCTAAATGTAATGATTTTAGGCCAATGCATGTATATGATTGGACTAGAAATACTTTTTTTTCCTACGACTCCGTGCAAGGTTGTATCTTAGAGCATCACCACCGGCGCTCCAAATAGCGACCCCAATAGTTCTATTGGGGCTACTGCGGTTTTTTTTTTGCTCACACCAGGGCGCCCCATAAATCGGCAGCGGGTTTTTGACCCCAAAAAACCCGCTGGCAACCCCTTGTCGCCCCCTACGGACTAGGTGTGAAATTGGCGCGTCGACGCCTCATGCCACAGATATTTTCGATGGTGGGGCTAGCGTGATAGTGTCACAGACGGCGCACCACATTTTAAATGACCCAGTGGAGGAGGCCAATTGTCGTCTTCAATGGATGCATCGGTTCCCGAGGCGGTGATGCGATGGGACACTGCTAGCTCGCTCCACGTGTCCATTGCGAGCTACCGCCATCTTCAGTGTGCACACTGGACTCGACTATAAACCCCACCCTCCTCGGCGCACGTGTATGCATTCATTCCTGCCACTCCTTTGAAAACCCTCGTTGTCGTCCACCTTCTTCTCTGCGATGTCCCACAACCACGAAGCCAGCGGCAACAACACCGACACCGGGGATGGCGAGCATATGGCGATCACATAGCCGGCTCCATAATTGACCTTGTCTTTACCTTGCTGTTGTGTGCCACGTTGCCTGTGTCTTGTTGGCTTCTCCATGTTCTGGGTGTCTCCCCGAATACGTCTCCCTCAAGTATTCTATGTCATCGTAGGATTCCATGTTTTACTGGCTACCTATGAAAAAAAGGTGCTAATAACAAGAAGGTTGGGGTCCTCGTTGACCAGTGGCGCTCCGAGAGGATTTACCGGGGTCTAGGACACGGTAGTGGACAAGATGTGGGCAATTTTTTTCTGAAAAAGGAGCAAAATGAAATAACTTAATTTATACTTAACTTTTATATCTCTTTATAATATTTTCTATATTTCAGTCTTGAATAGTATAATTCATTATTACCTATTTGTATAATTAACAACTTAATAATGTTATAAAATATTACTATAGCATTTGTTGTGAGTTACAATATATGTAATTCTATTGTGCTAATTTTAAAATATCTTTTGCAACAAAATTTCGACCTTGATTTATATTTGACAACTGCGCAAAATATATAATTTATATATCTTCCCTCCTATATTTTGCGAGTGTGCGTGCATGTGTGTGTGTCTTAATATCTTTACATATGATGTTACATGTAAGATATCTGAAGAATGGTATTTTCTAGTGTATGATTTACATAAGCATATTTATAGATTATAAATAACAGTTGGCATGATTCTTTATCGTTTCTCTAATGATCAAATGTGTCTTGCGGTGGTTCAAGCAATAAATCCACATTATGTGCATATTCTCTACTTGGTAGTGAAACATAGCAATATTCTTTGGTTTGTAGAAACATAACAAGAAACATTGTAAAAGTATACATACTAATTGTAATTTTAATAAGATACAATATAAATAAAATAATGCCTATGTAAAGATAGAGGTAAATATAATAACACCTATGTAAATATATTCGTTGGTTCTACGAAGGACCCAAGCGGTGCTACGCACACTTGTCGGCGGTGCTACCAGAATTCTCTTAGGCAATCCCAGTACGACGAAAGAAGAAGGCTATTTTTGCAATATTTTGATGCTGCATGAGTGTTTTTGAATGCTACAAACTTGCTTGTGTTTTTTTGCGAACATGCAAGCGACACGCTACATTGATTTTGGGTGTGTGCTACGAATATTTGCGAAATGTTGCAACGATGCTATAATAGCATTTTTTTTCTTCTACCAGGTCTCACCGGACTTTTTTTTGTCTTTTTCTTTTGTTTGTGATTGAACCAATTTTGCTCAATGAAACAAATGCAGTTTTTTACTTTAATAAAACATTTTCGTGATTGGGAAAGGGGATTGGACAAGGTAAAACAACAGAACACTACCCAAAATAAATATAGAATAGTTTTGCTACTTTTCAGCTAGCTCAAAATTAAGTTCATGCTCAGTTAAGTCCTACACCATTTGATTGCATTGTGATTCGTGCATATGAGTTGTAAATTGGGTTGCAACTGAGTTTTTTATGTTGCGAGTGAAGTTGCCATTGAGTTTTTGTTTACTTGCAAGTGGGGATACAACTATAAAAATTGTTTCGGGCTGTTAGACTTTTTTTTTCATGATTCATGCTAATACTAATTAAAATTTGATGATATCATCTGACTAAGAACGAAGTTAGTTCTCAGTAATGAGTCACACCTTAAAATGTAATTTACAAGTTGCTGACATGGCAAGTTAATATAGAAGAACTTTCCATATTGCAAGACCTCTATATTACTCCAAATTTAACTCTATCTGAAGTACTAGTCAGTTGTCCAAATTCTATAAATCGATCTACTTGTAAACGTTTCATTGTTCGGATTGTACGTACAAGCAAACTGCATCGTCTTCGAGTAGACGTCTTCTTCCACATATACAAATTCTATATGAGTTCGCGCCGACCAGCCGACCGGAGGAGCAATAAATCTCTTGGGCCTCTTGGCCACGCTTAAAAGCTGCCATATATAGAAAGCACGCATTCCAAATAGTAGTATCCACCAATATTCATCGATCGACACTTCCCAATTGTTGCTAGTACAAGTAATTCCATGTTATTGGTCTCGCTCCATTACTTACCATATGCGTCTGCGATGATGTATATATAAATCTAGCCGCACGGTAGACGATCGATCGTACTCGTACGGGTGCTACCTATCTCGTCTTGACGACTTGATCGATCCGCCGGCGAGCTAGCTAGCTTGATGACGATCGCCCGCTCCACGGTGGCGGCGCTCATGGCCGCCGTCCTGCTGGCCTCGACCCTCTTTCAAGCCGCCGCAGCGGGCCAATGCGACCCGCAGAAGGACCTCTACATATGGCAGAGCCTCGGGGAGCCTCAGAGCGACGGCTCGTCGGAGTACAGGGTGACCGTGACGAACCAGTGCAGCGGCGACGAGCGCACCGGCAGGCCCTGCGACATCTCGAGGATCCGCCTGCGGTGCGGCAACTTCCGCTCCGTGATCCCCGTCGACCCCACGGTGCTCCGCGTCGTCAGCCAGGGCGTCTGCCTCCTCGCCGACGGCCACTCCATCCCGCAGGGCCGCAACGTCTCCTTCGTCTACACCAGCTACGTCCGCAACAACCTCTACGTCATCTCCGCCACGTCCACCTGCACCACCACCGTCTAGCTAGTGATGCATGCCGTCTCTTTCGTTCTTTAACTGGTGTGCGCCACTGATCGTGTAATCTCTGCACGGCGGACATCAACTTTGTAGCTAGGCACGGTTCTAGTTTTCTTAGATGTGAGGTCATACAGGTTTATTGGAACATCCCTATTCACAACTTTCGTTGTAGTGATTTCGACACTGGGTTTATTCTGTAAGGGTATTTAGAATTTTATAGAAACTAGTACTCCATTTTTTTTTTTTCAAAATGGAGAAACTAGTACTCCAGTAGATGTCTTGTTTTTCGAAACGGGGGCAAAAGCTTTGCCCCAATCTATTGATTAAGAAGGAGTTTTACATGAAAGAAACATGCGAAAACAAAGGAAACTAAGATACAAAGGGGATCACTCTCCCGGCATGATTTTGCCCAACCGTTTGGCACCCGCTAGCACCCAAAGCCTCGCCTCATTTCTAATCTTATCAATTACAATACCCGAGGGCGCACTATTATTACGAAAGACCCTAGCATTACGCTCGTTCCACACCTCCCAAGTGACTAGGAGGGTTAAGGATGCAAAACCCTTGCGGTTATTAGAGGAGCCCCCCGCCATCATGTTCCACCACCCGGAGAAGGTGTAGTTGGTCCAAGCATCAGTGTCGTTAGCGATCCCCATCCACTCCAAGATCGAGCGCCAAATACGAGTGGTGAAACGGCAATGGACAAAAAGGTGTTTGACGGTCTCAACGCATTGCTTGCAAAGAGGGCATAAGCCACAATTAGGCCATCCACGCTTCTCCAACCGATCGGCCGTCCAAATTCTATTTTGATTTGCAAGCCAAGCAAAGAACTTGACTTTTGGCGGCGCCCAAACCTTCCAAATGGTCTTGTGTAGAGTAAAGTAAGTCGATCCAAAGAATTGCATAGCATACGCGGATTTTGAGGAGTATTGGCCATTCCCCGTGAGCTTCCAAGTGATATCGTCGGCCCTATCGGGGTCAAGGTGGATGGTGTTGAGCATCGTCCAAAGGTCCACAAATTGAAGGAAGTGGTCCAAGGTGAAGGGACGTTGTAGGTCAATCTTAGCAATCCAATCATCTCCATCTAAAGCTTGCGCGACTCTCCAAGTCTTCCGTTTGGGGCTCTCATATATGAGCGGAGCAACATCGATCGGTCTTTTGCCATGGAGCCAAGGAGCATGCCAAAACGGCGTTTTCTTGCCATCTCCAAGAGTGATAACGGTTGCGGCGTAGAACAACTCCATATCATCATTGGTGCAAGGGTTTCCGGAGCCAATCCAAAGCTTGTTGGGGTCCTTCCATTCTAGCCAAGGCCAACGTAATCTAAGCGCGGTGGCAAATTTGCCCAAGCGTAGGATCTCCAAGCCCCCAAGTTTCTTAGGCCGGCACACGGTCTCCCAATTCACCTTGCACTTGGCTCCAGTGGTAGTGTCCTTAGCGGACCAAAGAAAGGCCCGCTCAATCTTGTTTATGAAAGCCAAGGTTGCCGGAGGAATGGCAAGGGGGTGTCATGTTCTTGTAAGCAAGAAATAATTGTCGTGTGCTTTGAATAGTCTTGATCGATGCTCCATATTTACTAGTACTACCGTACTACGTACGTGTTTCTCTCATGTCTTCTCTTTGTGTGAGAATCCGTTATTGATGAAGAAATAGACACCAATAATGATAAGAAGTTCAACACAGAAATTAAGCAACAAATTAGCATGAAACCCTAAACTTTTCATGCAAGGCGCCACGCCATACAACAATCCCGCAATCTTCCTTTGTGACTCTTACCAAGACCACTATCAACAACATGTATTACACACCGATGGAAAGATTTTTGTGTGTGTTGCGCACATTCTAATGTTATTTCCTCAAGATGTACTTTTTGATACAAGCATTTTCTATATTTAAATCATATAAAACCGGCAATTTTGGGTGGTGTCCAAAAAAAAATTGACAATTTGGTTTTCATAGTCTGGTGGTTGATTTGTTCGCCACATATGGAACAAGCATTGATGCAATTGTCATGAATGATCTGACATTAATTCTTTGGTTGGATCAAGTAATATTGGCTTTTGTTCAACAGGCGAACCATCGATTTGCCTTTCGCTAGTTGGATCTGACAATGATAACATTCATGCACCATCTTCTTCCCAAAGGAATTTGTCTTAGATTTCCGTTGGACAACATGGTGAGACTTCAATAGTTGCTTCCAACAAAGTTGTAATATGACCATTCATCATTATTTTCTTCATACCGAAAAGCAACATGAAAAAGGGACATAGGTGTCCGTCGTTCCTAAGGATGGCACAATGTAGTGACACTTGTAGTTGAGAAAAAAAGGGTGTATAAAGCAACAAACCGACACCGATGTTTATTAGTTGGGTTCGGTCGCGATGAGGCATAATCCCATTGAGGGTGTGACATCAAACACACTTATTGTGCACGACCACATCTTGCTAACAATTTATATTTATACAAAGTTTTCAGTTAGGCATTTTATAGATGAAAAGAAGTAGGAGTAATATGGATAGAGTGAAAACTTACATGAATTAAATGTTAGTCTTGGCAATTGTCAAGATAAGTTAATATAAGAGGATCAAACCTTTATCGGTCTTCGAGCTTGGGAGTTAGGGTGTCTGGAGGCCTGGCCAGGACGGTCAATTGATTTCCGTTGCTGCTCTACAACAATGATGGTGAAACGAGTAATTAAGTAGTCGTCCCTTTGATCCATCATATCGGGGCAGGACGAGCGGCGCTCGGGCAACATGAACATGTCCGTGTGTGGTGTTCGAAAGTGATCTGTTTGTTGGACTCAGCCTTTCGGAAGTACTCATAAAGGTAGGATATATGTGTACGTTCATAAAGGTGAGTGTATATACTTATATATGAGCGTCTACGTATGCGTCTGTACAGGGCCGGCTCAAGGATCTGGAGGGCCCTAGGGCAATCTTTATAAATGGGCCCTATTTAGGCTGCGTCCATTCTAAATGGGCCTAAATTTTTTTCCTCTACCTTTTTCTATATGCACTATGCAACAAATAATGGGCCCCCGTTTTGGCTGGGCCCCGGGCCGTCGCAATTCTTGCCCCGGGCCAGAGCCGGCCCTGCGTCTGTACTGTGTTTTGCAAAAAAAAAAAAGACGATCTCAGCTGCAGGCATCCTGAATCTGATCGCTTTGTATTGAAGGTCATCGGAAATTCACGATTTCTATCGCCCTGATCGATTGGGGAAAACCTATACACCGACCAGGTCGGTGGCTACCGGCCACCGCACACCCCCTGGTCGGGTATGGGCCGGCCCATTTAGGTCTGTTTAGCCTGTGCAGTTCGTTTTTGCTTTTTCTTTTTTCTTTTCTGGTTTCTTTTTCTGTTTTCTTTTCTTTTTTCTGTTTTCAGTTTTTGTTATATTTTTTCAGATTCGAAAATTTTAATTTTTAGAAATTGTTCAAATTGAGAAAATGTTTAAATTCAAAAATGTTCAAATTTGAAAATTGTTCAAATCTAAAAACCGTTCAAATTGAAAACCGTTCAAATTTGAAAACCGTTCAAATTTAATTTTTGAAAAATGTTCAAACTTTGAAACTGTTCAAATTTTAACATTGTTCAAACTTTGAAATTGTTCAGCTAAAATGTTCAATTTTAAAAAATGTTCAACTTTAAAAAATGTTAAAATTTTAAAATTGTTCAAATTTAAACTGTTCAAATTCTAAAATTTGTTCAGTTTTGAAAATGTTCAAATTTTACGGAATATTCTATCTCAAAAAATAGTTTTGTGTTTCCAAAAAAGTTGTTAGATTTTAAAAACGGAAATCTAAACAGAAAAGATAAAACAGCAAAAAGGAAAGAAAAGGGAAAAAAAAGCTTACCTGTTGGGATGGGCCGCGGCCCACTGAAGCGCCCCGAGTTGCAGAGGTGTGCGGTGCCTTGCACCGACCGACCAGATCGGTGTACAGCACGTCCCGATCGATTGGCCTCCACGACCTACTACATCGCGGAAAAATATATATGGGCTTGTTGGTGGGCCACCGAAAACTGTAGGTCGAGGGAAAATATATATGGGAATTAATGTAGAGAAAAGAATGTTGTGCTAGGTGCTGGGCACATGTGGACCCCAAATTTTTGGCGGCACTGTGCGGCCGCCCCCACAGCCCTTTCGACGGGCCTTGCGGATTTTCTAGAAATCCGATCCTTTAAGAACTTCGGAGGCTTTCAAATATTGGGAAAATTAGATCCTTTAAAACGCCAAATCATATTTTCACCTAACACATGAACCTGCTGGTACTGATAGTACTACTAACGTTTTTTCGTCGTTCTGATTGCACGTACAAGGAAACTATACATCGTCTTCGAGTAGGCATATTCTTCCACACATATACTCGATATAGCGAAATAAGAGTTGGCGCCGGCCAGCCAACGGATCGGAGGAGCAACAAATCTCATCGCCACGCTTATAAGCTTCCAAATATCCGCCAACACAGTTCGACACTTCCAAATTGTTCATCAAGTAATTCCATCATCTAAAAAAAAACAAGTAATTCCATATTATTGTTCTCGCTCCATTACTTACCATATGTCTGCAATGCAGTAGTATATATAAACATCTGGCCGCACGGTAGTCGATCGTACTCGTACGCGTGATACCTATCTCGTCTTGACCTCTTGATCGATCCGCCGGCGAGCTAGTTAGCTTGATGACGACCGCTCGCTCCATTGTGGTGGCGCTCATGGCCGCCGTCCTGGTGGCCTCGACCCTCTTCCAAGCCGCCGCCGCCGGCCAATGCGACCCACAGAAGGACCTCGACATATGGCAGAGCCTCGGCGAGCCCCAGAGCGACGGCTCGTCGGAGTACAGGGTGACCGTGACGAACCAGTGCAGCGGCGACGAGCGCACCGGCAGGCCCTGCGACATCTCGAAGATCCGCCTGCGGTGCGGCAACTTCCGCTCCGTGATCCCCGTCGACCCCACGGTGCTCCGCGTCGTCAGCCAGGGCGTCTGCCTCCTCGCCGACGGTAACTCTATCCCGCAGGGCCGCAACGTCTCCTTCGTCTACACCAGCTACGTGCGCAACAACCTCTACGTCATCTCCGCCATCTCCACCTGCACCACCGCCTAGCTAGTCATGCTTTCTTTCTTTAACTGGGGGCCGCCACTGAGCATGTAATCTCTGCACGTCGGCCATGAACTTTGTAGCTAGGCACGTACGGTTCTAGTTTTCTTAGATGTCAGGTCATACAGGTTTATTGGAACATCCGTATCCTCAACTTTCGTTCTAGTGATTTATATATTTAGAATTTTATATAAACTAGTAGATGTCATGTTCTTGTAAGCAAGAAATATTTGTCGTGTGTGTTTTGGATGCTCCATATTTTACTACTACCTATTTCTCTCGTGGCTTCTCTCTGTGTGAAAATATATAGACACCATTGATTAAAAAAATTCAACTTTGAAATTGAGCAACGAATTAGCATGAAACCCTTAACTTTTCATGCCAAGCGCCGCACAACAATGTCTCAATCTTCCTTTGTGACTTGGCCCTGACATACCAATACCACTCTCAACATGTAGTATACCAATGGAAAGTTCTTTTTGTTGTAAAGTCTAATATTATTTCCTCGAGATGTACTTTTGGCTAGCTACAGGCATTTTCTATATTTGGATCATAAAACCAGCAAGTTTTGGGGGTGTCCGATCTATAGCTGCCTAAGAAATAATAATTGACAATTCGGTGTTCATAGTTTGGTGGTTGATTTGTCACCACGTTTGGAACAAGCATTGATGCAGTTGTCATGAATGATCCGACACTAATTCTTTGGCTGGGTTAGGCCATAATATTGGCTTTTATGCAACGAGGACTCGAGGAGAAACCCTCAATCCGTCTTTCGCTAGATGTATCTGACAACGACAATGCGTCATCATCTACCCAAAGGCATTATCTTAGATTTCCGTTGAACAACATGGTGATTCTTCATTAGTTGTTTCGAACAAAGTTGTCATATGCCCATTCATCATTATTTTCTGCATACCAAAAAGCAACATAAAGTAGGGAGGAGGTATTCATAGGGGATGGCGCAATGTATTGAAAATTGTAGTTAAAAAAACAGGCGTACACGATGACAAACTGACATCAACGTTAATTTATTGGGTTCGGCCGCTGTGGAGCATAATCCCGACCTCGAACACACTTATAGTGCTCCACCACATGTCAACAAACATTTATATTTACACAAAGTTTTCACTTAGGCATTTCATCGAACATCTTTTTTTTTCCATTTGGCATTCTTGAAATATAGCAAATTGAAACTTCATCTTGATATCTATTGTACGTGGTCACACACTCGCCGTGATCTACATAGTCAAACAAATAAAACTTCAAACCTCGATTTTAATTCCAAACATGCAAGGTTAGAAAACAAAACCCATGCTACAAAAGCGGAGGGAGCTAGGGAAGGGTTGACGTACCAAACGTCGCGACATGTGCCCAACTAAATTGAGGGGAAACGGAGACCACGACGACATCATTGGTAGCCAGACGAGGGGAAACAAAGATGCCAACGACCAATCATGTGCTTGCTCGACCAAATTGAGGCTTGCCGAGTGCAACGATGAACGAATAGGTCGGAGGCGGCGGCGGCGAAGGCATCGAACCAGGAAAGAGAAGTGAGAAAAGAAAAATCCCTCTCATATCGCCAATAGATTCATACAAGATCTTCTAAATTTTGTTGCTGGGCTGCATTTAGAGTCTATAGGTCTATTTTAGAGGATCCTGTATGAATTAGAAGATCCACTAGAGTGGATTTGTTTTTGTCCTTTTATCCCCTCAAATAGGAGGTTTTTTAAGAGAATTTGCTGGAGTTGCTTTTCCAACTTGGTATTAAAAATAATTTTACCAAACGGCCATTCTCTTTTAAACAAATTCAACAGAGTAAGATACAACAACAACTCTCTCTTTGATCTACTATAATATTGTGTCGAGAACCATCCATTGTGAAAGGGCCTAGCCAACAGATTCATGAACCGTAATTCCTGCATTTGATGAGCCACGGCGATCAACCAATTATACTGGAGTAGCAGTAGTTAAGCGTGATTTAATTCCGGCATTCTGGGTTCTGCCATGCAGCGTCACCACCGTGTCAATGCCCACGAGAAGCGCACGTTGGCGGCCGTGCCTACGAGTAGATAGGAAAATGCTCCGCAGCGGGAGCATTCGGGAAGTCGGATGCGTGGCCGCGTGGGCGATCGGCGGAGGACCGAGTCGAAGTTGAAGAAATATTTGGGCAGAACTTAAACTCTATATTGTCATTTTAAATATGTGATGTGAAATACATATGTTTTAACCTATTTTAAATGTTTTTGTACTATTTTTTTACCAAAATACAAAGAATTTGCCAGAAACACACTACTAGGAAAAGGCCCATTGCCGGCGCACCTAAAACGCCCATTGCCGGCGCACCACGAGCCCGCCGGTGCGAACGCGCCGGTGATAAATTGACACTGCCGGCGCACCAGGCAGTGCGCCGGCGATATGTCAGCTACTGCCGGCGCACCACCAAAGCTTCGCCGGCAAAGATGTATTCCACCGGCGCACAATCAGGTGCGCCGGCAGTAGTGCTTCCAGCACTGGCGCATGCCACGTGCGCCGGCAGTATGTCATTTAGGTGCGCCGGCAATTAATTCGAAAATTCTTTTTTCCAGCTTTTTTCCAGCATATTACAATACATATTTGACAGCAGTATATATTTACAACGCAGTTCATATTTATACAGTATTACATGCAATATGAGAAGCACATAGAGAGCCAAGTTTCATTTCGGTATCAGTACACAAATACGCAAGTCTCGTTTCGGAATGTGTTGATTCATACAACACATGTGCATATGCAACACCGAACGACGAAGTTTCACAAAGTTAGAAGTCTTGGTACATAGTCGTCACAAGTATCGTCATACACCTCACAATGTAGGTCCTAACCTAAACTAGAATCACATAGAACATGACCAACATGGTCATGATGACCATCATCACGAAGGCCATGGTCTTCATCCGGTTCCTCCTCATGTCCCTCATCTCTCCCGCTAGATAACGGGCGTATCTTCCTTCCGCCTCCACCCTAGTGGGGTATCCCTTGTAGCTGTTGCCGCTGAAACGGTGCACCTGTCTCCGACAGTCCTCCCGGTCGTCGTAGACTCCAGGGAACCCTCCCTTGTACACGACATATGTCGTCGGCATCTCCATTCACAAGACAAGTAAAACGTTAGTACCAATGCAATGAACAAGTGCCAACTCAAATAAGAGACAAGTAGTATGAACTAAATAGCATGTGCCTCATACTTTGTTGGTCGAAATAAATAATAACATACGGGGATGGGGTCGGTGAGGCTAGGTAGGATGCACAATAGATTGATATTTGTGGCCATCACACCAAGCCTCACTGGCCCCACCCCGAGTGTACAAGTGACCGAACATTTTAATCATCGGCCAATGCAATTAAGAAGTGCGAACTCAAATAGAAGACAAGTAGTACGAATTAAATAGCGTGCCTCATACTTTGTCGGTCGAAACAAATATTAACATCCAGGGATGGAGTCGGTGAGGCTAGGTAGGATGCACAATAGATTGATACTTGTGGCCGTCGCACCAAGGCTCACTTGCTCCACCCCGAGTGTACGATTGACCGAACATTCTAATCATCGGCGAACTCCAAATACGAGGCAAGTAGTGGTCGAGTAAATGCAAATAATTATTAAGCTATGTACGCCATAATCTTGAAATATATAGCAAAGTAAATGAAACTACAGACACATGTTCACATGCACATTCATACAACTAAATAAAAGCAACTAGTCGATTCTATGGGAATATATAGCAATTATTACAGTACGGAAGTTCAAGGACATATCGTTCAAGCTTTAGCAAGTGTTCCCGTCGTAGGATCAGGTTGTACGCCTAGGGGGAATGGACGGCAGCCCTCAAGCGAGTTGAACGGCCTCTCATCACGCGACATCTCCAAGCGGAGGTCTATCTCGTCATTAGGTGGTAGACCATAGCCGTAGAAGAACTCGCCAGACCTATTGTTGACATCCTGCAGGATTATCGTGCAAATGAACTGCTGGATGCGACCCCAGTTCTTTCTAATCTCTCTATCAGGAACATCCGCCATGTTTGCAAACCTGTTTCTGAGATTCTCTGGCAGCAACATGTCATCTGCGTACTTTATGTACTCCTGCATCTGAAGGATGGCGTACCACGCGTCCATCCCATTGTCGTGCATCGACTGCCAGAGGCAGGGGAAGTTGGTTGTGTGGGTTAAGACCAAGCCTCCTCGGGATTTCCTCTCTACTTTGAGGGGCCTGCCTTGTTGTCGAAGCCGGTGAGAGCATCATTGAGAAGGGCCACGATGTGGGAGTAGTCTTTCTTGCGGTCCCTACCCGAGTCGAGATAGACTGCATGCGAGTGTTGCGGGTGCACGACGATGAGGGTGCAGAACTTGTCTCTGCGGAAAACACACGGATTAACCTTTGGAAATGCAAATGGAGATATAGGATAGAATGGTGATGGGGGACTAGCGAGTGATTACTTACTCGGGAAGTAAGGGATGAGAATGGCGCCCTTCTTAATGTTCGCCAGCATGAAATCCTCGACCCGCTGGGTCGCGATCCCCGGGGTTGCGAGATGATGCTCTCCCGCATATAGAAGGGGTCCATTATCGCGATGGTCGGCGTCCCCTCCTTAACAATACGGGCGGACAAGCTAAGAGCAACTAGGCGAACCACACTAAAGTGGAGCGCTTGCATGCGATAGATGCTGAAGATGTCGTTGAACCGGATGAAGCACAAGTCCGCGGGGTACTTCTCGACGAAGTTCATGCCGAGTTGGCACCTTCGCCACGAAGAGAGGGTAACCGAGGATCTTTTGATTTGAGAAGAAGGTTCTCCAAATGCAAGACAGTCTCATGCAAGCTCCTCATATCCGGGGTGAGTTTCTTCACGACATGCTCCGGCAGACATCGGTTGACCCAAGTGATGCAGAGGTCGCCAATTGTTTGGCAACTTGTCAAGGAGTGGGACCTTGTCCTTGGATTTGGCCGCCGCCTTGTCTTGGGCGTCCTTCTTATTTGCCCTCTTCCTCTTCTTGGGTTGTAGTGCTGGACCATCCATCGCCGTAGTGGCCGTAGCACGGAGTGTGTTTGGGCTCAACATATTTTTGACGGCGGCGGTGGCGACCTCCTTAGGATTTTCCTCCTCATCGGCCGTTTCTTGAGAATCGAACAGCCTTCTTGGAGCACACATATTTCAAGCCGGCGCATCCTCATGGACAACTTGTGAAGACGTAGGAATATCCCATTGGAAGTTGTCACGTTCATATTCCACGGCCTCGGCGCAGGCTGGCTGTTGTGGTGGGGGCGCTCGACCTCTGCGGCGCGGTGCGGCCGTTCCGGTGGGGCGATGACCACGGCGCCGCCGGGCTGTCGTGGAGGGACGCTGACATGTGGCGCCGCAAGGTGCTTGTCTTTGCTTGCCGTCGACCCGAGTAGGTGTTGATCCGAATTAGGGTCTTCGGCCATAGCAGTAACCAACCCTTCGGTGAGGCCGGATTCAACGGGCTATCGTCATCGGCACCATGCGGTTGATTAGGAGGAAACAAATCCTCATAGCCCGGTAACGCCCGATCCACTTCAACCCGGTAAACGTCATCCGCCATATCTCGTGTGTGCCACTTCTTATCCAGGGGCCGAATGATGGACCCCTCGCGACGTCTTTGAGTTCGTCGTTTACTCTCATCAAGAAGGTGCATGGCGTCGAGAGCGCCTGCGAGAACATGTGTATGGCGTTAGAGAGAGGGCAAGGATGACGAAACTAATATATTAACTTGATGTACACATTAGTTAATTACCGTGAGGGCGTTGAGCTCGGCTAATGTCGACGGGCCAGCACATGCGGCGGCGGGCGTGCAAGTGACGGAGGGGCTGCTACCCGGCATCGACGGTGAAATCCCTAGCACCAGCGACATTGCCGGCGGCCGGAGGAGTCTCCATTATAACATTGTCATTGCCGGCGGACGGCGGCACCATCGAGTTGCTGCCGTCGAAGCTAACCACTTGCATTTTCGGGGGGGGGGGCTTGTTTGCCACCCTCATACCACGCGTGTAGAGCGTCGAAATCTGCTTGGACCGAGCGGCGACTTCAGCTTTGACTTCAGGTACGAGCGTAGCTTTGAGTTGCGGTACCAGTTGCGGTACCAAACCAGCTTGGACTTGGGCTAGGATTGAGTCCCTCATTTCCTCCGCCTCCCGCTGCTTCCTCTCACTGCGCGCATTTTTATCGGCCACAGACGACAAGCCGTAGTGACCATGCTTGTAGCCTGTACCGGCGCCAGCCACACGGCCTCTATGCGGCCTTCTCGTCGGCGAATGCTCATTAACGATGTTTAGCGCCCGTACGAGAGGCTTGTCCCAGGCTACCCTGCCCGTCGACGCCTGGGAGGAGGAGCCTTCGTCACATTGAGAAAGTCTTTGTCTTTCTTCTTCCTGCGGAAGAAACGCGAACCATTTAGAAATGTTGCTACTATTATATGAACGATACTTGATCTAATAAAACCGGTAAATTGCTTACCAGTTTTTCTCCAACGCCGAGGACCTTCCGGTCGTTCGTGAACCAAATTATGTCGGTTACGACCTTCGGGTCCGTGACAAGTTCCCCGGTTAGTTTCTTCTTATGGTACCGGGACCCGATGAATCTTCTTTCAAGCGGGTCCTTGTACTTGAGCCGGGGGTTCTCAATGCCGGCATTTACATACGCCTCGTCCTCCTTCGCCCAATAGGGCTCCTTTCCCTCGTACCCACGGCTCCCAAGGTTGTGGTTGCCGATGTTAAGCTCCCGCATTTCCTTCCCCCACAACTTGCGATTCTTGGTTGCTTGTAGCTCTTCATTGGCCACAAAAGCATCAAAGTCCGCACGGGTGACATGCGGAAAGGCGGAGTGGACCTCTTCGAAACCTTTGCCCTCGGCAATCAGCTTCCGCACCATGTACTTATAGGCTGCTGAGGTGTTTGGTGAACTTCGGGAGGGCTTGTGAGTTCACAATGTTGTTGGTTTGATGACTGGAGGCGTAGTCGCCTAGGAACTTGTATCGTGCGTGCAACCTCGCAATGAGCTGGGCTCGCAAAGGCGCTTTGCTCTCAGCTCGGAGGTCCGTCTCGTTGAGATTGACGACCTCTCGGAGGATACATGCCGGTTGGTTGCCGTACCCCTTGGCAACATCCTTAGGCTCCACTCGGCAAACCATCGGCGGGGTCCACCTCTGTGACTCGTGTCTCTGCCGGTGCCGACCGTGTTTTGGCGCCTTGCCTTCCGCGGCCTCTTGGCTCCACTTGTCCCGGTGCCACTACTCCCGGCGGCGCGCCGCTAGGATCGTCGCCCGGTTGCCTCATCGCCGCTAGGCTCGTAGGTACTACCCCGGCGGCGGCGCTTGCCTCGTTGCCGCTCGGCTCGTCGGCACTACCCCCGGCGGCATCCTCCATCTCATGGTCCTCGTCGCCGCCAACACCAGCGGCGACGGCATCCTCCTCCGTCCTAAAGAAGTGCCTATTGTAGTGCTCCTCTAACTCTTCTTGAGACGACATGGTGGCTTGCACTAATAGAAGATGAAAAAGAGTTAGAATTCACGGAAAAATTCGGCATGACCTTTGCTAAAAATTGGTCATGCCGAGTGCTAGAATTGCCGGAACGGAAATGAATCGACATTCCGGCACTCAATAGCAACTCAATCACTGTGTAGCAAATGCAATTCACATATATATAGCCATGAACACCATAACCATCACCATAAACGAGAGACAATATAACTTGACCATTACGGTAGGGAGCAGCTTCATTTTCATTTTTATTTCACAATAACCATCGGTAATAGCACTACGGTAGCATTACAGTAGCACTTAGCATTACAGTACATGAATGTAAATCAAATTCTCACACTCAGACAACAACAGAATTTCATCATGCTACTCTCTGGCTACATAATTAAAACAGTGCCCTGCATTTTATCACCATAACCATTTTACATCAACACCATGCTAGCCCTGCATTTTACAAACAGAGCTTGTACCCACTTATAATTTTACATTTTACATTTTACAAACAGAGCTTGTACCCACTTATAATTTTATCATGCTAGCCACGCATTTTACACCATAACCATTTTACATCAACACCATGCTACTCTCGGCTACATAATTAAAACGATGCCAAACGAGATAAGGAACATAGCACCAGTTTTCATTTGTGGATTATCAGAAAGCTCCAATTATAAATCAACTAAATGAACCTGTCTTATAGACATTTTGATCCAACATTTTGAAGCGAGTAGCAATTTATGGCAAGGATCAAGAATGTGTAAACCAACATAAATCAACTAAATGCAATTCTCGCATCACGGTTCTACTTAATTCATAATGTCATAGCTATGATAAGTTTCATTGCCGATAGCATGCATTTCAGTAGCATCTGGTTCTACTTAATTCATAAATTCAGTAGCATGCATTTTATTTTCTTTTTTCAACAGCACTTGTTCTTTTTATGAACTAAACCTACTGCTAGCACTTGTTCTTTTTAAATTAAGTAAACCTACTGCTAGTGAACATCAAAATTCATTTGATAGCACTTACAGTAGCACTTAGCATTTGATAGCACTTACAGTAGCATAAAGTAGCTAGCTACTTCATTTGCATTTCATCTAAACCAACTAAACCAACATATATAAAGTTCATTTTCAACTTTATTGCTATATCATTTAAAGCTACTGCATCATTTTATTTCTAGTTGAAAAATTACGAGAGAGCATTTCATATATATAGCATGAACCATTATTAAACCGGAGAATAAATGCAGTAGCATTCTTTTCTCCTATGAACTTTATATGAATTAGCGGTACCATAACCAAAATGCTAGCATTTTTAAACCGAAGAACACCGAGTCAAGATGCTAGCATTTTCGGGCATTTTATAAATGGTTTGGTGAGCTAAACCTGTCTGCTTCTTTACCTAGCAAACCGAGAGAATGCATTTAATCAAGAACTAACATACTTGCTAGCATTCATTTTCCTTTTTCAAACCAGAGAACAAATTAACCTATGAATTTTTGCATATCACTAAATGAATTTTATATATCAACCAATTCTTGGCGTAGGGATTTAAATGAAGAACCAACATACTGCCTAAGTGTCTAGTTTCTATTTTCATCATAAACCAAATTCTTGAGAACATGTTTAAGATTTAACTAAACCAATTTATCTAGCAAAACATGCTTGCCTAGTGTGTAATTCAACATCTTGCCTAGTGTGTAACCAATTTTCATTTTCATTTAATGAAGAACCAACATACTTGCCTAGTGTGTAATTCAACATCTTTATTTGCAACCCTAGTGTGGGTGAAACCCTAGCGGTGACATGGCAGCCGGGGCATTTTCTATGAACTAGTGGCCAACCGGGGCATCAAATTTGCTATGAACCGAGCATCAAATTCAATTTGCTATGAGTAATACAAGAATCGGCGCAAGAATTCAACTACTGCAAGAACAAAAATAAGATGCTCCTAGTGGGATTGGGGGCGGAGGAGGAGAAGGAGAAATTACGACTAGCGGTAGGGGGTCGACGACGGCGGGCTAGCGGCGGGTCCGGGGCTCCCCTGCTCCTGCTCCTCCTCTCCGTAGCGGCGGGGTAGCGGCAGGTCGATCTGGGGCTCCCTGCTCCTGCTCCTCCTCTACGTAGCGGCGGGCGAGCGGTGGATCCGGGCCTTCCACGCGGCGGCGTACGGGGGCGAGGTGGTGGGGGCTGGTGGAGGCTCCGGCGTGCAGCGAGGAATCTTGGTGGCGCTCGAGATCGATGGTGGCGGCGGCGCTCGAGATCGACGGTGGCGGCGCGGTTCGATCGACTGGGAATGGGGAGGGAGAAGAGAGGATCGCGCAGCGGTTAAGTCCCAGGTATAGCTGGGCTCACCTTATTGCTGGCGCACCACATGTTTGGTTCGCCGGTGACAACTGTACCCCGGCGAACCAAACGGGTGGTGCGCCGGCAATAAAGTGAGCCCGGCTATACCGGGACTTGTCCCCTAACCTGGCTGGCCATTTCTTTTTATTCTTTTCTTTATTTCTTTTCACTTTCTTTTTATTCTTTTATTTTTATTCTTTTCTTTATTTCTTTTCACTTTCTTTTATGTTTCTTTTCTTTTCCCACAAATCCTATACTATTTTATTTCCTTCTCTTTTCAAGATAATAACCAAGCAATATGAGTTATGCATTACAAAAAAGTATGAGTTATATACATGCATGCATAAAATATTGACCAACACAATATTAATTAGTCATACATAAAATATTGGCCATGACAATATGAGTAGTTATGAATTACACAAAATATGAGTTATACATTGCAAATAAAGTTTTACATCATCGATTGAGAAGAGTGTTTCGCTTTCTTCTTGCTTTTCTTGCTCGTCGTTGAATAATTTAGCCCCGTGTCGTGACTTCTTCTTTTGAAGGGTCGACGCTGACCTCGGTAGCGTGGTCCTGCTTCTTCTTGTGGTGTATGTTGTGTCTTCGTCCTCGGATTCTTCCATCATTGGGTCTCCAGACTTGTCCTTCGAAGTCTTCCTCGTTGGCGACTCCATCCATTCGACGATGGTCCTCTTGCCTCTCCTCACGATAACACGGCTAGGCACTGGATGGGTCGGTTATGAAGAAGCATTGGTGCACGTGTTACGCCGGTACCCATGGCTCATTACGCGCGGTGGCGTTCGTGGACTTTGATTTGTTGGCTTCGGGTAGAAACATGGTGGTGAAATACCGGTCTTCTTTTACGACGCTCTTAGCCCATCTGATACGGAACATCGGCACTTTCTCCCCGGCGTAGCTAAGCTCCCAGATTTCCTCGATTCTTCGGTAGTATCTAGTCTTTACGTCACCCGTCCGAGGAATCCATCGTTACCCACTGAGTTACGGTAAACACTTGTTCTTGTCTTTTCTTCCGTGTAGAATGTGTACCCGTTGATATCGTACGCTTGGTAAGTCATGATGTTGGGCGCGGGGCCATGTGACAAGGCCAATACTAGTTTATCGTTGTCGGGAATCCATTGGTGGGGGATTAGCATCAATGTGGTCTTTGAACCATGTGCGAAATAGGAGTTGTGCTCTACGTATATTTCGCTTCCGTCATCATCGGCTTGCCTTGTTCTCTATCATGGTTTTGTGCTCTTTCAACCAAGGATCGATCAAGTCAATGTGTTGTAGCGCTACTAAGTTGGCTACTGTCAAAGTCGGAACTCCGACCGGACATGTGCACGTGCGGTTCCTTCCTTCCATTTTTGTGGCCTACTCCCTCGAACCTACGAGTACTTGTTTTGAGGCAAACCAACGGGGTCCTCGATGTCTAGATAGTTCGTGCGAGAAGAGATGCACTCTTCGGTGAGCCAGCCACATGTCTGATGCTTCCATCTGGATGTGACTGTTACGAACGTATCCTTTAATGACCCCATTCATTCTTTCAAGCGGCATCATGTTGTGTAAGAATGCCGGCCCTAGGCCAGCGATATCATCCATGATATGGACCAACGAGATGGACCATCACGTCAAAGAATGCGGGCGGGAAGTACATCTCCATCTCACATAGGATCACTACGATCTCTTCACGGAGCCTTGCGAGTTTCTTCACGCTTATCGACTTCCGAGTTATGACGTCGAAGAAGTTACGAGCCCGATCAGCGTTGCACGGACATGGTCATCCATTATACCTCGGATTGCAGCCGGAAGAATGCTGCGTCATCATCACGTGACCAGTCATGAGACTTCATGCCGTTGAGAGTTCGTTTCTTGGGGTCCATGTATACTGCTTATTAGCCGGAGTGCGAAGGCACTCGACTCCCTACAAGGCAATTGAAAAATTGATCGACCTCGGCCGGACTAAAAGTGAAGCGGGGAGGACGACGTAATGGTCGGTCTGCTTAATCCTTCTGCGCTTCGGCCGCCGTCCAGCCTCCTCCTCGGTTGTCCCTCTTGGGCGGCGGGATCTGAGCTCTTCCCGATGCCCAAAACTTTCAGGTCTTGTCTTGCTTTCGGCCCATCTTTGGTCCGGTCGGCATGTTGAGAAGAGTGCCAAGCAAGCTCTCGCACACGTTCTTTGTAATATGCATGACATCAAGGCAGTGAGGTGTATCGAGAATTTTCCAGTACGGCAAGTCCCAAAACACGGACCTCCTTTTCCATACACCAATGAGCGGCGTCGTTTCCTTTTTCTTCTTCTTCTTTCCCGGCGCAGGGCACTCCTTCCAACCTTTCAGTAATGTATCGATCTCTTCGCCGCTCTTCTTACGTGGAGGTCCTCGGGGTTCATTTGTACCATCGAACGGATCTCACGCTTTCTCCACGGAGTCGGTTTTACGTAGCCACCTTCGATGCCCCATGTAAGCTTGTTTTCGAAGAGCCATCCTTACCAAGCTGCAAAAACATCGTCTCTTCCATGCACACGACACATGCCTTGTGTCCATGGCACACGGCACGAAATGTAACCGTATCCGAGGTAGTCCTCACCGTCGTGATCAACGCGGCTCTCAAAGGAAATATTCTTCCGCGACGGTGTCCCATGTATCTACCCCTTCCTCGCCCACAACGTTTCAAGCTCCTCCTTTAATAGTTCGAGATACATGTTGATATCGTTTTCTGGACTGTGTCGGCCCTTGAATTAGCATACTCATACGTATGTACTTCCTCTTCATGCACGACGCGAGGCGGGAGGTTGTAGATCCATACAAACACGGGCCATGTGCTATGTGTGCTGCTCACGGTTTCCGAACGGATTGAATCCGTCCGTGCTAGCACCCAACACTGATGTTTACGGGATATACCCCAAAACTTTCGAATTCATTGTCTAATGCTTTCCATGGCTTGCATCCGAAGGGTGCGTCGGCCATCGGGTGCTCAATCCGCTCTTTATCATTCAACACTGCCTCCTTTCTTTCTGCGTGCCGGCGCATGAGCTTGCTTCCTTGCGGTCCGCGTAGAACCGTTGAAGCCGGGGGCGGCGGGAAGTACCACACAACTTTCCGAGGAGCTTTCTTCTTCCCTTTCTTGTACCGTTCAGCTTCACACACGGGACATTTGGTCTTGTCCATGTGCTCCTTGCGATACATGATACGATCGTTGATGCGGGCGTGATACTTTTCGTGGGGTAAGTCGAGAGGGACACGTGATTCTGCTTGGCCTCGGCTAGACTACCGGGACACGTGTTCCCGGCGAGGAAGGAGATCTTTCACGTATTCCGAGGATGTCGTCGACAGCTTGTGTCCGATCCATCCGTGTTTTCGCCTTCATACTGCGGCACATCGAGGCTACTCTCAAGCGAGACTCCCCCAACCCGCGGCACTGAGTCGTACAGCGGAGTATTCGAGTCTATCTCGAGTTGCTCAAGCTTTGATTTCACGCTTGGCGCCTTTCGTCTTTTCGAGAAGCGAGATCTTGAAGATGAGGGTCCCGCCTGGCTGAAGCTAAGCGGCACCTCTTCGTCGTCGTCAAGGTTATTCTCGTCGTCAAGGTTATTGATGCGTCGTCAAGGTTATCGTCATGTGCGACAAACTCTTCATCGTCATCGGTATCATGATGCCCTCCTTCTTCCTAGGCCATTTTTACCACACGACGCCGTCGCCCCATTGACCTCCGCGCCATCATCACTCATCCATTGAGTGTGTCCATGCATGAAACCATTAGTGAGCAGGTGCCCCTGCAATTTGCTGAATACGGGTCAAACCATTTCCCTCGTTTGCATCTCGGCACGGACACAATACCTCCGTGCGGTTATTTTCATACATGTCGATGATCGCGTGTTTCGAGATATCTCATCACGATGCTTTCACTCATCTCGATAACCATTATCGCACTGCATGGTAAGATTACATAATTCATTAGAACCATGCATCCGTCGGTAGTTTTCACGAGAAAATTTCGGCATGACCTTCCTACACGGTAGGACATAGGAGCGCAGAAATGCTGCCGAAACGGAAGCTTGAAGAATCAACATTTCGGCGCAACGTTGGCAACTCATTTTCAACGCCAACACACACACAAGCACAAGCACAACATATATATATGCCACACACGAGAGCTTTTCTTCAAATGTCCAACATACATCGATTACATTCCTTAATTTGTTCATTAATCACCTATTTGTTTGATATATTCGTCGATAAGATCGAGACGACGCGTCGCGACAATGGCGTATGGAAGCCGACTTTCTAGATCTAGATCTAGATTGAGCGGTCAATGCGGGATAGTAGATCTAGATCTACATAGGGGGATGTGGGAGATGCATGTAGGAAGGGAAGATTTGCTCAAAAAATATGATTTTGTTTGAGTCAAATTGGTGAAATTGGGGATAGAAATGGGCAAAAATGAGGCTGGGTTGGGAGAAGGCTCGGGTTTGTGTGGAGAAGTGGAGTGTAGTGAGTGTGTGAGTGAGTGTGCTTGGTTGGTGGCTGAAATAACTCCCAGGTTATTGCCGGCGCACTTGGACCATGGTGCGCCAGGCAACATACTACCCCTTTCGGCTATATCACCCCCGGGCCGGGCCTAAGAATCATTGCCGGCGCACCGGCCCGGGGTGCGCCGGCAACTAGCAGATTTTCCACCGAGGCGCACCCTTGGGCCGGTGCGCCGCTAATGATTCTTGGGCACTGGCCCGAATCGAGCTGAGGCCATGCCGGGAAATAGCGCCGGCGAGCCTTTCCCCGAGGTGCGCCGACGGTAGTCCCTTCATCGCCGGCGCGTCTGAAATGTGGTGCGCCGGCAATCCTTTCCACCGGCGCATGTCCAAGGTGGTGCGTCGGCACCACTTGCCTCCACCTATAGGCTTTTCCCTAGTAGTGACATGTGTGATCAATTAACCACACAGGCCACAATAAAGACGGGCACTGGTGTCGTCGTGGTGAACGAGCAGATGCCATAGGATGGCTTAAGTTGGGGCCGAATGGACGTATGAGGATTCGGGGGAGGGTTTGCGATTAGATGGGAAGAACTTCCGGATGCTTTCCTCAAGAACACAACCAAAGGCCGGTATGCAAGAAGAGAGACAAGAGGAAGAACTCTTTACTAGATCGCTAGCTTCATTGATCTCAACATGGTTACAAGTTTCTCAGTACTCTGATCTCTCTATGGTCTCGCTACGTGTCCGTGAAGAAGGGCTGCCCCCTCTCCTTATATAGGGGAGAGGGTGGCTTACACTGGAAGAAACCCTAATGGCATCTTTGACTAGACAAACTACTTTACAAAGCTACTTTAATCATAGATGACACCGGAGTCCTCTTTAATCGGAAGCGGCTGACGTCCTCCGGCTTCTTTGACCGTCACCCTTCTCTTTATCGTCGGCCCTTCGTCAAAAGTTACTTTGCTTAGCTCATCTTTGTCTTCTAGCTCTGGAGAGAATCTTTGACCAGTCCTGCCCGACGAGGCTCTCCTTTCCGGTATCTTCTTTACCGGGGTTCGGTATACCCCTCTTGGGGATACCGGCTTAGCTCCACTTAGCTAAACTCTTAACCTCGGAGTTCGGTATAAACATTAAACCGGTATCTTGATGGCACATGCCATCCGGTTTGGCATGCCTTTGGCATGCGGGGGTTATCCCCCTAACATTAGTCCCGAAGCTGGTATAGCACTGGAGGATTCTATCCTACGGAGCCATGCCGAGATTCTCATTTTCCTCGGATACCGGTTTAAATACTCATGTCATGAGCCTAGTTCCGGCACCTTTACCCTTGTTCTTTTTCTTCTCTTTGCAAAGCTCGTTCCGGCATCTCTATTGTCCGGTATCATGTGTCTTTATTGCTTCCTCGGCGAAGTCGAGAATATCTCGGAGCCGCGCGCTGCAGCCAGAGACATGCGCCTTTGTGATGACAGCGCCGGTGTCGGGGGTCACTTCCCTTCGACTCCCGCGCGCTCATTTAATGCATCGCGGCTGAGTCCCACTACCTCTTCGGGATCCAGTGTGCGCCTCCAGTGTGGCTCCGTGTTCCTTCGCGTGTACTCCCTCGTCACGTGGCGGCCCAAGGCGCGAACCGTTGTGGGCCGCGGGGCGAACCGCCGCGGCCCAGCGGTTCCCTGCCCACCTTCTCTCTCCTTTATAAACTCAACCGCCCCTTCTCCTTCGTCTTCTTCGCATTCTCCTCCTTCGCGCACGAGAGCTCCACGCCTCTGTGCCTCCCGCCGTTCTCCGTCGGCCGTCGCTTGTCCAAGCTCCGGCGCCCGGCGGAGCCACGCCGTGCGTCCGCCGGACCTTGCTGCGCGGAGATCTTCGGCGAGCAACTTCCTTGCTTCCGCCGCATTTGCGCTTCTTCGCAAGCTTCTCAGCCTCGCCGCCGACGGTGCTCTCCCGGCGGCCGCGAGTCCCGCTCCGCCGCCAGCAAACGACTCCCTCAGCGACTCCGCCGCTTAAGGTTGGTACCAATCTCGCTTCACTTGTCCTCTGGTTGCTTTCCAGATCTTGGGTGTTTAGTGTTCTTATTTCCTTTTTTTTTCCTTGGTTTTCTTCTTACTCGTAGATCTTCACGCGGGGTCCAAGTCTGGGATTCTTGTTTTTTCGCCTCTCCTCGCAATGATACGGCGGGAGTCCACCCTCTGCATCTTCTTCTTCCCTTTCTCTCAAGCGCCGTGAGACCATCTCCGGCGAATCCACGGCTTCCGATCCGACGGAGACCGATTCCGGCAATCAGCGGGAATCCGGTAGCCACCAAGAGTCCGGTGGCCCCCTAGAATCCGGTAGCTTTAGCCAAGCTTCCGGTAAGCGCAACCTCCAGCAGCTCCGGCCAATCTTCGGGCGAGGAGCCTTCCCAATCACCCGCGGAGCCTGGATGGAGTTCCGGTGTCACCCGATTCGAAATTGATTGGTTATACCGGTCTCGGCCGGATTCGGAAGGAGTTTCTTGC